>NW_027649804.1:600000-1042500 GCF_965287045.1 Carcharhinus amblyrhynchos | reverse complement strand
CTCTGTCTGACTCTCTCTTACTCTCTCCCTCTGTCTCTCTCTCTCACACACACACACTGCCTCTCTTTCTGCCACTCACTCTCTCTCTCTGCCTCTCTCTCTCCCTCTGTCTCTCTCTCAGTCTGTCTTTCTCTCTGTCACTCTGTTTCTCTCTCTATCCCTCCCTCCCTCTGCCTCTGTCTTTCCCTCACACTCTCTCTCTGCCCCTTTCTCACTCTCTCTCTCTCACTTTCTCTCTCTCTCTCTCCCTCTGTCTTTCTCTCTCAGTGTCTCAGAATCTCAGATTCTCAGAATCTCAGATTCTCAGAGTCTCTGCATCTCTGCGTCTCAGAGTCTCTGCGTCTCAGAGTCTCAGATTCATTGGGTCTCAGAGACTCTGTGTATCAGAGTCTCAGAGTCTCTGCGTTTCTGCATCTCAGAGTCTCAGAGTCCCTGCGTCTCAGATTCTCTGTGTCCCAGAGGCTCTGCGTCACTGCGTCTCTGCATATCAGAGTCTCAGAATCTCTGCGTCTCAGAGTCTCTGTGTCTCGGCGTCTCAGAGTCTCTGTGTCTCGGCGTCTCAGAGTCTCTGCGTCTCAGAGTCTCAGCATCTCAGAGTCTCCATGTCTGAGAGTCTCTGCGTCTCTGCGCCTCAGAGTCTCTGCGTCTTTGCCTCTCTGCGTCTCAGAGTCTCTGTGCCTCTGCGTCTCAGAGTCTCAGCGTCTCGGAGTCTCTGCGTCTTTGCGTCTCAGAGTCTCAGTGTCTCGTAGTCTCTGCATCTCAGAGTCCCTTCAACTCAGAGTCTCAGAGTGTCTGTGTCTCAGAGTGTCTGTGTCTCTGCGTCTCTGCGTCTCAGAGTCTCTGCATCTCAGACACTCTCCGTCCCTGTGTCTCTGTGTATCTGCTTCTCAGACTCTCTGCATCTCAGCATCTCAGAGTCTGAAAGTCTCTGCGTCTCTGCGTTTCTGCGTCTCAGACTCTCAGTGTCTCTGCGTCTCTGTGTTTCAGAGTCTCTGCATCTCTGAGTCTCAGGGTCTCTGCGTCTCAGAGTCTAAGAGTATCATAGTCTCTGCGCCTCAGATTCTCAGCGTCTCAGATTTTCTGCATCTCAGAGTGTCAGCGCCTCAGTGCCTCAGAGTCTCAGCATCTCAGAGTCTCTACGAATCAATTTCTCTGCGTCTCTGCATCTCAGAGTCTCTGCGTCTCAGAGTCTATGCGTCTCTGTGTCTCAGAGTCTCTCCGTCTCAGAGTCCCTCCGTCTCAGAGTCACTGCGTCTCTGCTTCCCAGATTCTCTGCATCTCAGCGCCTCAGAGTCTCAGCGTATCTGTGTCTCTGTGTTTCAGAGCATTTGGGTCTCTGCATCTCAGAGTCCCTATGTCTCCGAGTGTCTGCGACTCAGAGTCTCCGAGTCTCTGTGTGTCAGAGTCTCAGAGTCTCAGTGTCTCAGCACCTCACAGTCTCAGAGTATTTGCGCCTCTTCGTCTCTGCGCCTCAGAATCTCTGTGTCTCTGCGTTGAAGAGATTCTGAGCTTCAGAGTCTCTGCGTCTCTGCGTCTCAGAGTCTCAAGGTCACGGAGTCTCAGTGTCTCAGTGTCTCTATGTCTCTGTCTCTCAGCGTCTCAGTGTCTCAGCGTCTCAGAGTCTCTGCGTCTCAGAGTCCCTGCGGCTCAGATTCTCTGCGTTTCAGACCTCTGTGCCTCAGATTGTCTGCGTCTCAGCGTCTCTGCATCTCAGAGTCCCGGAGTCTCAGAGTCTTCGCGTCTCAGAGTCTCTGCGTCTCAGTCTCTCAGAGTCTCACCTTCCCAGAGTTTCTGTGTCTCAAAGTCTCATAGCCTCTGCATCTCAGAGTTTCAGAGTCTCTGCGTCTCAGCGTCTCAGGGTCCCTGAGTCTCTGCGTCTCAGTGTCTCTGCGTCTCAGGCTCCTGCGTCTCAGCGTGTCTGCTTCTCAGTGTCTCTGCGTCTCAGCGTCTCTGGGTCTCAGTGTCTCTGCCTCTCAGGATCTCTGCGTCTCTGTGTCTCAGAGTCTCTGCGTCTCAGTGTCTCTGCATTTCTGCGTCTCAGGGTCTCTGCATCTCAGCGTCTCTGCGTCTCTGCTTCTCTGCGTCTCAGTGTCTCTGCGTCCCTGTGTCTCAGAGTCTCTGCGTCTCAGGGTCACTGCGTCTCAGCGTCTCAGGCTATCTGAGTCTCTGCTTCTCAGAGTCTCTGGGTCTCAGCATCTATGCGTCTCAGTGTCTCTGCGTCTCCGTTTTCTGCGCCTCTGCGTCTGAGCGTCTCAGAGTCTCTGTGTCTCAGTGTCACTGCGTGTCAGTGTCTCTGCGTCTCCATGTCTCTGTGTCTCAGCGTCTCTGGATCTCAGCGTCTCTGCGTCTCAGTGTCTCTGCGTCTCAGTGTCTCTGCGTCTCAGAGTCTCTGCGTCCCAGTGTCTCTGTGTCTCTGGGTCTCAGGTTCTCTGCGTCTCTTCGTCTCCGCATCTCAGCGTCTCTGCGTCTCAGCGTCTGTGCCTCTCTGCGTCTCAGTGTCTCTGTGTCCCTGTGTCTCAGAGTCTCTGCGTCTCAGCGTCTCTGCGTCACAGTGTCTCTGCGTCTCATAGTCTCTGCGTCTCAGAGTCTCTGGGTCTCAGTGTCTCTGAGTCTCTGCGTCTCAGAGTCTCTGCGTCTCAGGGTCTCTGCGTCACAGCGTCTCAGGGTCTCTGAGTCTCTGCTTCTCAGAGTCTCTGTGTCTCAGGGTCTCTGCGTCTCAGCGTCTCAGTGTCTCAGAGTCTCTGAGTCTCTGCGCATCTGCGTCTCTGGGTCTCAGTGTCTCTGCTCCTCAGTGTCTCTGCGTCTCAGCGTCTCTGTGTCTCACTGTGTCTGCGTCTCAGGGTTTCTGCGTCTCTACGCCTCTAGGTCTCAGTGTCTCCGCATCTCAGGGTCTCGGCGTCTCTGGGTCTCAGTGTCTCTGCGTCTCAGGGTTTCTGCGTCTCTGCGTCTCTGGGTCTCAGTGTCTCTGCATCTCTGCGTCTCAGTATCTCTGCGTCTCTGTGTCTCTGAGTCTCTGCGTCTCTGGGTCTCTGCGTCTCAGAGTCTCTGCGCCTCTGCGTCTCTGGGTCTCTGCGTCTCAGAGTCGCTGCGCCTCTGCGTCTCTGGGTCTCAGTGTCTCTGCGTCTCGGGTTTCGGCATCTCTGCGTCTCTGCATCTCAGGGCCTCTGCGTCTCAGTGTCTTTGCGTCTCAGTGTCTCTGTGTCTCTTCGTCTCTGCGTCCCAGGGTCTCTGCGTCTCAGCATCTCTACGACTCAGTGTCTCTGCGTCTCAGGTTGTCTGCGTCTCAGTGTCTCTGCGTCTCTGCGCCTCTGTGTCTCAGGGTCTCAGGATCTCTGCGTCTCAGGATCTCTGCGTCTGTGCGTCTCAGCGTCTCTGCGTCTCAGCGTCTCTGCGTCTCAGGGTCTCTGTGTCTCAGCGTCTTAGGGTCTCTGAGTCACTGCATCTCAGAGTCTCTGTGTCTCAGATTCTCCGTGTCTCTGCGTCTCTGCGTCTCAGGGCCTCTGCGTCTCTGGGTCTCAGGATCTCTGCATCTCAGGTTCTCTGCGTCTCTGCGTCTCAGTGTCCCTGCGTCTCAGGGTCTCTGAGTCACTGCATCTCAGTGTCTCTGCGTCTCTGCGTCTCAAGTTCCCTGCGTCTCTGCGTCTCAGCGTCTCTGCGTCTCAGCGTCTCAGGGTCTCTGAGTCTCTGTGTCTCAGAGTCTCAGCGTCTCTGCGTCTCAGTGTCTCTGCGTCTCAGCGTCTCTGGGTCTCAGTGTCTCTGGCTCTCAGGATCTCTGCGTCTCAGAGTCTCTGCGTCTCAGTGTCTCTGCGTCTCAGTGTCACTGCGTCTCTGCGTCTCAGCATCTCTGCGCCTCAGAGTCTCTGCATCTCTGGGACTCAGTGTCTCTGCGTCTCAGAGTCTCTGTGTCTCTGAGTCTCTGCGTCTCTGCGTCTCAGTGTCTCTGCGTCTCAGAGTCTCTGCGTCTTAGCGTATCTGCGTCTCAGTGCCTCTGCATCTCAGTGTCTCTGCATCTCAGCGTCTTAGGGTCTCTGAGTCTCTGTGTCTCCGAGTCTCTGCGTCTCAGTGTCACTGCGTCTCTGCGTCTCTGTGTCTCTGCGTTTCTGTGTCTCAGAGTCTCTGCGTCTCAGTGTCTCAGTGTCTCTGCGTCTCTGAGTCTCAGAGTCTCAGAGTCTCAGAGTCTCAGTGTCTCTGCGTCTCTGCCTCTCCGTGTCTCAGTGTGTCTGCGACTCTGCGTCTGAGAGTCTCTGCGTCTCAGCGTCTGTGCGTCTCAGTGTCTCTGCGTCTCTGCGTCTCAGAGTCTCTGCGTCTCAGAGTCTCTGAGTCTCAGGGTCTCTGCGTCACAGCGTCTCAGGGTCTCTGAATCTTTGCTTCTCAGAGTCTCTGTGTCTCACAGTCTCTGCGTCTCTACGTCTCTGGGTCTCAGGGTCTCTGCTTCTCAGGTTCTCTGCGTCTCAGTGTCTCTGCGTCTCTGCTCCTCTGCGTCCCTGTGCCTCTGCGTCTCTGGGTTTCAGGATCTCTGTGTCTCAGGTTCTCTGCGTCTCTGCGTCTCAGCGTCTGTGCGTCTCTGGGTCTCAGGGTCTTTGCGTCTCAGTGTCTCTGCGTCTCTGGTCTCAGGGTCTCTGCGCCTCAGCGTCTTAGGGTCTCTAAGTCTCTGTGTCTCCGAGTCTCTGTGTCTCAGTGTCTCTGCGTCTCAGTGACACTGCGTCTCTGCGTCTCTGCGTCTCAGTGTCTCTGCGTCTCAGAGTCTCTGCTTCTCTGTGTCTCAGAGTCTCAGCGTCTCTGCGTCTCTGCGTCTCAGGGTCTGTGCGTCTCAGCGTCTCAGTGTCTCTGCGTCTCTGCGTCTCAGTGTCTCTGCATCTCTATGTCTCTGGGTCTCAGGGTCTCTGCTTCTCAGGTTCTCTGCGTCTCAGTGTCTCTGCGTCTCTGCGCCTCTGCGTCCCTGTGCCTCTGCGTCTCTGGGTCTCAGGATCTCTGCGTCTCTGTGTCTCAGCGTCTCTGCGTCTCTGGGTCTCAGGGTTTTGCGTCTCAGTGTCTTAGGGTCTCTAAGTCTCTGCGTCTCAGAGTCTCTGTGTCTCAGTGTCTCTGCGTCTCAGTGTCACTGCGTCCCTGCGTCTCTGTGTCTCAGAGTCTCTGTGTCTCAGTGTCTCTGCGTCTCAGTGTCACTGCGTCCCTGCGTCTCTGTGTCTCAGAGTCTCTGTGTCTCAGTGTCTCTGCGTCTCAGAGTCTCAGAGTCTCAGAGTCTCTGCGTCTCTGCGTCTCTGCGTCTCAGTGTCTCTGCGTCTCAGCGTCTTAGGGTCTCTGAGTCTCTGCGTCTCCGAGTCTCTGTGTCTCAGTGTCTCGGTGTCTCAGTGTCACTGCGTCTCTGCGTCTCTGTGTCTCAGAGTCTCTGTGTCTCAGAGTCTGTGCGTCTTAGCGTATTTGCGTCTCAGTGTCTCTGCATCTCAGTGTCTCTGCACCTCTGCGTCTCTGGGTCTCAGGGTCTCTGCGTCTCAGGTTCTCTGCTTCTCTGCGTCTCAGCGTCTCTGCGTCTCAGGGTCTCTGCGTCTCAGTGTCTCTGCATCTCAGTGTCACTGCGTCTCTGCGTCTCCGAGTCTCTGTGTCTCATTGTCTCGGCGTCTCAGTGTCACTGCGTCTCTGCGTCTCTGTGTCTCAGAGTCTCTGTGTCTCAGTGTCTCTGCGTCTCAGAGTCTGTGCGTTTTAGCGTATCTGCGTCTCAGTGTCTCTGCGTCTCTGCGCCTCTGCGTCTCTGGGTCTCAGGGTCTCTGCGTCTCAGGTTCTCTGCTTCTCTGCGTCTCAGCGTCTCTGCGTCTCAGGGTCTCTGTGTCTCAGTGTCTCTGCGTCTCAGCGTCTCTGCATCTCAGTGTCTCTGCGTTTCTGCGCCTCTGCGTCTCTGGGTCTCAGGGTCTCTGCGTCTCAGTGTCTCTGCGTCCCGGTGTCTCAGAGTCTCTGCGTCTCAGCGTCTCTGCGTCTCAGTGTCTCTGCGTCTCAGGGTCTCTGCGTCTCAGCGTCTTAGGGTCTCTGAGTCTCCGCGTCTCTGCGTCTCTGTGTCTCAGAGTCTCTGCGTCACAGAGTCTCAGAGTCTCTGCATCTCAGCATCTTAGGGTCTCTGCGTCCCTGTGTCTCAGAGTCTCTGCGTCTTAGCGTCTCTGCATCTCAGTGTCTCTGCGTCTCTGCGACTCCGAGACTCTGCGTCTCAGAGTCTCTGAGTCTCAGAGTCTATGCGTTTCATTGCCTGAGCGTCTCTGCGTCTCAGCGTCTCTGCGTCTCTGCCTCTCTGCGTCTCAGAGTGTCTGATTCTCAGAGTCTCTGCGTCTCCGAGTCTCTGGGTCTCAGTGTCTCTGCATCTCTGCGTCTCAGAGTCTCTGCGTCTCTGCGTCTCAGAGTCTCTGTGTCTCAGAGTCTCTGCGTCTCTGCGTCTCAGTGTCTCTGTGTCTCTGCGTTTCAGCGTATCTGCGTCTCAGTGACTCTGCGTCTTAGTGTCTCTGCGTCTCTACGTCTCTGGGTCTCAGGATCTCTGCGTCTCAGGTTCTCTGCGTCTCTGTGTCCCTGCGTCTCAGCGTCTCTGCGTCTCAGCGTCTCTGCGTCTCTGAGTCTCTGGGCATCTGCGTCTCTGCGTCTCTGAGCCTCTAAGCCTCTGTGTCTCTGGGTCTCTGTGTCTCTGAGTCTCTGTGTCTCTGGGTCTCTGTGTCTCTGTGTCTCTGGTTCTCTGTGTCTCTGATTCTCTGAGCCTCTGTGTCTCTGCGTCTCTGAGTCTCTGGCTCTCTGAACCTGTGAGCCTCGATGTCTCTGTGTCTCTGTGTCTCTGAGTCTCTGAGTCTCTGTGTCTCTAGGTCTCTGTGTCTCTGAGTCTCTGTGTCTCTGGGTCTCTGTGTCTCTGAGTTTCTGGGTCTCTGTGTCTCTGCGTCTCTGAGCCTCTGAGCCTCTCCGTCTCTGAGTCTCTGAGTCTCTGAGTCTCTGTGTCTCTAGGTCTCTGTGTCTCTGAGTCTCTGTGTCTCTGGGTCTATGTGTCTCTGAGTCTCTGAGCCTCTGTGTCTCTGCGTCTCTGAGCCTCTGAGTCTCTGAGCATCTGTGTCTCTGAGTTTCCGTATCGCTGAGTCTCTGAGCATCTGTGTATCTGAGTCTCCGTGTCGCTGAGTCTCTGAGTCACTGAGCCTTTGTGTCTCTGTGTCTCTTAGTCCCTGAGTCTCTGAACCCCTTTGTCTCTGAGGCTCTGTTTCTCTGAGTCTCTGTGTCTCTGGGTCTCTGAGTCTCTGTGTCTCTGACCCTCTGGGTCTCTGTGTCTCTGCGTCTCTGACCCTCTGTGTGTCTGCGTCTCTGAGCCTCTGTGTCTCTGCGTCTCTGAGTCTCTGTGTCTCTGGGTCTCTGTGTCTCTGAGTCTCTAATTCTCTGAGTCTCTGTTTCTCTGGGTCTCATTGACTCTGAGTCTCTTAGCCTCTGTGTCTCTGAGCCTCTGGCTCTCTGAGTCTCTGTGTCTCTGAGTCTCTAAGTCTCTCAGCCTCTGTGCCTCTGTGTCTCTGAGTCTCTGAGCCTCTGTGTCTCTGCGTCTCTGTGTTTCTGAGTCTCTGTGTCTCTGGTTCTCTGTGTCTCTGAGTCTCTGAGCCTCTGTGTCTCTGCGTCTCTGAGTTTCTGGCTCTCTGAGCCTCTGAGACTCTGAGCCTATGTGTCTCTGCGCTTCTGAGTCTCTGTGTCTCTGGGTCTAGGTGTCTCTGAGTCTCTAAGTCTCTGTGCCTCTGTGTCTCTGCGTCTCTGAGTCTCTGAGTCTCTGAGTCTCTGAGTCTCAGTGTCTCTGGGTCTCTGTGCCGCTGAGCCTCGTGTCTCTGCGTCTCTGAGTCTCTGAGTCTCAGAGCATCTGTATCTCTTAGTCTCCGTGTCGCTGAGTCTCTGAGTCACTGAGCCTCTGTGTCCCTGTGTCTCTGAATCTCTGTGTTTCTGGGTCTCTGTGTCTCTGAGTCTCTGAGCCTCTGTGTCTCTGGGTCTCTGAGTCTCGGAGTCTCTGAGCCTCTGTGTCTCTGCGTCTCTGAGCCTCAGTGTCTCTGCGTCTCTGAGTCTCTGTGTCTCTGAGTCTCCGAGTCTCAGTGTCCCTGGGTCTCTGTATCTCTGAGCCTCTGTGCCTCTGCGTCTCTGAGTCTCTGTGTCTCTGGGTCTCTGAGTCCCTGTGTCTCTGAGTCTCAGTGTCTCTGCATCTCTGAGTGTCTGTGTCTCTGGGTCTCTGTGTCTTTGAGTCTCTGATTCTCTGAGTCTCTTTTTCTCTGGGTCTCAGTGACTCTGAGTCTGTTAGCCTCTGTGTCTCTGAGCCTCTGTGTCTCTGAGCTCTGTGTCTCTGCGTCTCTGAGCATCTGTGTCTCTGAGTCTCTGCGTCTCTGAGCCTCTGAGCCTCTGTGTCTCTGTGTCTTTGAGCATCTGTGTCTCGGTGTCTGTATGTCTCTGAGACTCTGTGTCTATGTGTCTCTGTGTCTCTGAGTCTCTGTGTCTCTGGGTCTCTGTGTCTCTGAGTTTCTGGGTCTCTGTGTCTCTGCGTCTCTGAGCCTCTGAGCCTCTCCGTCTCTGAGTCTCTGAGTCTCTGAGTCTCTGTGTCTCTAGGTCTCTGTGTCTCTGAGTCTCTGTGTCTCTGGGTCTATGTGTCTCTGAGTCTCTGAGCCTCTGTGTCTCTGCGTCTCTGAGCCTCTGAGTCTCTGAGCATCTGTGTCTCTGAGTTTCCGTGTCGCTGAGTCTCTGAGCATCTGTGTATCTGAGTCTCCGTGTCGCTGAGTCTCTGAGTCACTGAGCCTCTGTGTCTCTGTGTCTCTTAGTCCCTGAGTCTCTGAACCCCTTTGTCTCTGAGGCTCTGTTTCTCTGAGTCTCTGTGTCTCTGGGTCTCTGAGTCTCTGTGTCTCTGACCCTCTGTGTCTCTGTGTCTCTGCGTCTCTGACCCTCTGTGTGTCTGCGTCTCTGAGCCTCTGTGTCTCTGCGTCTCTGAGTCTCTGTGTCTCTGGGTCTCTGCGTCTCTGAGTCTCTAATTCTCTGAGTCTCTGTTTCTCTGGGTCTCATTGACTCTGAGTCTCCGTGTCGCTGAGTCTCTGAGTCACTGAGCCTCTGTGTCCCTGTGTCTCTGAATCTCTGTGTTTCTGGGTCTCTGTGTCTCTGAGTCTCTGAGCCTCTGTGTCTCTGGGTCTCTGAGTCTCGGAGTCTCTGAGCCTCTGTGTCTCTGCGTCTCTGAGCCTCAGTGTCTCTGCGTCTCTGAGTCTCTGTGTCTCTGAGTCTCCGAGTCTCAGTGTCCCTGGGTCTCTGTATCTCTGAGCCTCTGTGTCTCTGCATCTCTGAGCCTCAGTGTCTCTGCGTCTCTGAGTCTCTGTGTCTCTGGGTCTCTGAGTCCCTGTGTCTCTGAGTCTCAGTGTCTCTGCATCTCTGAGTGTCTGTGTCTCTGGGTCTCTGTGTCTTTGAGTCTCTGATTCTCTGAGTCTCTTTTTCTCTGGGTCTCAGTGACTCTGAGTCTGTTAGCCTCTGTGTCTCTGAGCCTCTGTGTCTCTGAGCTCTGTGTCTCTGCGTCTCTGAGCATCTGTGTCTCTGAGTCTCTGCGTCTCTGAGCCTCTGAGCCTCTGTGTCTCTGTGTCTTTGAGCATCTGTGTCTCGGTGTCTGTATGTCTCTGAGACTCTGTGTCTATGTGTCTCTGTGTCTCTGAGTCTCTGTGTCTCTGGGTCTCTGTGACTCTGAGTCTCTGTGTCTCTGGTTCTCTGTGTCTCTGAGTCTCTGAGCCTCTGTGTCACTGCGCCTCTGAGTCTCAGGCTCTCTGAGCCTCTATGTCTCTGAGTCTCTGTGTCTCGGAGTCTCTGTGCCTCTGTGTCTCTGAGTCTCTGAGCCTCTGTGTCTCTGCGCCTCTGTGTTTCTGAGTCTCTGTGTCTCTGGTTCTCTGTGTCTCTGAGTCTCTGAGCCTCTGTGTCTCTGCGTCTCTGAGTCTCTGGCTCTCTGAACCTCTGAGCCTCGATGTCTCTGTGTCTCTGTGTCTGTGAGTCTCTGCGTCTCTGTGTCTCTAGGTCTCTGTGTCTCTGAGCCTCTGTGTCTCTGCGTCTCTGCGTCTCTGAGTCTCTGGGCATCTGCGTCTCTGCGTCTCTGCGTCTCTGAGCCTCTGAGCCTCTGTGTCTCTGGGTCTCTGTGTCTCTGAGTCTCTGTGTCTCTGAGTCTCTGTGTCTCTTGTTCTCTGTGTCTCTGAGTCTCTGTGTCTCTGTGTCTCTGAGCATCTTTGTCTCGGTGTCTGTATGTCTCTGAGACTCTGTGTCTATGTGTCACTGCGTCTCTGAGTCTCTGGCTCTCTGAAGCCTCTGAGCCTCTATGTCTCTGAGTCTCTGTGTCTCTGAGTCTCTGAGCCTCTGTGTCTCTGCGTCTCTGAGTCTCTGGCTCTCTGAACCTCTGAGCCTCGATGTCTTTGTGTCTCTGTGTCTCTGAGTCTCTGAGTCTCTGTTTCTCTAGGTCTCTGAGCCTCTGTGTCTCTGCGTCTCTGTGTTTCTGAGTCTCTGTGTCTCTGGTTCTCTGTGTCTCTGAGTCTCTGAGCCTCTGTGTCTCTGCGTCTCTGATTTTCTGGCTCTCTGAGCCTCTGAGACTCTGAGCCTATGTGTCTCTGCGCTTCTGAGTCTCTGAGTCTCTGAGTCTCAGTGTCTCTGAGTCTCTGTGCCGCTGAGCCTCGTGTCTCTGCGTCTCTGATTCTCTGAGTCTCTGAGCATCTGTGTCTCTTAGTCTCCGTGTCGCTGAGTCTCTGAGTCACTGAGCCTCTGTGTCCCTGTGTCTCTGAATCTCTGTGTTTCTGGGTCTCTGTGCCTCTGAGTCACTGAGCCTCTGTGTCTCTGCGTCTCTGAGTCTCTGAGTCTCTGAGTCTCTGAGCCTCAGTGTCTCTGCGTCTCTGAGCCTCAGTGTCTCTGCGTCTCTGAGTCTCTGTGTCTCTGAGTCTCCGAGTCTCAGTGTCTCTGGGTCTCTGTATCTCTGAGCCTCTGTGTCTCTGCATCTCTGAGCCTCAGTGTCTCTGCGTCTCTGAGTCTCTGTGTCTCTGGGTCTCTGAGTCCCTGTGTCTCTGAGTCTCAGTGTCTCTGACTCTCTGAGTCTCTGTGTCTCTGGGTCTCTGTGTCTTTGAGTCTCTGATTCTCTGAGTCTCTGTTTCTCTGGGTCTCAGTGACTCTGAGTCTGTTAGCCTCTGTGTCTCTGAGCCTCTGTGTCTCTGAGCATCTGTGTCTCTGCGTCTCTGCGTCTCTGAGCCTCTGAGCCTCTGTGTCTCTGGGTCTCTGATTCTCTGTGTCTCTGAGCATCTATGTCTCGGTGTCTGTATGTCTCTGAGACTCTGTGTCTATGTGTCTCTGTGTCTCTGAGTCTCTGAGCATCTGTGCCTCGGAGTCTGTATGTCTCTGAGCCTGTGTGTCTCTGCGTCTCTGATTCTCTGAGTCTCTGTGTCTCTGTGTCTCTGGGTCTCTGAGTCTCTGCGTCTCAGGGTCTCTGAGTCTCTGAGTCGCTCAGCCTCTGAGTCTCTGGGTCTCTGAGTCTCTGAGCCTCTGTGTCTCTGCGTCTCTGAGTCTCTGGCTCTCTGAGCCTCTGAGTCACGATGTCTCTGTGTCTCTGTGTCTCGAGGTCTCTGTGTCCCTGAGTCTCTGTGTCTCTGGGTCTATGTGTCTCTGAGTTTCTGGGCCTCTGTGTCTCTGTGTCTCTGAGCCTCTGAGCCTCTACGTCTCTGAGTCTCTGTGTCTCTGCGTCACTGAGTCACTGAGACTCTGAGCCTATGTGTCTCTGCGCTTCTGAGTCTCTGTGTCTCTGGGTCTAGGTGTCTCTGAGTCTCTGTGTCTCTGTTTCTCTGCGTCTCTGAGTCTCTGAGTCTCTGAGACTCTGTGTGTCTGCGTCTCTGAGCCTCTGTGTCTCTGGGTCTCTGTATCTCTGAGCCTCTGTGTCTCTGTGTCTCTGAGTCTCTGAGCATCTGTGCCTCGGTGTCTGTATGTCTCTGAGCCTGTGTGTCTCTGCGTCTCTGATTCTCTGAGTCTCTGTGTCTCTGTGTCTCTGGGTCTCTGAGTCTCTGCGTCTCAGGGTCTCTGAGTCTCTGAGTCGCTCAGCCTCTGAGTCTCTGTGTCTCTGAGTCTCTGAGCCTCTGTGTCTCTGCGTCTCTGAGTCTCTGAATCTCAGTGTCTCTGGGTCTCTGTATCTCTGAGCCTCTGTGTCTCTGTGTCTCTGAGTCTCTGAGCATCTGTGCCTCGGAGTCTGTATGTCTCTGAGCCTGTGTGTCTCTGCGTCTCTGATTCTCTGAGTCTCTGTGTCTCTGTGTCTCTGGGTCTCTGAGTCTCTGCGTCTCAGGGTCTCTGAGTCTCTGAGTCGCTCAGCCTCTGAGTCTCTGGGTCTCTGAGTCTCTGAGCCTCTGTGTCTCTGCGTCTCTGAGTCTCTGGCTCTCTGAGCCTCTGAGTCACGATGTCTCTGTGTCTCTGTGTCTCGAGGTCTCTGTGTCCCTGAGTCTCTGTGTCTCTGGGTCTATGTGTCTCTGAGTTTCTGGGCCTCTGTGTCTCTGTGTCTCTGAGCCTCTGAGCCTCTACGTCTCTGAGTCTCTGTGTCTCTGCGTCACTGAGTCACTGAGAATCTGAGCCTATGTGTCTCTGCGCTTCTGAGTCTCTGTGTCTCTGGGTCTAGGTGTCTCTGAGTCTCTGTGTCTCTGTTTCTCTGCGTCTCTGAGTCTCTGAGTCTCTGGGACTCTGTGTGTCTGCGTCTCTGAGCCTCTGTGTCTCTGCGTCTCTGAGTCCCTGAGTCTCAGAGCCACTGTGTCTCTACGTCTCTGTGTTTCTGAGTCTCTGTGTCTCTGTGTCTCTGAGTCACTGTGTCTCTGAGTCTCTGAGCATCTGTGCCTCGGTGTCTGTAACTCTCTGAGATTCTGTGTCTCAGTGTCTCTGAGTCTCTGAGTCTCTGTGTCTCTGATTCTCTGTGTCTTTGAGTCTCTGATTCTCTGAGTCTCTTTTTCTCTGGGTCTCAGTGACTCTGAGTCTCTTAGCCTCTGTGTCTCTCAGTCTCTCTGTCTCTGAGCCTCTGTGTCTTTGCATCTCTGTGTCTCTGCGTCTCTGAGTCTCTGAGCATCTGTGTCTCTGCGTCTCTGCGTCTCTGAGCCTCTGAGACTCTGTGTCTCTCAGTCTCTGTGTCTCTCAGTCTCTGTGTCTCTGAGTCTCTGAGCATCTGTGTCTCGGTGTCTGTAAGTCTCTGAGACTCTGTGTCTATGTGTCTCTGAGTCTCTGTGTCTCTGAGTCTCTGAGTCTCGGGGTCTCTGTGTCGCTGCGTCTTTGAGCCTCTGTGTCTCTGCGTCTCTGACTCCCTGAGTCTCTGCGCCTCTGTGTCTCTGCGTCTCTGTTTTTCTGAGTCTCTGTGTCTCTGGGTCTCTGTGTCTCTGAGCCTCTGTGTCTCTGCATCTCTGAGTCTCTGTGCCTCTGACCATCTGTGTCTCTGGGTCTCTGAGTCTCGGAGTCTCTGTGTCTCTGTGTCTCTGAGCATCTGTGTCTCGGTGTCTGTAACCTCTGAGACTCTGTGTCTCTGGGTCTCTGTGTCTCTGAGTCTCTGAGTCTCTGTGTCTCTGAGTCCATGAGTCTCGGGGTCTCTGTGTCTCTGCGTCTTTGAGCCTCTGTGTCTCTGCGTCGCTGCATCTCTGTGTCCCTGCGTCTCTGTGTCTCTGAGTTTCTGGGTCTCAGTGTCTCTGCGTCTCTGAGCCTCTACGTCTCTGAGTATCTGTGTCTCTGCGTCTCTGAGTCTCTGAGCCTCTGAGCCTCTGTGTCTCTGCGTCTCTGAGTCTCTGGCTCTCTGAGCCTCTGAGCCTCGATGTCTCTGTGTCTCTGTGTCTCTGAGTCTCTGAGCCTCTGTGTCTCTGTGTCTCTGCGTCTCTGTGTCTCAGTGTCTCTGTGTCTCTGAGTCTCTGAGCATCTGTGTCTCGGTGTCTGTAAGTCTCTGAGGCTCTGTGTCTCTGAGTCTCTGTGTCTCTGAGTCTCTGAGTCTCGGGGTCTCTGTGTCTCTGCGTCTTTGAGCCTCTGTGTGTCTGCGTCTCTGAGCCTCTGTGTCTCTGCGTCTCTGACTCCCTGAGTCTCTGAGCCTCTGTGTCTCTGCGTCTCTGTTTTTCTGAGTCTCTGTGTCTCTGGGTCTCTGTGTCTCTGAGTCTCTGTGTCTCTGCATCTCTGAGTCTCTGTGCCTCTGACCACCTGTGTCTCTGGGTCTCTGAGTCTCGGAGTCTCTGTGTCTCTGTGTCTCTGAGCATCTGTGTCTCGGTGTCTGTAAGCCTCTGAGACTCTGTGTCTCTGGGTCTCTGTGTCTCTGAGTCTCTGAGTCTCTGTGTCTCTGAGTCCCTGAGTCTCGGGGTCTCTGTGTCTCTGCGTCTTTGAGCCTCTGTGTGTCTGCGTCGCTGCATCTCAGTGTCTCTGTGTCTCAGTGTGTCTGTGCCTCAGAGTCTCAGTGTCTCTGTGTCTCAGTGTCTCAGTGTCTCTGTGCCTCAGTTTCTCAGTTTCTCAGTGTCTCAGAGTCTCAGTGTCTCACTGTCCCTGTGTCTCAGTGTCTCAGTGGCTCTGTGTCTCTGTGTCACAGCGTCTCAATGTCTCTGATTCTCAGTGTCACAGTGACTCAGTGTCTCAATTTCTCAGTGTCCCGGTGTCTCAGTGTCTCTGTGTCTCTGTGTCTCATAGTCTCAGTGTCTCAGTGTCCCTGTGTCTCAGTGTCTCAGTGTCTCTGTGTCACAGTGTCTCAGTGTCTCAGTCTCTCAGTGCCTCAGTGTCTCTTTGTCTCAGACTCTCAGGGTCTCTGTGTCTCAGAGTCTCACTGAATCAGTGTCTCAGTGTCTCTGTGTCTCAGTGTCTCAGTGTCTCAGTGCCAAAGAGTCTCAGTGTCTCAGTGTCTCTGTGTCTCAGTGTCTGTGTCTCAGAGTCTCATTGTCTCTGTGTCTCAGTGTCTCAGTGTCTCTGTGTCTCAGAGTCTCAGTGTCTCAGTGTCTCAGTGCCTCTGTGTCACAGTGTCTCAGTGTCTCAGTGTGTCAGTGTCTCAGTGTGTCAGTGTCTCTGTGTCTCAGTGTCTCTGTGTCTCAGTGTCTCTGGGTCACAGTGCCTCATTGTCTCAGTGTCTCAGTGCCTCAGTGTCTCTGTGTCTCAGAGTCTCAGGGTCTCAGTGTCTCAGTGTCTCAGTGTCTCAGTGTCTCAGAGTCTCAGTGTCTCAGTGCCTCTGTGTCTCAGAGTCTCTGTGTCTCTGTGTCGCAGTGTCTCAGTGTCTCAGTATCTCAGTATCTCAGTGTCTCAGTGCCTCAGTGTCTCTGTGTCTCAGTGTCTGTGTCTCAGTGTCTCAGTGTTTCAGTGTCTCTGTGTCTCAGAGTCTCAGTGACTCAGTGTCTCTGTGTCTCTGTGTCTCAGTGTCTCAGAGTCTCAGTGTCTGTGTGTCTCAGTGTCTCAGAGTCTCAGTGTCTCTGTGTCTCTGTGTCTTAGTGTCTCTGTGTCTCTGTCTTTCAATGTCACAGAGTCTCGGTGTCTCAGAGACTCAGTGTCTCAGTCTCTCAGTGTCTCAGAGTCTCAGCTTCTCAGTGTCTATGTGTCTCAGAGTCTCAGAGTCTCAGTGCCTCAGTGTCCCTGTGTCATAGTGTCTCAGTGTCTCAGAGTCTCAGTGTCTCTGTGTCTCTGTGTCTCAGAGTCTCAGTGCCTCAGTGTCTCTGTGTCTCAGAGTCTCAGTGTCTCAGTGTCTCAGTGTCTCAGAGTCTCAGTGTCTCAGTGCCTCTGTGTCTCAGTGTCTCTGTGTCGCAGTGTCTCAGTGTCTCAGTATCTCAGTATCTCAGTGTCTCAGTGCCTCAGTGTCTCTGTGTCTCAGTGTATGTGTCTCAGTGTCTCAGTGTTTCAGTGTCTCTGTGTCTCAGAGTCTCAGTGACTCAGTGTCTCTGTGTCTCTGTGTCTCAGTGTCTCAGAGTCTCAGTGTCTGTGTGTCTCAGTGTCTCAGAGTCTCAGTGTCTCTGTGTCTCTGTGTCTTAGTGTCTCTGTGTCTCTGTCTTTCAATGTCACAGAGTCTCGGTGTCTCAGAGACTCAGTGTCTCAGTCTCTCAGTGTCTCAGAGTCTCAGCGTCTCAGTGTCTATGTGTCTCAGAGTCTCAGAGTCTCAGTGTCTCAGTGTCCCTGTGTCATAGTGTCTCAGTGTCTCAGAGTCTCAGTGTCTCTGTGTCTCTGTGTCTCAGAGTCTCAGTGTCTCAGTGTCCCTGTGTCTCAGTGTATCAGTGTCTCTGTGTCTCAGTTTCTCTTTGTCACAGTGTCTCAGTTTCTCAGTGTCACTGTGTCTCAGTATCTCTGAGTCTCTGACCATCTGTGTCTCTGCGTCTCTGCGTCTCAGAGTCTCTGAGCCACTGAGCATCTGTGTCTCTGGGTCTCTGTGTCTCTGAGTCTCTGTGTCTCTGAGTCTCTGAGCAACTGTGTCTCGGTGTCTGTAAGTCTCTGAGACTCTGTGTCTTTGTGTCTCTGAGTCTCTGAATCTCTGTGTCTCTGAGTGCCTGAGTCTCGGGGTCTCTGTGTCTCTGCGTCTTTGGGCCTCTGTGTGTCTGCGTCTCTGAGCCTCTGTGTCTCTGCGTCTCTGTTTTTCTGAGTCTCTGTGTCTCTGTGTCTCTGGGTCTCTGTGTCTCTGAGTCTCTGAGTCTCTGTGTCTCTGAGTCCCTGAGTCTCGGGGTCTCTGTGTCTCTGCGTCTTTGAGCCTCTGTGTGTCTGCGTCGCTGTGTCTCTGTGTCTCAGTGTCTCTGTGCCTCAGAGTCTCAGTGTCTCAGTGTCTCAGTGTCTCAGTGTCTCTGTGCCTCAGTTTCTCAGTTTCTCAGTGTCTCAGAGTCTCAGTGTCTCACTGTCTCTGTGTCTCAGTGTCTCAGTGGCTCTGTGTCTCTGTGTCACAGCGTCTCAATGTCTCTGATTCTCAGTGTCACAGTGCCTCAGTGTCTCAGTGTCTCAGTGTCCCTGTGTCTCAGTGTCTCAGTGTCTCTGTGTCTCTGTGTCTCAGTGTCTCTGTGTCTCTGTGTCTCAGAGTCTCAGTGTCTCAGTGTCCCTGTGTCTCAGTGTCTCAGTGTCTCTGTGTCTCAGTGTCTCTGTGTCTCAGTGCCTCAGTGACTCTTTGTCTCAGAGTCTCAGGGTCTCAGTGTCTCTGTGTCTCAGTGACTCAGTGTCTCAGAGTCTCAGTGAATCAGTGTCTCAGTGTCTCTGTGTCTCAGTGTCTCAGTGTCTCAGTGCCACAGAGTCTCAGTGTCTCAGTGTCTCTGTGTCTCAGTGTCTGTGTCTCAGAGTCTCATTGTCTCTGTGTCTCAGTGTCTCAGTGTCTCTGTGTCTCAGAGTCTCAGTGTCTCAGTGCCTCTGTGTCACAATGTCTCAGTGTCTCAGTGTCACTGTGTCTCAGTGTTTCTGTCTCTCTGTGTTTCAGTGTGTCAGTGTCTCAGTGTGTCAGTGTCTCTGTGTCTCAGTGTCTCTGTGTCTCAGTGTCTCTGGGTCACAGTGCCTCATTGTCTCAGTGTCTCAGTGCCTCAGTGTCTCTGTGTCTCAGAGTCTCAGGGTCTCTGGGTCTCAGTGTCTCAGTGTCTCAGTGTCTCAGAGTCTCAGTGTCTCAGTGCCTCTGTGTCTCAGTGTCTCTGTGTCTCTGTGTCGCAGTGTCTCAGTGTCTCAGTATCTCAGTATCTCAGTATCTCAGTGTCTCAGTGCCTCAGTGTCTCTGTGTCTCAGTGTCTGTGTCTCAGTGTCTCAGTGTTTCAGTGTCTCTGTGTCTCAGAGTCTCAGTGACTCAGTGTCTCTGTGTCTCTGTGTCTCAGTGTCTCAGAGTCTCAGTGTCTGTGTGTCTCAGTGTCTCAGAGTCTCAGTGTCTTGTGTCTCTGTGTCTTAGTGTCTCTGTGTCTCTGTCTTTCAGTGTCACAGAGTCTCGGTGTCTCAGAGACTCAGTGTCTCAGTCTCTCAGTGTCTCAGAGTCTCAGCGTCTCAGTGTCTATGTGTCTCAGAGTCTCAGAGTCTCAGTGTCTCAGTGTCCCTGTGTCATAGTGTCTCAGTGTCTCAGAGTCTCAGTGTCTCTGTGTCTCTGTGTCTCAGAGTCTCAGTGTCTCAGTGTCCCTGTGTCTCAGTGTATCAGTGTCTCTGTGTCTCAGTTTCTCTTTGTCACAGTGTCTCAGTGTCTCAGTGTCACTGTGTCTCAGTATCTCTGAGTCTCTGACCATCTGTGTCTCTGCGTCTCTGCGTCTCAGAGTCTCTGAGCCACTGAGCATCTGTGTCTCTGGGTCTCTGTGTCTCTGAGTCTCTGTGTCTCTGAGTCTCTGAGCAACTGTGTCTCGGTGTCTGTAAGTCTCTGAGACTCTGTGTCTTTGTGTCTCTGAGTCTCTGAGTCTCTGTGTCTCTGAGTCCCTGAGTCTCGGGGTCTCTGTGTCTCTGCGTCTTTGGGCCTCTGTGTGTCTGCGTCTCTGAGCCTCTGTGTCTCTGCGTCTCTGACTCCCTGAGTCTCTGAGCCTCTGTGTCTCTGCGTCTCTGTTTTTCTGAGTCTCTGTGTCTCTGTGTCTCTGTGTCTCTGGGTCTCTGTGTCTCTGACTCTCTGAGTCTCTGTGTCTCTGAGTCCCTGAGTCTCGGGGTCTCTGTGTCTCTGCGTCTTTGAGCCTCTGTGTGTCTGCGTCGCTGTGTCTCTGTGCCTCAGTTTCTCAGTTTCTCAGTGTCTCAGAGTCTCAGTGTCTCACTGTCTCTGTGTCTCAGTGTCTCAGTGGCTCTGTGTCTCTGTGTCACAGCGTCTCAATGTCTCTGATTCTCAGTGTCACAGTGCCTCAGTGTCTCAGTGTCCCTGTGTCTCAGTGTCTCAGTGTCTCTGTGTCTCAGTGTCTCTGTGTCTCAGTGTCTCTGTGTCTCTGTGTCTCAGAGTCTCAGTGTCTCAGTGTCCCTGTGTCTCAGTGTCTCAGTGTCTCTGTGTCTCAGTGTCTCTGTGTCTCAGTGTCTCTGTGTCTCAGTGTCTCTGTGTCTCTGTGTCTCAGAGTCTCAGTGTCTCAGTGTCCCTGTGTCTCAGTGTCTCAGTGTCTCTGTGTCTCAGTGTCTCTGTGTCTCAGTGCCTCAGTGTCTCTTTGTCTCAGAGTCTCAGGGTCTCAGTGTCTCTGTGTCTCAGTGACTCAGTGTCTCAGAGTCTCAGTGAATCAGTGTCTCAGTGTCTCTGGCTCTCGTAGCCTCTGAGCCTCTATGTCTCTGAGTCTCTGTGTCTCTGCGTCACTGTGTTTCTGAGTCTCTGTGTCTCTTGTTCTCTGTGTCTCTGAGTCTCTGAGCCTCTGTGTCTCTGCGTCTCTGGCTCTCTGGGCCTCTGAGCCTCGATGTCTCTATGTCTCTGTGTCTCTGAGTCTCTGAGTCTCTGTGTCTCTGGGTCTATGTGTCTCTGAGTCTCTGAGCCTCTGTGTCTCTGCGTCTCTGAGCCTCTGAGTCTCTGAGCATCTGTGTCTCTGAGTTTCCGTGTCGCTGAGTCTCTGGGCATCTGTGTATCTGAGTCTCCGTGTCGCTGAGTCTCTGAGTCACTGAGCCTCTGTGTCTCTGTGTCTCTGAATCTCTGAGTCTCTGGGTCTCTGAGTCCCTGTGTCTCTAGTCTCACTGTCTCTGAGTCTCTGAGTCACGGGGTCTCTGTGTGCCAGCGTCTTTGAGCCTCTGTGTGCCTGCGTCTCTGAGCCTCTGTGTCTCTGCGTCTCTGAGTCTCTGAGTCTCTGTGTCTCAGGGTCTCTGAGTCTCTGAGTCTCTCAGCCTCTGAGTCTCTGTGTCTCTGAGTCTCTGAGCCTCTGTGTCTCTGCGTCTCTGTGTTTCTGAGTCTCTGAGTCTCTGTGTCTCTGGGTCTCTGTGTCTCAGTGTCTCTGGGTCTCTGTGTCTCTGAGTCTCTGTGTCTCTGGGTCTCTGTGTCTCAGTGTCTCTGGGTCTCTGTGTATCTGAGTCTCTGAGCCTCTGTGTCTCTGCGTCTCTGAGTCTCTGGCTCTCTGAGCATCTGTGTCTCGGTGCCTGTTTGTCTCTGAGACTCTGTGTCTCAGTGTCTCTGAGTCTCTGAGTCTCTGTGTCTCTGGGTCTCTGTGTCTTTGAGTCTCTGATTCTCTGAGTCTCTTTTTCTCTGGGTCTCAGTGACTCTGAGTCTCTTAGACTCTGTGTCTCTGAGTCTCTCTGTCTCTGAGCCTCTGTGTCTTTGCATCTCTGTGTCTCTGCGTCTCTGAGTCTCTGAGCATCTGTGTCTCTGCGTCTCTGCATCTCTGAGCCTCTGAGACTCTGTGTCTCTCAGTCTCTGTGTCTCTGAGTCTCTGTGTCTCTGAGTCTCTGAGCATCTGTGTCTCGGTGTCTGTAAGTCTCTGAGACTCTGTGTCTATGTGTTTCTGTGTCACTGAGTCTGTGTGTCGCTGAGTCTCTGAGTCACTGAGCCTCTGTGTCTCTGTGTCTCTGAGTCCCTGAGTCTCTGAACCCCTTTGCCTCTGAGTCTCTGAGTCTCTGCGTCTCTGAATCTCTGAGCCTCTGTGTCTCTGCATCTCTGAGTCTCTGAATCTCAGTGTCTCTGGGTCTCTGTATCTCTGAGCCTCTGTGTCTCTGTGTCTCTGAGTCCCTGAGTCTCTGAACCCCTCTGCCTCTGAGTCTCTGAGTCTCTGCGTCTCTGAATCTCTGAGTCTCTGAGCCTCTGTGTCTCTGCGTCTCTGAGTCTCTGAATCTCAGTGTCTCTGGGTCTCTGTATCTCTGAGCCTCTGTGTCTCTGTGTCTCTGAGTCACTGAGCATCTGTGCCTCGGTGTCTGTATGTCTCTGAGCCTGTGTGTCTCTGCGTCTCTGATTCTCTGAGTCTCTGTGTCTCTGTGTCTCTGGGTCTCTGAGTCTCTGCGTCTCAGGGTCTCTGAGTCTCTGAGTCGCTCAGCCTCTGGGTCTCTGTGTCTCTGAGTCTCTGAGCCTCTGTGTCTCTGCGTCTCTGTGTCTCTGGCTCTCTGAGCCTCTGAGTCACGATGTCTCTGTGTCTCTGTGTCTCGAGGTCTCTGTGTCCCTGAGTCTCTGTGTCTCTGGGTCTATGTGTCTCTGAGTTTCTGGGCCTCTGTGTCTCTGTGTCTCTGAGCCTCTGAGCCTCTACGTCTCTGAGTCTCTGTGTCTCTGCGTCACTGAGTCACTGAGACTCTGAGCCTATGTGTCTCTGCGCTTCTGAGTCTCTGTGTCTCTGGGTCTAGGTGTCTCTGAGTCTCTGAGTCTCTGTGTCTCTGTTTCTCTGCGTCTCTGAGTCTCTGAGTCTCTGAGACTCTGTTTGTCTGCGTCTCTGAGCCTCTGTGTCTCTGCGTCTCTGAGTCCCTGAGTCTCAGAGCCACTGTGTCTCTACGTCTCTGTGTTTCTGTGTCTCTGTGTCTCTGTGTCTCTGGGTCTCTGTGTCTCTGAGTCACTGTGTCTCTGAGTCTCTGAGCATCTGTGCCTCGGTGTCTGTAACTCTCTGAGATTCTGTGTGTCCGTGTCTCTGAGTCTCAGTGTCTCTGGGTCTCTGTGTCTCTGAGTCTCTGTGTCTCTGGGTCTTTGTGTCTCAGTGTCTCTGGGTCTCTGTGTGTCTGAGTCTCTGAGCCTCTGTGTCTCTGCGTCTCTGAGTCTCTGGCTCTCTGAGCATCTGTGTCTCGGTGCCTGTATGTCTCTGAGACTCTGTGTCTCAGCGTCTCTGAGTCTCTGAGTCTCTGTGTCTCTGGGTCTCTGTGTCTTTGAGTCTCTGATTCTCTGAGTCTCTTTTTCTCTGGGTCTCAGTGACTCTGAGTCTCTTAGCCTCTGTGTCTCTGAGTCTCTCTGTCTCTGAGCCTCTGTGTCTTTGCATCTCTGTGTCTCTGCGTCTCTGAGTCTCTGAGCATCTGTGTCTCTGCGTCTCTGCGTCTCTGAGCCTCTGAGACTCTGTGTCTCTCAGTCTCTGTGTCTTTGAGTCTCTGTGTCTCTGAGTCTCTGAGCATCTGTGTCTCGGTGTCTGTAAGTCTCTGAGACTCTGTGTCTATGTGTCTCTGTGTCACTGAGTCTCTGTGTCTCTGGGTCTCCGTGACTCTGAGTCTCTGCGTCTCCTATTCTCTGAGTCTCTGCATCTCTGTGTCTCTGAGTCTCTGCGTCTCAGGGTCTCTGAGTCTCTGAGTCTCTCAGCCTCTGCGTGTCTTTGTCTCTGAGTCTCTGAGCCTCTGTGTCTATGCGTCTCTGAGTCTCTAGCTCTCTGAGCCTCTGAGCCTCGATGTCTCTGTGTCTCTGTGTCTCTGAGTCTCTGAGTCTCTGTGTCTCTGTGCCTCTAGGTCTCTGTGCCTCTGGGTCGCTGGGTCTCTGAGTTTCTGGGTCTCTGTGTCTCTGCGTCTCTGTGTCTCTGAGTTTCTGGGTCTCTGTGTCTCTGCGTCTCTGAGCGTCTGAGCCTCTACATCTCTGAGTATCTGTGTCTCTGCGTCTCTGAGTCTCTGAGCCTCTGTGTCTCTGTGTCTCTGAGCATCTGTGTCCCTTCGTCTCCGTGCCACTGAGTCTCTGAGTCACTGAGCCTCTGTGTCTCTGTGACTCTGCGTCTCTGTGTCTTTGTGTCTCTGGGTCTCTGAGTCCCTGTTTCTCTAGTCTCAGTGTCTCTGAGTCTCTGAGTTTCTGTGTCTCTGCGTCTCTGAGTCTCTGAGTCTCTGTGCCTCAGTGTCTCTGTGTCTCTGAGTCGCTGAGCATCTGTGTCTCGGTGTCTGTAAGTCTCTGAGGCTCTGTGCCTCTGAGTCTCTGAGTCTCTGTGT
Source organism: Carcharhinus amblyrhynchos (assembly GCF_965287045.1). Taxonomy (NCBI): domain Eukaryota; kingdom Metazoa; phylum Chordata; class Chondrichthyes; order Carcharhiniformes; family Carcharhinidae; genus Carcharhinus; species Carcharhinus amblyrhynchos. The sequence goes on along the minus strand of NW_027649804.1, from coordinate 1,019,829 downwards.
CTCTGAGTCTCTGAGTCTCGGGGTCTCTGTGTCGCTGCGTCTTTGAGCCTCTGTGTCTCTGCGTCTCTGACTCCCTGAGTCTCTGCGCCTCTGTGTCTCTGCGTCTCTGTTTTTCTGAGTCTCTGTGTCTCTGTGTCTCTGGGTCTCTGTGTCTCTGAGCCTCTGTGTCTCTGCATCTCTGAGTCTCTGTGCCTCTGACCATCTGTGTCTCTGGGTCTCTGTGTCTCGGAGTCTCTGTGTCTCTGTGTCTCTGAGCATCTGTGTCTCGGTGTCTGTAACCTCTGAGACTCTGTGTCTCTGGGTCTCTGTGTCTCTGAGTCTCTGAGTCTCTGTGTCTCTGAGTCCATGAGTCTCGGGGTCTCTGTGTCTCTGCGTCTTTGAGCCTCTGTGTCTCTGCGTCGCTGCATCTCTGTGTCTCTGCGTCTCTGTGTCTCTGAGTTTCTGGGTCTCTGTGTCTCTGCGTCTCTGAGCCTCTACGTCTCTGAGTATCTGTGTCTCTGCGTCTCTGAGTCTCTGAGCCTCTGAGCCTCTGTGTCTCTGCGTCTCGGAGTCTCTGGCTCTCTGAGCCTCTGAGCCTCGATGTCTCTGTGTCTCTGTGTCTCTGAGTCTCTGAGCCTCTGTGTCTCTGTGTCTCTGCGTCTCTGTGTCTCAGTGTCTCTGTGTCTCTGAGTCTCTGAGCATCTGTGTCTCGGTGTCTGTAAGTCTCTGAGGCTCTGTGTCTCTGAGTCTCTGTGTCTCTGAGTCTCTGAGTCTCGGGGTCTCTGTGTCTCTGCGTCTTTGAGCCTCTGTGTGTCTGCGTCTCTGAGCCTCTGTGTCTCTGCGTCTCTGACTCCCTGAGTCTCTGAGCCTCTGTGTCTCTGCGTCTCTGTTTTTCTGAGTCTCTGTGTCTCTGGGTCTCTGTGTCTCTGAGTCTCTGTGTCTCTGCATCTCTGAGTCTCTGTGCCTCTGACCATCTGTGTCTCTGGGTCTCTGAGTCTCGGAGTCTCTGTGTCTCTGTGTCTCTGAGCATCTGTGTCTCGGTGTCTGTAAGCCTCTGAGACTCTGAGTCTCTGAGTCTCTGTGTCTCTGAGTCCCTGAGTCTCGGGGTCTCTGTGTCTCTGCGTCTTTGAGCCTCTGTGTGTCTGCGTCGCTGCATCTCAGTGTCTCTGTGTCTCAGTGTGTCTGTGCCTCAGTGTCTCAGTGTCTCTGTGTCTCAGTGTCTCAGTGTCTCTGTGTCTCAGTGTCTCTGTGTCTCAGTGTCTCTGTGTCACAGTGTCTCAGTGTCTCAGTCTCTCAGTGCCTCAGTGTCTCTTTGTCTCAGACTCTCAGGGTCTCAGTGTCTCAGAGTCTCACTGAATCAGTGTCTCAGTGTCTCAGTGTCTCAGTGCCACAGAGTCTCATTGTCTCAGTGTCTCAGTGTCTCTGTGTCTCAGAGTCTCAGTGTCTCAGTGCCTCTGTGTCACAGTGTCTCAGTGTCTCAGTGTCACTGTGTCTCAGTGTTTCTGTCTCTCTGTGTCTCAGTGTGTCAGTGTCTCAGTGTGTCAGTGTCTCTGTGTCTCAGTGTCTCTGTGTCTCAGTGTCTCTGGGTCACAGTGTCTCATTGTCTCAGTGTCTCAGTGCCTCAGTGTCTCTGTGTCTCAGAGTCTCAGGGTCTCAGTGTCTCAGTGTCTCAGTGTCTCAGAGTCTCAGTGTCTCAGTGCCTCTGTGTCTCAGTGTCTCTGTGTCTCTGTGTCGCAGTGTCTCAGTGTCTCAGTATCTCAGTATCTCAGTGTCTCAGTGCCTCAGTGTCTCTGTGTCTCAGTGTCTGTGTCTCAGTGTCTCAGTGTTTCAGTGTCTCTGTGTCTCAGAGTCTCAGTGACTCAGTGTCTCTGTGTCTCTGTGTCTCAGTGTCTCAGAGTCTCAGTGTCTGTGTGTCTCAGTGTCTCAGAGTCTCAGTGTCTCTGTGTCTCTGTGTCTTAGTGTCTCTGTGTCTCTGTCTTTCAATGTCACAGAGTCTCGGTGTCTCAGAGACTCAGTGTCTCAGTCTCTCAGTGTCTCAGAGTCTCAGCGTCTCAGTGTCTATGTGTCTCAGAGTCTCAGAGTCTCAGTGTCTCAGTGTCCCTGTGTCATAGTGTCTCAGTGTCTCAGAGTCTCAGTGTCTCTGTGTCTCTGTGTCTCAGAGTCTCAGTGTCTCAGTGTCCCTGTGTCTCAGTGTATCAGTGTCTCTGTGTCTCAGTTTCTCTTTGTCACATTGTCTCAGTGTCTCAGTGTCACTGTGTCTCAGTATCTCTGAGTCTCTGACCATCTGTGTCTCTGCGTCTCTGCGTCTCAGAGTCTCTGAGCCACTGAGCATCTGTGTCTCTGGGTCTCTGTGTCTCTGAGTCTCTGTGTCTCTGAGTCTCTGAGCAACTGTGTCTCGGTGTCTGTAAGTCTCTGAGACTCTGTGTCTTTGTGTCTCTGAGTCTCTGAGTCTCTGTGTCTCTGAGTCCCTGAGTCTCGGGGTCTCTGTGTCTCTGCGTCTTTGGGCCTCTGTGTGTCTGCGTCTCTGAGCCTCTGTGTCTCTGCGTCTCTGACTCCCTGAGTCTCTGAGCCTCTGTGTCTCTGCGTCTCTGTTTTTCTGAGTCTCTGTGTCTCTGTGTCTCTGTGTCTCTGGGTCTCTGTGTCTCTGAGTCTCTGAGTCTCTGTGTCTCAGAGTCCCTGAGTCTCGGGGTCTCTGTGTCTCTGCGTCTTTGAGCCTCTGTGTGTCTGCGTCGCTGTGTCTCAGTGTCTCAGTGTCTCTGTGCCTCAGAGTCTCAGTGTCTCAGTGTCTCTGTGTCTCTGTGTCTCAGTGTCTCAGTGTCTCTGTGCCTCAGTTTCTCAGTTTCTCAGTGTCTCAGAGTCTCAGTGTCTCACTGTCTCTGTGTCTCAGTGTCTCAGTGTCCCTGTGTCTCAGTGTCTCAGTGTCTCTGTGTCTCAGTGTCTCTGTGTCTCAGTGCCTCAGTGTCTCTTTGTCTCAGAGTCTCAGGGTCTCAGTGTCTCTGTGTCTCAGTGACTCAGTGCCTCAGAGTCTCAGTGAATCAGTGTCTCAGTGTCTCTGTGTCTCAGTGTCTCAGTGTCTCAGTACCACAGAGTCTCAGTGTCTCTGTGTCTCAGTGTCTGTGTCTCAGAGACTCATTGTCTCTGTGTCTCAGTGTCTCAGTGTCTCAGAGTCTCAGTGTCTTAGTGTCTCAGTGCCTCTGTGTCACAGTGTCTCAGTGTCACTGTGTCTCAGTGTTTCTGTCTCTCTGTGTTTCAGTGTGTCAGTGTCTCAGTGTGTCAGTGTCTCTGTGTCTCTGTGTCTCTGGGTCTCTGTGTCTCTGAGTCTCTGAGTCTCTGTGTCTCTGAGTCCCTGAGTCTCGGGGCCTCTGTGTCTCTGCGTCTTTGAGCCTCTGTGTGTCTGCGTCGCTGTGTCTCTGTGTCTCAGTGTCTCTGTCCCACAGAGTCTCAGTGTCTCTGTGTCTCAGTGTCTCAGTGTCTCTGTGCCTCAGTTTCTCAGTTTCTCAGTGTCTCAGAGTCTCAGTGTCTCACTGTCTCTGTGTCTCAGTGTCTCAGTGGCTCTGTGTCTCTGTGTCACAGCGTCTCTGTGTCTCAGTGTCTCTGGGTCACAGTGTCTCATTGTCTCAGTGTCTCAGTGCCTCAGTGTCTCTGTGTCTCAGAGTCTCAGGGTCTCAGGGTCTCAGTGTCTCAGTGTCTCAGTGTCTCAGAGTCTCAGTGCCTCTGTGTCTCAGTGTCTCTGTGTCTCTGTGTCGCAGTGTCTCAGTGTCTCAGTATCTCAGTATCTCAGTGTCTCAGTGCCTCAGTGTCTCTGTGTCTCAGTGTCTGTGTCTCAGTGTCTCAGTGTTTCAGTGTCTCTGTGTCTCAGAGTCTCAGTGACTCAGTGTCTCTGTGTCTCTGTGTCTCAGTGTCTCAGAGTCTCAGTGTCTGTGTGTCTCAGTGTCTCAGTGTCTCTGTGTCTCTGTGTCTTAGTGTCTCTGTGTCTCTGTCTTTCAATGTCACAGAGTCTCGGTGTCTCAGAGACTCAGTGTCTCAGTCTCTCTGTGTCTCAGAGTCTCAGCGTCTCAGTGTCTATGTGTCTCAGAGTCTCAGAGTCTCAGTGTCTCAGTGTCCCTGTGTCATAGTGTCTCAGTGTCTCAGAGTCTCAGTGTCTCTGTGTCTCTGTGTCTCAGAGTCTCAGTGTCTCAGTGTCCCTGTGTCTCAGTGTATCAGTGTCTCTGTGTCTCAGTTTTTCTTTGTCACAGTGTCTCAGTGTCTCAGTGTCACTGTGTCTCAGTATCTCTGAGTCTCTGACCATCTGTGTCTCTGCGTCTCTGCGTCTCAGAGTCTCTGAGCCACTGAGCATCTGTGTCTCTGGGTCTCTGTGTCTCTGAGTCTCTGTGTCTCTGAGTCTCTGAGCAACTGTGTCACGGTGTCTGTAAGTCTCTGAGACTCTGTGTCTTTGTGTCTCTGAGTCTCTGAGTCTCTGTGTCTCTGAGTCCCTGAGTCTCGGGGTCTCTTTGTCTCTGCGTCTTTGGGCCTCTGTGTGTCTGCGTCTCTGAGCCTCTATGTCTCTGCGTCTCTGACTCCCTGAGTCTCTGAGCCTCTGTGCCTCTGCGTCTCTGTTTTTCTGAGTCTCTGTGTCTCTGTGTCTCTGGGTCTCTGTGTCTCTGAGCCTCTGTGTCTCTGCATCTCTGAGTCTCTGTGCCTCTGACCATCTGTGTCTCTGGGTCTCTGAGTCCCGGAGTCTCTGTGTCTCTGTGTCTCTGAGCATCTGTGTCTCGGTGTCTGTAAGCCTCTGAGACTCTGTGTCTCTGGGTCTCTGTGTCTCTGAGTCTCTGAGTCTCTGTGTCTCTGAGTCCCTGAGTCTCGGGGTCTCTGTGTCTCTTCGTCTTTGAGCCTCTGTGTGTCTGCGTCGCTGTGTCTCTGCGTCTCAGTGTCTCTGTGCCTCAGAGTCTCAGTGTCTCAGTCTCTCTGTGCCTCAGTTTCTCAGTTTCTCAGTGTCTCAGAGTCTCAGTGTCTCACTGTCTCTGTGTCTCAGTGTCTCAGTGGCTCTGTGTCTCTGTGTCACAGCGTCTCAATGTCTCTGATTCTCAGTGTCACAGTGCCTCAGTGTCTCAGTGTCCCAGTGTCTCAGTGTCTCTGTGTCTCTGTGTCTCAGAGTCTCAGTGTCTCAGTGTCCCTGTGTCTCAGTGTCTCAGTGTCTCTGTGTCTCAGTGTCTCTGTGTCACAGTGTCTCAGTGTTTCTGTGTCTCAGTGACTCAGTGTCTCAGAGTCTCAGTGAATCAGTGTCTCAGTGTCTCAGTGTCTCTGTGTCTCTGGCTCTCGTAGCCTCTGAGCCTCTATGTCTCTGAGTCTCTGTGTCTCTGCGTCTCTGTGTTTCTGAGTCTCTGTTCCTCTGGTTCTCTGTGTCTCTGAGTCTCTGAGCCTCTGTGTCTCTGCGTCTCTGGCTCTCTGAGCCTCGATGTCTCTGTGTCTCTGTGTCTCTGAATCTCTGAGTCTCTGTGTCTCTAGGTCTCTGTGTCTCTGAGTCTCTGTGTCTCTGGGTCTCTGTGTCTCTGAGTTTCTGGGTCTCTGTGTCTCTGCGTCTCTGAGCCTCTGAGCCTCTACGTCTCTGAGTCTTTGTGTCTCTGCGTCTCTGAGTCTCTGTGTCTCTGGGTCTATGTGTCTCTGAGTCTCTGAGCCTCTGTGTCTCTGCGTCTCTGAGCCTCTGAGTCTCTGAGCATCTGTGTCTCTGAGTTTCCGTGTCGCTGAGTCTCTGAGCATCTGTGTATCTGAGTCTCCGTGTCGCTGAGTCTCTGAGTCACTGAGCCTCTGTGTCTCTGTGTCTCTGAATCTCTGAGTCTCTGGGTCTCTGAGTCCCTGTGTCTCTAGTCTCACTGTCTCTGAGTCTCTGAGTCACGGGGTCTCTGTGTGCCTGCGTCTTTGAGCCTCTGTGTGCCTGCGTCTCTGAGCCTCTGTGTCTCTGCGTCTCTGAGTCTCTGAGTCTCTGTGTCTCAGGGTCTCTGAGTCTCTGAGTCTCTCAGCCTCTGAGTCTCTGTGTCTCTGAGTCTCTGAGCCTCTGTGTCTCTGCGTCTCTGAGTCTCTGAGTCTCTGTGTCTCAGGGTCTCTGAGTCTCTGAGTCTCTCAGCCTCTGAGTCTCTGTGTCTCTGCGTCTCTGTGTTTCTGAGTCTCTGTGTCTCTGGGTCTCTGTGTCTCAGTGTCTCTGGGTCTCTGTGTATCTGAGTCTCTGAGCCTCTGTGTCTCTGCGTCTCTGAGTCTCTGGCTCTCTGAGCATCTGTGTCTCGGTGCCTGTATGTCTCTGAGACTCTGTGTCTCAGTGTCTCTGAGTCTCTGGGTGTCTGTGTCTTTGAGTCTCTGATTCTCTGAGTCTCTTTTTCTCTGGGTCTCAGTGACTCTGAGTCTCTTAGCCTCTGTGTCTCTGAGTCTCTCTGTCTCTGAGCCTCTGTGTCTTTGCATCTCTGTGTCTCTGCGTCTCTGAGTCTCTGAGCATCTGTGTCTCTGCGTCTCTGAGCCTCTGAGACTCTGTGTCTCTCAGTCTCTGTGTCTCTGAGTCTCTGTGTCTCTGAGTCTCTGAGCATCTGTGTCTCGGTGTCTGTAAGTCTCTGAGACTCTGTGTCTATGTGTCTCTGTGTCACTGAGTCTCTGTGTCGCTGAGTCTCTGAGTCACTGAGCCTCTGTGTCTCTGTGTCTCTGAGTCCCTGAGTCTCTGAACCCCTTTGCCTCTGAGTCTCTGAGTCTCTGCGTCTCTGAATCTCTGAGTCTCTGAGCCTCTGTGTCTCTGCGTCTCTGAGTCTCTGAATCTCAGTGTCTCTGGGTCTCTGTATCTCTGAGCCTCTGTGTCTCTGTGTCTCTGAGTCTCTGAGCATCTGTGCCTCGGTGTCTGTATGTCTCTGAGCCTGTGTGTCTCTGATTCTCTGAGTCTCTGTGTCTCTGTGTCTCTGGGTCTCTGAGTCTCTGCGTCTCAGGGTCTCTGAGTCTCTGAGTCGCTCAGCCTCTGAGTCTCTGTGTCTCTGAGTCTCTGAGCCTCTGTGTCTCTGCGTCTCTGAGTCTCTGGCTCTGAGCCTCTGAGTCACGATGTCTCTGTGTCTCTGTGTCTCTGACTCTCTGAGTCTCTGTGTCTCGAGGTCTCTGTGTCCCTGAGTCTCTGTGTCTCTTGGTCTATGTGTCTCTGAGTTTCTGGGCCTCTGTGTCTCTGTGTCTCTGAGCCTCTGAGCCTCTACGTCTCTGAGTCTCTGTGTCTCTGCGTCACTGAGTCACTGAGACTCTGAGCCTATGTGTCTCTGCGCTTCTGAGTCTCTGTGTCTCTGGGTCTAGGTGTCTCTGAGTCTCTGAGTCTCTGTGTGTCTGAGACTCTGTGTGTCTGCGTCTCTGAGCCTCTGTGTCTCTACGTCTCTGTGTTTCTGAGTCTCTGTGTCTCTGTGTCTCTGTGTCTCTGGGTCTCTGTGTCTCTGAGTCACTGTGTCTCTGAGTCTCTGAGCATCTGTGCCTCGGTGTCTGTAACTCTCTGAGATTCTGTGTGTCCGTGTCTCTGAGTCTCTGTGTCTCTGGGTCTCTGTGACTCTGAGTCTCTGTGTCTTTGAGTCTCTGAGTCTCTGAATCCCTGTGTCTCTGGGTCTCTGTGTCTCTGAGTCTCTGTGTCTCTGGGTCTCTGAGTCACTGAGCCTCTGAGCCTCTGTGTGTCTGCGTCTCTGAGTCCCTGAGTCTCAGAGCCTCTGTGTCTCTGCGTCTCTGTGTTTCTGAGTCTCTGTGTCTCTGTGTCTCTGGGTCTCTGTGTCTCTGAGTCACTGAGCCTCTGTGTCTCTGCGTCTCTGAGTCCCTGAGTCTCAGAGCCTCTGTGTCTCTACGTCTCTGTGTTTCTGAGTCTCTGCGTCACTGAGTCACTGAGACTCTGAGCCTATGTGTCTCTGCGCTTCTGAGTCTCTGTGTCTCTGGGTCTATGTATCTCTGGGTCTCTGAGTCTCTGAGCCTCTGAGCCTCTGTGTGTCTGCGTCTCTGAGTCCCTGAGTCTCAGAGCCTCTGTGTCTCTGCGTCTCTGTGTCTCTGTGTCTCTGTGTCTCTGGGTCTCTGGGTCTCTGTGTCTCTGAGTCACTGAGCCTCTGTGTCTCTGCGTCTCAGAGTCTCTGGGTCTCTGAGCCTCTGAGCCTCTATGTCTCTGAGTCTCTGAGTCGCTGTGTCTCTGAGTCTCTGACTCTCTGTGCCTCTGAGTCTCTGTGTCTCTGAGTCTCTGAGTCTCTGTGTCTCTGGGTCTCTGTGTCTCTGAGTCTCTGGGTCTCTGGGTCTCTGAGTCTCTGACCCTCCGTGTCTCTGCGTCTCCAAGCCTCTGGGTCTCTGAGCCTCTGAGCCTCGATGTCTCTGAGTCTCTGTGTCGCTGAGTCTCTGACTCTCTGTGTCTCTGTGTCTCTGTTTCACTGAGTCTCTGTGTCTCTGGGTCTCTGTGTCTGTGCGTCTCTGACCCTCAGTGTCTCTGCGTCTCTGAGTCTCTGAGTCTCCGAGTCTCAGTGTCCCTGGGTCTCTGTATCTCTGAGCCTCTGTGCCTCTGCATCTCTGAGCCTCAGTGTCTCTGCGTCTCTGAGTCTCTGTGTCTCTGGGTCTCTGAGTCCCTGTGTCTCTGAGTCTCAGTGTCTCTGACTCTCTGAGTCTCTGTGTCTCTGGGTCTCTGTGTCTTTGAGTCTCTGATTCTCTGAGTCTCTGTTTCTCTGGGTCTCAGTGACGCTGAGTCTGTTAGCCTCTGTGTCTCTGAGCCTCTGTGTCTCTGAGCCTCTGTGTCTCTGAGCATCTGCGTCTCTGCGTCTCTGCGTCTCTGAGCCTCTGAGCCTCTGTGTCTCTGGGTCTCTGTGTCTCTGAGTCTCTGTGTCTCTGTGTCTCTGAGCATCTGTGTCTCGGTGTCTGTATGTCTCTGAGACTCTGTGTCTATGTGTCTCTGTGTCTCTGAGTCTCTGTGTCTCTGTGTCTCTGAGTCTCTGAGCCTCTGTGTCACTGCGTCTCTGAGACTCTGGCTCTCTGAGCCTCAGAGCCTCTATGTCTCTGAGTCTCTGAGCCTCTGTGTCTCTGAGTCTCTGAGCCTCTGTGTCTCTGCGTCTCTGTGTTTCTGAGTCTCTGTGTCTCTGGTTCCCTGTGTCTCTGAGTCTCTGAGCCTCTGTGTCCTTGCGTCTCTGAGTCTCTGGCTCTCTGAACCTCTGAGCCTCGATGTCTCTGTGTCTCTGTGTCTCTGAGTCTCTGTGTCTCTGCGTCTCTGAGTCTCTGAGTCTCTGAGTCTCTGTGTCTCTGGGTCTCAATGACTCTGAGTCTCTTGGTCTCTGAGTCTCTGAGTCTCTGAGCCTCTGTGTCTCTGCCTCTCTGATTCTCTGAGTCTCTGTGCCTCTGTGCCTCTGTGTCTCTGTGTCTCTGAGTCTCTGCGTCTCAGGGTCTCTGTGTTTCTGAGTCTCTGCGCCTCTGTGTCTCGGCGTCTCTGTTTTTCTGAGTCTCTGTGTCTCTAGGTCTCTGCGTCTCTGAGCCTCTGAGCCTCTACGTCTCTGAGTCTCTGTGTCTCTGCCTCTCTGAGTCTCTGTGTCTCTGCCTCTCTGAGTCACTGAGACTCTGAGCCTATGTGTCTCTGCCTCTCTGAGTCTCTGTGTCTCTGGGTCTATGTGTCTCTGCCTCTCTGAGTCTCTGTGTCTCTGGGTCTATGTGTGTCTAAGTCTCTGAGCCTCTGTGTCTCTGTGTCTCTGTGTCTCTGCGTCTCTGACCCTTTGTGTCTCTGTGTCTCTGTGCCTCTGAGCCTCTGTGCCTCTCTGTCTCTGAGCCTCTGTGTCGCTGAGCCTTTGTGTCTCTACATCTCTGCGGCTCTGTGTCTCTGGGTCTCTGAGTCCCTGTGTCTCTAGTCTCAGTGTTTCTGAGTCTCTGAGTCTCTGAGTTTCTGTGTCTCTGGGTCTCAGTGACACTGAATCTCTGAGCCTCTGTGTCTCTGAGCCACTAAGCATCTGCGTCTCTGAGCCTCTGTGTCTCTGCATCCCTGAGTCTCTGAGTCGCTGACCATCTGTTTCTCTGAGTCTCTGAGCCACTAAGCATCTGCTTCTCTGCGTCTCTGAGTCTCTGAGCCTCTGAGCCTCTGTGTCTCTGGGTCTCTGTGTCTCTGAGTCTCTGTGTCTCTGAGTCTCTGTGTCTCTGGGTCTCTGTGTCTCTGTGTCTCTGGGTCTCTGTGTCTCTGAGTCTCTGGGTCGCTGAGCCTCTGAGCCTCCATGTCTCTGAGTCTCTGAGCATCTGTGTCTCTGAGTCTACGTGTCGCTGAGTTTCTGAGCCGCTGTGTCTCTGCGTCCCTGAGTCTCTGGGTCTCTGAGCCTCTGTGCCTCGATGTCTCTGAGTCTTTGAGTCCATGTGTCTCTGAGTCTCTGAGCCTCTGTGTCTCTGAATCTCTGAGTCTCTGTGTCTATGGGTCACTGTGTCTCTGAGCCTCTGTGTGTCTGCATCTCTGCGTCTCTGTGTCTCTGTGACTCTGGGTCTCTGACCGTCTGTGTCTCTGCGTCTCTGAGTCTCTGAGCCGCTGAGCATCTGTGTCTCTGCATCTCTGAGTCTCTGAGCCTCAGAGCCTCTGTGTCTCTGTGTCTCTGAGTCTCTGAGCATCTGTGTCTCGGTGTCGCTAACTCTCTGAGATTCTGTGTCTCCGTGTCTCTGTGTCTCTGAGTCTCTGTGTCTCTGGGTCTAGGTGTCTCTGAGTCTCTGAGTCTCTGAGTCTCTGTGTCTCTGTGTCTCTGCGTCTCTGAGTCTCTGAGTCTCAGTGTCTCTGGGTCTCTGTGCCTCTGAGCCTCGTGTCTCTGCGTGTCTGAGTCTCTGAGTCTCTGAGCATCTGTGTCTCTTAGTCTCTGTGTCGCTGAGTCTCTGAGTCTCTGAGCCTTTGTGTCCCTGTGTCTCTGAATCTCTGTGTTTCTGGGTCTCTGTGCCTCTGAGTCTCTGAGCCTCTGTGTCTCTGCGTCTCTGAGTCTCTGAGTCTCTGAGCCTCTGTGTCTCTGCGTCTCTGAGCCTCAGTGTCTCTGCGTCTCTGTGTCTCTGAGTCTCCGAGTCTCAGTGTCCCTGGGTCTCTGTATCTCTGAGCCTCTGTGTCTCTGCATCTCTGAGCCTCAGTGTCTCTGCGTCTCTGAGTCTCTGTGTCTCTGGGTCTCTGAGCCCCTGTGTCTCTGAGTCTCAGTGTCTCTGACTCTCTGAGTCTCTGTGTCCCTGGGTCTCTGTGTCTTTGAGTCTCTGATTCTCTGAGTCTCTGTTTCTCTGGGTCTCAGTGACTCTGAGTCTGTTAGCCTCTGTGTCTCTGAGCCTCTGTGTCTCTCGTTCTGTGTGTCTCTGAGTCTCTGAGCCTCTGTGTCTCTGCGTCTCTGAGTCTCTAGCTGTCTGAGCCTCGGAGCCTCTATGTCTCTGAGTCTCTGAGCCTCTGTGTCTCTGAGTCTCTGAGCCTCTGTGTCTCTGCGTCTCTGTGTTTCTGAGTCTCTGTGTCTCTGGTTCTCTGTGTCTCTGAATCTCTGAGCCTCTGTGTCTCTGCGTCTCTGAGTCTCTGGCTCTCTGAACCTCTGAGCCTCGATGTCTCTGTGTCTCTGTGTCTCTGAGACTCTGAGTCTCTGTGTCTCTGGGTCTCTGGGTCTCTGTGTCTCTGAGTTTCTGGGTCTCTGTGTCTCTGCGTCTCTGATTCTCTGAGTCTCTGTGTCTCTGCGTCTCTGAGTCTCTGAGTCTCTGTGTCTCTGGGTCTCTGTGTCTTTGAGTCTCTGATTCTCTGAGTCTCTGTTTCTCTGGGTCTCAGTGACTCTGAGTCTGTTAGCCTCTGTGTCTCTGAGCCTCTGTGTCTCGTTCTCTGTGTCTCTGAGTCTCTGAGCCTCTGTGTCTCTGCGTCTCTGAGTCTCTAGCTGTCTGAGCCTCTGAGCCTCTGTGTCTCTGAGTCTCTGAGTCTCTGAGACTCTGTGTGTCTGCGTCTCTGAGCCTCTGTGTCTCTGCGTCTCTGAGTCCCTGAGTCTCAGAGCCTCTGTGTCTCTACGTCTCTGTGTTTCTGAGTCTCTGTGTCTCTGTGTCTCTGTGTCTCTGGGTCTCTGTGTCTCTGAGTCACTGTGTCTCTGAGTCTCTGAGCATCTGTGCCTCGGTGTCTGTAACTCTCTGAGATTCTGTGTGTCCGTGTCTCTGAGTCTCTGTGTCTCTGGGTCTCTGTGACTCTGAGTCTCTGTGTCTTTGAGTCTCTGAGTCTCTGAATCCCTGTGTCTCTGGGTCTCTGTGTCTCTGAGTCTCTGTGTCTCTGGGTCTCTGAGTCACTGAGCCTCTGAGCCTCTGTGTGTCTGCGTCTCTGAGTCCCTGAGTCTCAGAGCCTCTGTGTCTCTGCGTCTCTGTGTTTCTGAGTCTCTGTGTCTCTGTGTCTCTGGGTCTCTGTGTCTCTGAGTCACTGAGCCTCTGTGTCTCTGCGTCTCTGAGTCCCTGAGTCTCAGAGCCTCTGTGTCTCTACGTCTCTGTGTTTCTGAGTCTCTGCGTCACTGAGTCACTGAGACTCTGAGCCTATGTGTCTCTGCGCTTCTGAGTCTCTGTGTCTCTGGGTCTATGTATCTCTGGGTCTCTGAGTCTCTGAGCCTCTGAGCCTCTGTGTGTCTGCGTCTCTGAGTCCCTGAGTCTCAGAGCCTCTGTGTCTCTGCGTCTCTGTGTCTCTGTGTCTCTGTGTCTCTGGGTCTCTGGGTCTCTGTGTCTCTGAGTCACTGAGCCTCTGTGTCTCTGCGTCTCAGAGTCTCTGGGTCTCTGAGCCTCTGAGCCTCTATGTCTCTGAGTCTCTGAGTCGCTGTGTCTCTGAGTCTCTGACTCTCTGTGCCTCTGAGTCTCTGTGTCTCTGAGTCTCTGAGTCTCTGTGTCTCTGGGTCTCTGTGTCTCTGAGTCTCTGGGTCTCTGGGTCTCTGAGTCTCTGACCCTCCGTGTCTCTGCGCCTCCAAGCCTCTGGGTCTCTGAGCCTCTGAGCCTCGATGTCTCTGAGTCTCTGTGTCGCTGAGTCTCTGACTCTCTGTGTCTCTGTGTCTCTGTTTCACTGAGTCTCTGTGTCTCTGGGTCTCTGTGTCTGTGCGTCTCTGACCCTCAGTGTCTCTGCGTCTCTGAGTCTCTGAGTCTCCGAGTCTCAGTGTCCCTGGGTCTCTGTATCTCTGAGCCTCTGTGCCTCTGCATCTCTGAGCCTCAGTGTCTCTGCGTCTCTGAGTCTCTGTGTCTCTGGGTCTCTGAGTCCCTGTGTCTCTGAGTCTCAGTGTCTCTGACTCTCTGAGTCTCTGTGTCTCTGGGTCTCTGTGTCTTTGAGTCTCTGAGTCTCTGAGTCTCTGTTTCTCTGGGTCTCAGTGACGCTGAGTCTGTTAGCCTCTGTGTCTCTGAGCCTCTGTGTCTCTGAGCCTCTGTGTCTCTGAGCATCTGTGTCTCTGCGTCTCTGCGTCTCTGCGTCTCTGAGCCTCTGAGCCTCTGTGTCTCTGGGTCTCTGTGTCTCTGAGTCTCTGTGTCTCTGTGTCTCTGAGCATCTGTGTCTCGGTGTCTGTATGTCTCTGAGACTCTGTGTCTATGTGTCTCTGTGTCTCTGAGTCTCTGTGTCTCTGTGTCTCTGAGTCTCTGAGCCTCTGTGTCACTGCGTCTCTGAGACTCTGGCTCTCTGAGCCTCAGAGCCTCTATGTCTCTGAGTCTCTGAGCCTCTGTGTCTCTGAGTCTCTGAGCCTCTGTGTCTCTGCGTCTCTGTGTTTCTGAGTCTCTGTGTCTCTGGTTCCCTGTGTCTCTGAGTCTCTGAGCCTCTGTGTCCTTGCGTCTCTGAGTCTCTGGCTCTCTGAACCTCTGAGCCTCGATGTCTCTGTGTCTCTGTGTCTCTGAGTCTCTGTGTCTCTGCGTCTCTGAGTCTCTGAGTCTCTGAGTCTCTGTGTCTCTGGGTCTCAATGACTCTGAGTCTCTTGGTCTCTGAGTCTCTGAGTCTCTGAGCCTCTGTGTCTCTGCCTCTCTGATTCTCTGAGTCTCTGTGCCTCTGTGCCTCTGTGTCTCTGTGTCTCTGAGTCTCTGCGTCTCAGGGTCTCTGTGTTTCTGAGTCTCTGCGCCTCTGTGTCTCGGCGTCTCTGTTTTTCTGAGTCTCTGTGTCTCTGTGTCTCTGGGTCTCTGCGTCTCTGAGCCTCTGAGCCTCTACGTCTCTGAGTCTCTGTGTCTCTGCCTCTCTGAGTCTCTGTGTCTCTGCCTCTCTGAGTCACTGAGACTCTGAGCCTATGTGTCTCTGCCTCTCTGAGTCTCTGTGTCTCTGGGTCTATGTGTCTCTGCCTCTCTGAGTCTCTGTGTCTCTGGGTCTATGTGTGTCTAAGTCTCTGAGCCTCTGTGACTCTGTGTCTCTGTGTCTCTGCGTCTCTGACCCTCTGTGTCTCTGTGTCTCTGTGCCTCTGAGCCTCTGTGCCTCTCTGTCTCTGAGCCTCTGTGTCTCTGAGCCTTTGTGTCTCTACATCTCTGCGGCTCTGTGTCTCTGGGTCTCTGGGTCTCTGAGTCCCTGTGTCTCTAGTCTCAGTGTTTCTGAGTCTCTGAGTCTCTGAGTTTCTGTGTCTCTGGGTCTCAGTGACACTGAGTCTCTGAGCCTCTGTGTCTCTGAGCCACTAAGCATCTGCGTCTCTGAGCCTCTGTGTCTCTGCATCCCTGAGTCTCTGAGTCGCTGACCATCTGTTTCTCTGAGTCTCTGAGCCACTAAGCATCTGCTTCTCTGCGTCTCTGAGTCTCTGGGTCTCTGAGCCTCTGTGCCTCGATGTCTCTGAGTCTTTGAGTCCATGTGTCTCTGAGTCTCTGAGCCTCTGTGTCTCTGAATCTCTGAGTCTCTGTGTCTATGGGTCACTGTGTCTCTGAGCCTCTGTGTGTCTGCATCTCTGCGTCTCTGTGTCTCTGTGACTCTGGGTCTCTGACCGTCTGTGTCTCTGCGTCTCTGAGTCTCTGAGCCACTGAGCATCTGTGTCTCTGCATCTCTGAGTCTCTGAGCCTCAGAGCCTCTGTGTCTCTGTGTCTCTGAGTCTCTGAGCATCTGTGTCTCGGTGTCGCTAACTCTCTGAGATTCTGTGTCTCCGTGTCTCTGTGTCTCTGAGTATCTGTGTCTCTGGGTCTAGGTGTCTCTGAGTCTCTGAGTCTCTGTGTCTCTGTGTCTCTGCGTCTCTGAGTCTCTGAGTCTCAGTGTCTCTGGGTCTCTGTGCCTCTGAGCCTCGTGTCTCTGCGTGTCTGAGTCTCTGAGTCTCTGAGCATCTGTGTCTCTTAGTCTCTGTGTCGCTGAGTCTCTGAGTCTCTGAGCCTTTGTGTCCCTGTGTCTCTGAATCTCTGTGTTTCTGGGTCTCTGTGCCTCTGAGTCTCTGAGCCTCTGTGTCTCTGCGTCTCTGAGTCTCTGAGTCTCTGAGCCTCTGTGTCTCTGCGTCTCTGAGCCTCAGTGTCTCTGCGTCTCTGTGTCTCTGAGTCTCCGAGTCTCAGTGTCCCTGGGTCTCTGTATCTCTGAGCCTCTGTGTCTCTGCATCTCTGAGCCTCAGTGTCTCTGCGTCTCTGAGTCTCTGTGTCTCTGGGTCTCTGAGCCCCTGTGTCTCTGAGTCTCAGTGTCTCTGACTCTCTGAGTCTCTGTGTCCCTGGGTCTCTGTGTCTTTGAGTCTCTGATTCTCTGAGTCTCTGTTTCTCTGGGTCTCAGTGGCTCTGAGTCTGTTAGCCTCTGTGTCTCTGAGCCTCTGTGTCTCTCGTTCTCTGTGTCTCTGAGTCTCTGAGCCTCTGTGTCTCTGCGTCTCTGAGTCTCTAGCTGTCTGAGCCTCGGAGCCTCTATGTCTCTGAGTCTCTGAGCCTCTGTGTCTCTGAGTCTCTGAGCCTCTGTGTCTCTGCGTCTCTGTGTTTCTGAGTCTCTGTGTCTCTGGTTCTCTGTGTCTCTGAATCTCTGAGCCTCTGTGTCTCTGCGTCTCTGAGTCTCTGGCTCTCTGAACCTCTGAGCCTCGATGTCTCTGTGTCTCTGTGTCTCTGAGTCTCTGACTCTCTGTGCCTCTTAGTCTCTGTGTCTCTGAGTCTCTGAGTCTCTGTGTCTCTGGGTCTCTGTGTCTCTGAGTCTCTGGGTCTCTGGGTCTCTGAGTCTCTGACCCTCCGTGTCTCTGCGTCTCCAAGCCTCTGGGTCTCTGAGCCTCTGAGCCTCGATGTCTCTGAGTCTCTGTGTCGCTGAGTCTCTGACTCTCTGTGTCTCTGTGTCTCTGTTTCACTGAGTCTCTGTGTCTCTGGGTCTCTGTGTCTGTGCGTCTCTGACCCTCAGTGTCTCTGCGTCTCTGAGTCTCTGAGTCTCCGAGTCTCAGTGTCCCTGGGTCTCTGTATCTCTGAGCCTCTGTGCCTCTGCATCTCTGAGCCTCAGTGTCTCTGCGTCTCTGAGTCTCTGTGTCTCTGGGTCTCTGAGTCCCTGTGTCTCTGAGTCTCAGTGTCTCTGACTCTCTGAGTCTCTGTGTCTCTGGGTCTGTGTGTCTTTGAGTCTCTGATTCTCTGAGTCTCTGTTTCTCTGGGTCTCAGTGACGCTGAGTCTGTTAGCCTCTGTGTCTCTGAGCCTCTGTGTCTCTGAGCCTCTGTGTCTCTGAGCATCTGTGTCTCTGCGTCTCTGCGTCTCTGCGTCTCTGAGCCTCTGAGCCTCTGTGTCTCTGGGTCTCTGTGTCTCTGAGTCTCTGTGTCTCTGTGTCTCTGAGCATCTGTGTCTCGGTGTCTGTATGTCTCTGAGACTCTGTGTCTATGTGTCTCTGTGTCTCTGAGTCTCTGTGTCTCTGTGTCTCTGAGTCTCTGAGCCTCTGTGTCACTGCGTCTCTGAGACTCTGGCTCTCTGAGCCTCAGAGCCTCTATGTCTCTGAGTCTCTGAGCCTCTGTGTCTCTGAGTCTCTGAGCCTCTGTGTCTCTGCGTCTCTGTGTTTCTGAGTCTCTGTGTCTCTGGTTCCCTGTGTCTCTGAGTCTCTGAGCCTCTGTGTCCTTGCGTCTCTGAGTCTCTGGCTCTCTGAACCTCTGAGCCTCGATGTCTCTGTGTCTCTGTGTCTCTGAGTCTCTGTGTCTCTGCGTCTCTGAGTCTCTGAGTCTCTGAGTCTCTGTGTCTCTGGGTCTCAATGACTCTGAGTCTCTTGGTCTCTGAGTCTCTGAGTCTCTGAGCCTCTGTGTCTCTGCCTCTCTGATTCTCTGAGTCTCTGTGCCTCTGTGCCTCTGTGTCTCTGTGTCTCTGAGTCTCTGCGTCTCAGGGTCTCTGTGTTTCTGAGTCTCTGCGCCTCTGTGTCTCGGCGTCTCTGTTTTTCTGAGTCTCTGTGTCTCTGTGTCTCTGGGTCTCTGCGTCTCTGAGCCTCTGAGCCTCTACGTCTCTGAGTCTCTGTGTCTCTGCCTCTCTGAGTCTCTGTGTCTCTGCCTCTCTGAGTCACTGAGACTCTGAGCCTATGTGTCTCTGCCTCTCTGAGTCTCTGTGTCTCTGGGTCTATGTGTCTCTGCCTCTCTGAGTCTCTGTGTCTCTGGGTCTATGTGTGTCTAAGTCTCTGAGCCTCTGTGTCTCTGTGTCTCTGTGTCTCTGCGTCTCTGACCCTCTGTGTCTCTGTGTCTCTGTGCCTCTGAGCCTCTGTGCCTCTCTGTCTCTGAGCCTCTGTGTCTCTGAGCCTTTGTGTCTCTACATCTCTGCGGCTCTGTGTCTCTGGGTCTCTGGGTCTCTGAGTCCCTGTGTCTCTAGTCTCAGTGTTTCTGAGTCTCTGAGTCTCTGAGTTTCTGTGTCTCTGGGTCTCAGTGACACTGAGTCTCTGAGCCTCTGTGTCTCTGAGCCACTAAGCATCTGCGTCTCTGAGCCTCTGTGTCTCTGCATCCCTGAGTCTCTGAGTCGCTGACCATCTGTTTCTCTGAGTCTCTGAGCCACTAAGCATCTGCTTCTCTGCGTCTCTGAGTCTCTGGGTCTCTGAGCCTCTGTGCCTCGATGTCTCTGAGTCTTTGAGTCCATGTGTCTCTGAGTCTCTGAGCCTCTGTGTCTCTGAATCTCTGAGTCTCTGTGTCTATGGGTCACTGTGTCTCTGAGCCTCTGTGTGTCTGCATCTCTGCGTCTCTGTGTCTCTGTGACTCTGGGTCTCTGACCGTCTGTGTCTCTGCGTCTCTGAGTCTCTGAGCCACTGAGCATCTGTGTCTCTGCATCTCTGAGTCTCTGAGCCTCAGAGCCTCTGTGTCTCTGTGTCTCTGAGTCTCTGAGCATCTGTGTCTCGGTGTCGCTAACTCTCTGAGATTCTGTGTCTCCGTGTCTCTGTGTCTCTGAGTATCTGTGTCTCTGGGTCTAGGTGTCTCTGAGTCTCTGAGTCTCTGAGTCTCTGAGTCTCTGTGTCTCTGTGTCTCTGCGTCTCTGAGTCTCTGAGTCTCAGTGTCTCTGGGTCTCTGTGCCTCTGAGCCTCGTGTCTCTGCGTGTCTGAGTCTCTGAGTCTCTGAGCATCTGTGTCTCTTAGTCTCTGTGTCGCTGAGTCTCTGAGTCTCTGAGCCTTTGTGTCCCTGTGTCTCTGAATCTCTGTGTTTCTGGGTCTCTGTGCCTCTGAGTCTCTGAGCCTCTGTGTCTCTGCGTCTCTGAGTCTCTGAGTCTCTGAGCCTCTGTGTCTCTGCGTCTCTGAGCCTCAGTGTCTCTGCGTCTCTGTGTCTCTGAGTCTCCGAGTCTCAGTGTCCCTGGGTCTCTGTATCTCTGAGCCTCTGTGTCTCTGCATCTCTGAGCCTCAGTGTCTCTGCGTCTCTGAGTCTCTGTGTCTCTGGGTCTCTGAGCCCCTGTGTCTCTGAGTCTCAGTGTCTCTGACTCTCTGAGTCTCTGTGTCCCTGGGTCTCTGTGTCTTTGAGTCTCTGATTCTCTGAGTCTCTGTTTCTCTGGGTCTCAGTGGCTCTGAGTCTGTTAGCCTCTGTGTCTCTGAGCCTCTGTGTCTCTCGTTCTCTGTGTCTCTGAGTCTCTGAGCCTCTGTGTCTCTGCGTCTCTGAGTCTCTAGCTGTCTGAGCCTCGGAGCCTCTATGTCTCTGAGTCTCTGAGCCTCTGTGTCTCTGAGTCTCTGAGCCTCTGTGTCTCTGCGTCTCTGTGTTTCTGAGTCTCTGTGTCTCTGGTTCTCTGTGTCTCTGAATCTCTGAGCCTCTGTGTCTCTGCGTCTCTGAGTCTCTGGCTCTCTGAACCTCTGAGCCTCGATGTCTCTGTGTCTCTGTGTCTCTGAGACTCTGAGTCTCTGTGTCTCTGGGTCTCTGTGTCTCTGAGTTTCTGGGTCTCTGTGTCTCTGCGTCTCTGATTCTCTGAGTCTCTGTGTCTCTGTGTCTCTGCGTCTCTGAGTCTCTGAGTCTCTGTGTCTCTGGGTCTCTGTGTCTTTGAGTCTCTGATTCTCTGAGTCTCTGTTTCTCTGGGTCTCAGTGACTCTGAGTCTGTTAGCCTCTGTGTCTCTGAGCCTCTGTGTCTCGTTCTCTGTGTCTCTGAGTCTCTGAGCCTCTGTGTCTCTGCGTCTCTGAGTCTCTAGCTGTCTGAGCCTCTGAGCCTCTGTGTCTCTGAGTCTCTGAGTCTCTGAGACTCTGTGTGTCTGCATCTCTGAGCCTCTGTGTCTCTGCGTCTCTGAGTCCCTGAGTCTCAGAGCCTCTGTGTCTCTACGTCTCTGTGTTTCTGAGTCTCTGTGTCTCTGTGTCTCTGTGTCTCTGGGTCTCTGTGTCTCTGAGTCACTGTGTCTCTGAGTCTCTGAGCATCTGTGCCTCGGTGTCTGTAACTCTCTGAGATTCTGTGTGTCCGTGTCTCTGAGTCTCTGTGTCTCTGTGACTCTGAGTCTCTGTGTCTTTGAGTCTCTGAGTCTCTGAATCCCTGTGTCTCTGGGTCTCTGTGTCTCTGAGTCTCTGTGTCTCTGGGTCTCTGAGTCACTGAGCCTCTGAGCCTCTGTGTGTCTGCGTCTCTGAGTCCCTGAGTCTCAGAGCCTCTGTGTCTCTGCGTCTCTGTGTTTCTGAGTCTCTGTGTCTCTGTGTCTCTGGGTCTCTGTGTCTCTGAGTCACTGAGCCTCTGTGTCTCTGCGTCTCTGAGTCCCTGAGTCTCAGAGCCTCTGTGTCTCTACGTCTCTGTGTTTCTGAGTCTCTGCGTCACTGAGTCACTGAGACTCTGAGCCTATGTGTCTCTGCGCTTCTGAGTCTCTGTGTCTCTGGGTCTATGTATCTCTGGGTCTCTGAGTCTCTGAGCCTCTGAGCCTCTGTGTGTCTGCGTCTCTGAGTCCCTGAGTCTCAGAGCCTCTGTGTCTCTGCGTCTCTGTGTCTCTGTGTCTCTGTGTCTCTGGGTCTCTGGGTCTCTGTGTCTCTGAGTCACTGAGCCTCTGTGTCTCTGCGTCTCAGAGTCTCTGGGTCTCTGAGCCTCTGAGCCTCTATGTCTCTGAGTCTCTGAGTCACTGTGTCTCTGAGTCTCTGACTCTCTGTGCCTCTGAGTCTCTGTGTCTCTGAGTCTCTGAGTCTCTGTGTCTCTGGGTCTCTGTGTCTCTGAGTCTCTGGGTCTCTGGGTCTCTGAGTCTCTGACCCTCCGTGTCTCTGCGTCTCCAAGCCTCTGGGTCTCTGAGCCTCTGAGCCTCGATGTCTCTGAGTCTCTGTGTCGCTGAGTCTCTGACTCTCTGTGTCTCTGTGTCTCTGTTTCACTGAGTCTCTGTGTCTCTGGGTCTCTGTGTCTGTGCGTCTCTGACCCTCAGTGTCTCTGCGTCTCTGAGTCTCTGAGTCTCCGAGTCTCAGTGTCCCTGGGTCTCTGTATCTCTGAGCCTCTGTGCCTCTGCATCTCTGAGCCTCAGTGTCTCTGCGTCTCTGAGTCTCTGTGTCTCTGGGTCTCTGAGTCCCTGTGTCTCTGAGTCTCAGTGTCTCTGACTCTCTGAGTCTCTGTGTCTCTGGGTCTCTGTGTCTTTGAGTCTCTGATTCTCTGAGTCTCTGTTTCTCTGGGTCTCAGTGACGCTGAGTCTGTTAGCCTCTGTGTCTCTGAGCCTCTGTGTCTCTGAGCCTCTGTGTCTCTGAGCATCTGTGTCTCTGCGTCTCTGCGTCTCTGCGTCTCTGAGCCTCTGAGCCTCTGTGTCTCTGGGTCTCTGTGTCTCTGAGTCTCTGTGTCTCTGTGTCTCTGAGCATCTGTGTCTCGGTGTCTGTATGTCTCTGAGACTCTGTGTCTATGTGTCTCTGTGTCTCTGAGTCTCTGTGTCTCTGTGTCTCTGAGTCTCTGAGCCTCTGTGTCACTGCGTCTCTGAGACTCTGGCTCTCTGAGCCTCAGAGCCTCTATGTCTCTGAGTCTCTGAGCCTCTGTGTCTCTGAGTCTCTGAGCCTCTGTGTCTCTGCGTCTCTGTGTTTCTGAGTCTCTGTGTCTCTGGTTCCCTGTGTCTCTGAGTCTCTGAGCCTCTGTGTCCTTGCGTCTCTGAGTCTCTGGCTCTCTGAACCTCTGAGCCTCGATGTCTCTGTGTCTCTGTGTCTCTGAGTCTCTGTGTCTCTGCGTCTCTGAGTCTCTGAGTCTCTGAGTCTCTGTGTCTCTGGGTCTCAATGACTCTGAGTCTCTTGGTCTCTGAGTCTCTGAGTCTCTGAGCCTCTGTGTCTCTGCCTCTCTGATTCTCTGAGTCTCTGTGCCTCTGTGTCTCTGTGTCTCTGAGTCTCTGCGTCTCAGGGTCTCTGTGTTTCTGAGTCTCTGCGCCTCTGTGTCTCGGCGTCTCTGTTTTTCTGAGTCTCTGTGTCTCTGTGTCTCTGGGTCTCTGCGTCTCTGAGCCTCTGAGCCTCTACGTCTCTGAGTCTCTGTGTCTCTGCCTCTCTGAGTCTCTGTGTCTCTGCCTCTCTGAGTCACTGAGACTCTGAGCCTATGTGTCTCTGCCTCTCTGAGTCTCTGTGTCTCTGGGTCTATGTGTCTCTGCCTCTCTGAGTCTCTGTGTCTCTGGGTCTATGTGTGTCTAAGTCTCTGAGCCTCTGTGTCTCTGTGTCTCTGTGTCTCTGCGTCTCTGACCCTCTGTGTCTCTGTGTCTCTGTGCCTCTGAGCCTCTGTGCCTCTCTGTCTCTGAGCCTCTGTGTCTCTGAGCCTTTGTGTCTCTACATCTCTGCGGCTCTGTGTCTCTGGGTCTCTGGGTCTCTGAGTCCCTGTGTCTCTAGTCTCAGTGTTTCTGAGTCTCTGAGTCTCTGAGTTTCTGTGTCTCTGGGTCTCAGTGACACTGAGTCTCTGAGCCTCTGTGTCTCTGAGCCACTAAGCATCTGCGTCTCTGAGCCTCTGTGTCTCTGCATCCCTGAGTCTCTGAGTCGCTGACCATCTGTTTCTCTGAGTCTCTGAGCCACTAAGCATCTGCTTCTCTGCGTCTCTGAGTCTCTGGGTCTCTGAGCCTCTGTGCCTCGATGTCTCTGAGTCTTTGAGTCCATGTGTCTCTGAGTCTCTGAGCCTCTGTGTCTCTGAATCTCTGAGTCTCTGTGTCTATGGGTCACTGTGTCTCTGAGCCTCTGTGTGTCTGCATCTCTGCGTCTCTGTGTCTCTGTGACTCTGGGTCTCTGACCGTCTGTGTCTCTGCGTCTCTGAGTCTCTGAGCCACTGAGCATCTGTGTCTCTGCATCTCTGAGTCTCTGAGCCTCAGAGCCTCTGTGTCTCTGTGTCTCTGAGTCTCTGAGCATCTGTGTCTCGGTGTCGCTAACTCTCTGAGATTCTGTGTCTCCGTGTCCCTGTGTCTCTGAGTCTCTGTGTCTCTGGGTCTAGGTGTCTCTGAGTCTCTGAGTCTCTGAGTCTCTGTGTCTCTGTGTCTCTGCGTCTCTGAGTCTCTGAGTCTCAGTGTCTCTGGGTCTCTGTGCCTCTGAGCCTCGTGTCTCTGCGTGTCTGAGTCTCTGAGTCTCTGAGCATCTGTGTCTCTTAGTCTCTGTGTCGCTGAGTCTCTGAGTCTCTTAGTCTCTGTGTCGCTGAGTCTCTGAGTCTCTGAGCCTTTGTGTCCCTGTGTCTCTGAATCTCTGTGTTTCTGGGTCTCTGTGCCTCTGAGTCTCTGAGCCTCTGTGTCTCTGCGTCTCTGAGTCTCTGAGTCTCTGAGCCTCTGTGTCTCTGCGTCTCTGAGCCTCAGTGTCTCTGCGTCTCTGAGTCTCTGTGTCTCTGAGTCTCCGAGTCTCAGTGTCCCTGGGTCTCTGTATCTCTGAGCCTCTGTGTCTCTGCATCTCTGAGCCTCAGTGTCTCTGCGTCTCTGAGTCTCTGTGTCTCTGGGTCTCTGAGTCCCTGTGTCTCTGAGTCTCAGTGTCTCTGACTCTCTGAGTCTCTGTGTCCCTGGGTCTCTGTGTCTTTGAGTCTCTGATTCTCTGAGTCTCTGTTTCTCTGGGTCTCAGTGACTCTGAGTCTGTTAGCCTCTGTGTCTCTGAGCCTCTGTGTCTCTCGTTCTCTGTGTCTCTGAGTCTCTGAGCCTCTGTGTCTCTGCGTCTCTGAGTCTCTAGCTGTCTGAGCCTCGGAGCCTCTATGTCTCTGAGTCTCTGAGCCTCTGTGTCTCTGAGTCTCTGAGCCTCTGTGTCTCTGCGTCTCTGTGTTTCTGAGTCTCTGTGTCTCTGGTTCTCTGTGTCTCTGAATCTCTGAGCCTCTGTGTCTCTGCGTCTCTGAGTCTCTGGCTCTCTGAACCTCTGAGCCTCGATGTCTCTGTGTCTCTGTGTCTCTGAGTCTCTGAGTCTCTGTGTCTCTGGGTCTCTGGGTCTCTGTGTCTCTGAGTTTCTGGGTCTCTGTGTCTCTGCGTCTCTGATTCTCTGAGTCTCTGTGTCTCTGTGTCTCTGCGTCTCTGAGTCTCTGAGTCTCTGTGTCTCTGGGTCTCTGTGTCTTTGAGTCTCTGATTCTCTGAGTCTCTGTTTCTCTGGGTCTCAGTGACTCTGAGTCTGTTAGCCTCTGTGTCTCTGAGCCTCTGTGTCTCGTTCTCTGTGTCTCTGAGTCTCTGAGCCTCTGTGTCTCTGCGTCTCTGAGTCTCTAGCTGTCTGAGCCTCTGAGCCTCTGTGTCTCTGAGTCTCTGAGTCTCTGAGCCTCTGTGTCTCTGAGTCTCTGAGCCTCTGTGTCTCTGCGTCTCTGTGTTTCTGAGTCTCTGTGTCTCTGGTTCTCTGTGTCTCTGAATCTCTGAGCCTCTGTGTCTCTGCATCTCTGAGTCTCTGGCTCTCTGAACCTTTGAGCCTCGATGTCTCTGTGTCTCTGAGTCTCTGAGTCTCTGAGTCTCTGTGTCTCTGGGTCTCTGTGTCTTTGAGTCTCTGTTCTCTGAGTCTCTGTTTCTCTGGGTCTCAGTGACTCTGTGTCTCTTGGTCTCTGAGTCTCTGAGTCTCTTTGCCTCTGTGCCTCTGTGTCTCTGTGTCTCTGAGTCTCTGGGTCTCTGAGCCTCTGAGCCTCTATGTCTCTGAGTCTCTGAGTCTCTGTGTCTCTGAGTCTCTGAGTCACTGAGACTCTGAGCCTATGTGTCTCTGCCTCTCTGAGTCTCTGTGTCTCTGGGTCTATGTGTCTCTGCCTCTCTGAGTCTCTGTGTCTCTGGGTCTATGTGTGTCTAAGTCTCTGAGCCTCTGTGTCTCTGTGTCTCTGCGTCTCTGAGTCTCTGAGTGTCTGTGTCTCTGGGTCTCTGTGCCTCTGAGCCTCTGTGTCTCTGCGTCTCTGAGTCTCTGAGCATCTGTGTCTCGGAGTCTGTAACTCTCTGAGATTCTGTGTCTCCGTGTCTCTGTGTCTCTGAGTCTCTGTGTCTCTGGGTCTCTGTGACTCTGAGTCTCTGTGTCTCTGAGTCTCTGAGTCTCTGAGTGTCTGTGTCTCTGGGTCTCTGTGCCTCTGAGCCTCTGTGTCTCTGCGTCTCTGAGTCTCTGAGCATCTGTGTCTCGGAGTCTGTAACTCTCTGAGATTCTGTGTCTCCATGTCTCTGTGTCTCTGAGTCTCTGTGTCTCTGGGTCTCTGTGACTCTGAGTCTCTGTGTCTCTGAGTCTCTGAGTCTCTGAATCCCTGTGTCTCTGTGTCTCTGTGTCTCTGAGTCTCTGTGTCTCTGGGTCTCTGAATCTCTGAGCCTGTGTTTGTCTGCGTCTCTGAGCCTCTGTGTCTCTGCGTCTCTGAGTCCCTGAGTCTCAGAGCCTCTGTGTCTCTGCGTCTCTGTGTTTCTGAGTCTCTGTGTCTCTGTGTCTCTGAGTCTCTGAGCCTCTGTGCCTCTGCGTCTCAAAGTCTCTGGGTCTCTGAGCCTCTGAGCCTCTATGTCTCTGAGTCTCTGAGTCTCTGTGTCTCTGGGTCTCAGTGACACTGAGTCTCTGAGCCTCTGTGTCTCTGAGCCACTAAGCATCTGCGTCTCTGAGCCTCTGTGTCTCTGCATCCCTGAGTCTCTGAGTCGCTGACCATCTGTTTCTCTGAGTCTCTGAGCCACTAAGCATCTGCTTCACTGCCTCTCTGAGCCTCTGAGCGTCTGTGTCTCTGGGTCTCTGTGTCTCTGAGTCTCTGTGTCTCTGAGTCTCTGTGTCTCTGGGTCTCTGTGTCTCTGTGTCTCTGGGTCTCTGTGTCTCTGTGTCTCTGAGTCTCTGGGTCGCTGAGCCTCTGAGCCTCCATGTCACTGAGTCTCTGAGCATCTGTGTCTCTGAGTCTACGTGTCGCTGAGTTTCTGAGCCACTGAGCCTCTGTGTCTCTGCGTCTCTGAGTCTCTGGGTCTCTGAGCCTCTGTGCCTCGATGTCTCTGAGCCTTTGAGTCCATGTGTCTCTGAGTCTCTGAGCCTCTGTGTCTCTGAATTTCTGAGTCTCTGTGTCTATGGGTCACTGTGTCTCTGAGCCTCTGTGTCTCTGTGTCTCTGGGTCTATGTGTGTCTAAGTCTCTGAGCCTCTGTGTCTCTGTGTCTCTGTGTCTCTGCGTCTCTGAGTCTCTGAGTGTCTGTGTCTCTGGGTCTCTGTGCCTCTGAGCCTCTGTGTCTCTGCGTCTCTGAGCCTCTGTGTCTCTGCGTCTCTGAGTCTCTGAGCATCTGTGTCTCGGAGTCTGTAACTCTCTGAGATTCTGTGTCTCCGTGTCTCTGTGTCTCTGAGTCTCTGTGTCTCTGGGTCTCTGTGACTCTGAGTCTCTGTGTCTCTGAGTCTCTGAGTCTCTGAGTCTCTGTGTCTCTGGGTCTCTGTGCCTCTGAGCCTCTGTGTCTCTGCGTCTCTGTGTCTCTGAGTCTCTGTGTCTCTGGGTCTCTGAATCTCTGAGCCTGTGTTTGTCTGCGTCTCTGAGCCTCTGTGTCTCTGCGTCTCTGAGTCCCTGAGTCTCAGAGCCTCTGTGTCTCTGCGTCTCTGTGTTTCTGAGTCTCTGTGTCTCTGGGTCTAGGTGTCTCTGAGTCTCTGTGTCTCTGTATCTCTGAGTCTCTGAGCCTCTGAGCCTCTGTGTCTCTGGGTCTCTCTGCCGCTGAGCCTCATGTCTCTGCGTCTCTGAGTCTCTGAGTCTCTGAGCATTTGTGTCTCTTAGTCTCCGTGTCGCTGAGTCTCTGAGTCACTGAGCCTCTGTGTCCCTGTGTCTCTGCGTCTCTGTGTCTCTGAGTCTCTGAGCCTCTGTGTCTCTGCGTCTCTGAGTCTGTGAGTCTCTGAGCCTCTGTGTCTCTGCGTCTCTGTGCTTCAGTGTCTCTGCGTCTCTGAGTCTCTGTGTCTCTGAGTCTCTGGGTCTCTGTATCTCTGAGCCTCAGTGTCTCTGCGTCTCTGAGTCTCTGTGTCTCTGGGTTTCTGAGTCCCTGTGTCTCTGAGTCTCAGTGGCTCTGACTCTCTAAGTCTCTGTGTCTCTGGGTCTCTGTGTCTTTGAGTCCCTGATTCTCTTAGTCTCTGTTTCTCTGAGTCTCAGTGTCTCTGGGTCTCTGTGACTCTGAGTCTCTGTTTCTCTGAGTCTCTGAGTCTCTGAGCCTCTGTGTCTCTGCGTCTCTGATTCTCTGAGTCTCTCAGCCTCTGTGTCTCTGTGTCTCTGTGTCTCTGAGGCTCTGCGTCTCAGGGACTGAGAGTCTCTGAGTCTCTCAGCCTCTGAGTCTCTGTGTCTCTGTGTCTCGAGGTCTCTGTGTCTCTGAGTCTCTGTGTCTTTGGGCCTCTGTGTCTCTGAATTTCTGGGTCTCTGTGTCTCTGCATCTCTGAGCCTCTACGTCTCTGAGTCTCTGTGTTTCTGCGTCTCTGAGTCACTGAGACTCTGAGCCTATGTGTCTCTGCCTCTCTGAGTCTCTGTGTCTCTGGGTCTATGTGTCTCTGAGTCTCTGAGCCTCTGTGTCTCTGTGTCTCTGCGTCTCTGTGTCTCTGAGTCTCAGTGTCTCTGGGTCTCTGTGCCTATGAGCCTCTGTGTCTCTGTGTCTCTGAGCCTCTGAGTCTCTTCGTCTCCGTGTCGCTGAGTCTCTGAGTCACTGAGCCTCTGTGTCTCTGTGTGTCCGTATCTCTGAGTCTCTGTGTCTATGGCTCTCTGTGTCTCTGAGCCTCTGTGTCTCTGCATCTCTGCGTCTCTGTGTCCCTGAGTCTCTCATTCTCTGAGTCTCTGTGTCTCTGGGTCTCAGTGACTCTGAGTCTCTGAGCATCTGTGTCTCTGAGCCTCTGTGTCTCTGTGTCTCTGAGCCTCTGTGTCTCTGCATCTCTGACCCTCTGAGTCTCTGACCATCTGTGTCTCTGTGTCTCTGAGCCTCTGTGTCTCTGCATCTCTGACCCTCTGAGTCTCTGACCATCTGTGTCTATGTGTCTCTGAGTCTCTGAGTCTCTGTGTCTCAGGGTCTCTGTGTCTCTGTGTCTCTGAGTCGCTTTGTCTCTGGGTCTCTGAGTCTATCTGTCTCTGAGTCTCAGTGTCTCTGAGTCTCTGATTCTCTGAGTCTCAGTTTCTCTGTGTCACAGTGACTCTGAGTCTCTGAGTCTCTGTGTCTCTGCGTGTCTGAGCCTCTGTGTCTCTGCGTCTCTGAGTCTCTTTGTCTCTGGGTCTCTGAGTCCCTGTGTCTCTGAGTCTCAGTGTCTCTGAGTCTCTGTGTCTCTGTGTCTCTGTGTCTCTGTGTCTCTGCGTCTCTGAGTCTCTGTGTCTCTGTGTCTCTGTGTCTCTGCGTCTCTGAGTCTCTGAGCCTCTGTGTCTCTGCATCTCTGTGTCTCTGAGTCTCTGAGCCTCTGTGTCCCTGCGTCTCCGTGTTTTGTGTCTCTGTGTCTCTGGGTCTCTGTCTCTGTGTCTCTGGTTCTCCGTGTCGCTGAGTCTCTGAGTCACTGAGCCTCTGTGTCTCTGGATCTCTGAGTCTCTGTGTCTATGGGTCTCTGTGTCTCTGAGCCTCTGTGTCTCTGCATCTCTGCGTCTCTGTGTCTCTGTGACTCTGGGTCTCTGAGTCCCTGAGTCTCTGAGTCTCTGTGTCTCTGGATCTCAGTGACTCTGAGTCTCTGAGCCTCTGTGTCTCTGAGCCTCTGTCTCTCTGCGTCTCTGAGCCTCTGTGTTTGCATCTCTGAGTCCCTGAGTCTCTGACCATCTGTGTCTCTGCGTCTCTGAGTCTCTGAGCCACTGAGCATCTGTGTCTCTGCATCTCTGAGTCTCTGAGCCTCTCCGCCTTTGTGTCTCTGGGTCTCTGTGTCTCTGAGTCTCTGTGTCTCTGACTCTCTGAGCATCTGTGTCTCGGTGTCTGTAACTCTCTGAGACTCTGTGTCTCTGTGTCTCTGGGTCTCTGTGTCTCTGATTCTCTGTGTTTCTGAGTCTCTGTGTCTCTGTGTCTCTGGGTCTCTGCGTCTCTGTGTCTCTGTGTCTCTGACCCTCTGTGTGTCTTCATCTCTGAGCCTCTGTGTCTCTGCGTCTCTGAGTCCCTGAGTCTCTGAGCCTCTTTGTCTCTGCGTCTCTGAGTCTCTGAGTCTCTGTGTCTCTGTGTCTCTGTGTCTCTGAGTTTCTGGGTCTCTGTGTCTCTGAGCCTCTGAGCCTCTCCGTCTCTGAGTCTCTGTGTCTCTGCGTCTCTGAGTCTCTGTGTCTCTGGGTCTCTGAGCCTCTGAGCCTCCCCGTCTCTGATTCTCTGTGTCTCTGTGTCTCTGCGTCTCTGAGCCTCTGAGTCTCTGAGCATCTGTGTATCTGAGCCTCCGTGTCGCTGAGTCTGTGAGTCACTGAGCCTCTGTGTCTCTGTGTCTCTTAGTCCCTGAGTCTCTGAACCCCTTTGTCTCTGAGTCTCTGAGCCTCTGTGTCTCTGCGTCTCTGAGTCTCTGATTCTCAGTGTCTCTGTGTCTCTGCAATTCTGATCCTCTGTGGCTCTGAGTCCCTGTGTCTCTGAGTCTCAGTGTCTCTGAGTCTCTGTGTCTCTGGGTCTCTGTGTCTCTGAGTCTCTGATTCTCTGAGTCTCTGTTTCTCTGGGTCTCAGTGACTCTGAGTCTCTTAGTCTCTGTGTCTCTGAGCCTCTCTGTCCCTGAGCCTCTGTGTCTCTGCGTCTCTGCGTCTCTGCGTCTCTGAGCCTCTAAGCCTCTGTGTCTCTGTGTCTCTGAGACTCTGTGTCTCTGAGTCTCTGTGTCTCTGTGACTCTGAGCCTCTGTGTCTCTGAGTCTCTGAGCCTCTGTGTCACTGCATCTCTGATTCTCTGAGCCTCTGTGTCTCTGCGTCTCTGAGTCTCTGGCTCTCTGAGCCTCTGAGCCTCTATGTCTCTGTGTCTCTGGGTCTCTGTGTCTCTGTGTCTCTGAGCCTCTGTGTCTCTGCGTCTCTGAGTCTCTGGCTCTCTGAGCCTCTGAGCCTCGATGTCTCTGTGTCTCTGTGTCTCTGAGTCTCTGAGTCTCTGTGTCTCTAGGTCTCTGTGTCTCTGAGTCTCTGTGTCTCTGAGCATCTGTGTCTCGGTGTCTGTATGTCTCTGAGACTCTGTGTCTATGTGTCTCTGTGTCTCTGTGTCTCTTGCCTCTGAGCCTCTGAGTCTCTGAGCCTCTGTGTCTCTGCGTCTCTGCATCTCTGAGCCTCAGTGTCTCTGCGTCTCTGAGTCTCTGTGTCTCTGGGTCTCTGAGTCCCTGTGTCTCTGAGACTCAGTGTCTCTGACTCTCTGACTCTCTGAGTCTCTGTGTCTCTGGGTCTCTGATTCCCGTGTCTCTGGGTCTCTGTGTCTTTGAGTCTCTGATTCTCTGAGTCTCTGTTTCTCTGGGTCTCAGTGTCTCTGGGTCTCAGTGACTCTGAGTCTCTGTGTCTCTGAGTCTCTGAGTCTCTGAGCCTCTGTGTCTCTGCGTCTCTGATTCTCTGAGTCTCTGAGCCTCTGTGTCTCTGTGTCTCTGAGTCTCTGCGTCTCAGGGACTGTGAGTCTCTGAGTCTCTGTGTCTCTGTGTCTCTGAGTCTCTGAGCATCTGTGTCTCGGTGTCTGTAAGTCTCTGAGACCCTGTATCTCTGTGTCTCTGAGTCTCTGAGTCTCTGTGTCTCTGAGTCTCAGGGTCTCTGTGTCTCTGTGTCTTTGAGCCTCTGTGTGTCTGCGTCTCTGAGCCTCTGTGTTTCTGGGTCTCTGTGTCTCTGTGTCTCTGGGTCTCTGTGTCTCTGAGTCTCTGCGTCTCTGTATCTCAGCGTCTCTGACCCTCTGTGTTTCTGGGTCTATGTGTCTCTGTGTCTCTGAGTCTCTGTGTCTCTGAGTCACTGAGTATCTGTGTCTCGGTGTCTGGAACTCTCTGAGACTCTCTGAGTCTCTGTGTCTCTGGGTCTCTGTGACTCTGAGTCTCTGTGTCTCTGAGTCTCTGAATCTCTGTGTCTCTGGGTCTCTGTGTCTCTGAGTCTCTGTGTTTCTGAGTCTCTGTGTCTCTGTGTCTCTGGGTCTCTGTGTCTCTGAGTCTCTGCGTCTCTGTATCTCAGCGTCTCTGACCCTCTGTGTGTCTGCGTCTCTGAGCCTCTGTGTCTCTGAGTCCCTGAGTCTCTGAGCCTCTTTGTCTCTTCGTCTCTGAGTCTCTGAGTATCTGTGTCTCGGTGTCGGTAACTCTCTGAGACTCTGTGTCTCTGTGTCTCTGAATCTCTGTGTCTCTGGGTCTCTGTGTCTCTGAGTCTCTGTGCCTCTGAGTCTCTGAGTCTCTGAGCCTCTGTGTCTCTGCGTCTCTGAGTCTCTGAGTCTCTGTGTCTCTGCGTCTCTGATTCTCTGAGTCTCTGTGTCTCTTTGTCTCTGGGTCTCTGAGTCTCTGCGTCTCAGGGTCTCTGAGTCTCCGATCATCTGTGTCTCTGAGTCTCCGTGTCGCTGAGTCTCTGAGTCACTGAGCCTCTGTGTCTCTGCGTCTCTGTGTCTCTGGCTCTCTGAGCCTCTGAGCCTCGATGTCTCTGTGTCTCTGTGTCTCTGAGTCTCTGAGTCTCTGTGTCTCTAGGTCTCTGTGTCTCTGAGTCTCTGTGTCTCTGGGTCTCTGTGTCTCTGAGTTTCTGGGTCTCTGTGTCTCTGCATCTCTGAGCCTCTGAGCCTCTACGTCCCTGAGTCTCTGTGTCTCTGCGTCTCTGAGTCTCTGTGTCTCTGGGTCTATGTGTCTCTGCGTCTCTGAGCCTCTGAGTCTCTGGGCATCTGTGTCTCTGAGTTTCGGTGTCGCTGAGTCTCTGAGCATCTGTGCGTCTGAGTCTCCGTGTCACTGAGTCTCTGAGTCACTGAGCCTTTGTGTCTCTGTGTCTCTGAGTCCCTGAGTCTCTGAGTCTCTGTGTCTCTGCGTCTCTGAATCTCTGAATCTCAGTGTCTCTGGGTCTCTGTAATTCTGAGCCTCTGTGTCTCTCCGTCTCTGTGGCTCTGTGTCTCTGTGTCTCTGGGTCCCTGTGTCTCTGAGTCTCAGTGTCTCTGAGTCTCTGAGTCTCTGTGTCTCTGAGTCTCTGTGTCTCTGGGTCTCTGTGTCTCTGAGTCTCTGATTCTCTGAGTCTCTGTTTCTCTGGGTCTCTGTGACTCTGAATCTCTTAGCCTCTGTGTCTCTAAGCCTCTCTGTCTCTGAGCCTCTGTGTCTCTGCGTCTCTGCGTCTCTGAGCCTTTGTGTCTCTGGGTCTCTGTGTCTCTGAGTCTCTGAGCATCTGTGTCTCGGTGTCTGTATGTCTCTGAGACTCTGTGTCTCTGAGTCTCTGAGCCTCTCTGCCTTTGTGTCTCTGGGTCTCTGTGTCTCTGAGTCTCTGTGTCTCTGCGTCTCTGAGCATCTGTGTCTCGGTGTCTGTGACTCTCTGAGTCTCTGTGTCTCTGTGTCTCTGAGTCTCTGTGTCTCTGGGTCTCTGTGACTCTAAGTCTCTGTGTCTCTGAGTCTCTGTGTCTCTGGGTCTCTGCGTCTCCGTGTCTCTGTGTCTCTGACCCTCTGTGTGTCTTCGTCTCTGAGCCTCTGTGTTTCTGCGTCTCTGAGTCCCTGAGTCTCTGAGCCTCTTTGTCTCTGCGGCTCTGAGTCTCTGTGTCTCTAGGGCTCTGTGTCTCTGCGTCTCTGAGTCTCTGAGTCTCAGTGTCTCTGGGTCTCTGGGCCTCTGAGCCTCTGTGTCTCTGAGTCTCTGAGCCTCTGTGTCTCTGCGTCTCTGAGTCTTTGTGTCTCTGGGTCTCTGAGTTCCTGTGCCTTTGAGTCTCAGTGTCTCTGAGTCTCGGAGTCCCTTTGTCTCTGGGTCTCTGTGTCTCTGAGTCTCTGATTCTCTGAGCCTCTGTTTCTCTGGGTCTCAGTGACTCTGTGTCTCTTAGCCTCTGTGTCTCTGAACTTCTGTGTCTCTGACTCACTGAGCCTTTGTGTCTCTGTGTCTCTGAGTCCCTGAGTCTCTGAGTCTCTGTGTCTCTGCGTCTCTGAATCTCTGAATCTCAGTGTCTCTGGGTCTCTGTAATTCTGAGACTCTGTGTCTCTCCGTCTCTGTGGCTCTGTGTCTCTGGGTCCCTGTGCCTCTGTGTCTCTGCGTCTCTGCGTCTCTGAGTCTCTGGGCATCTGTGTCTCTGCGTCTCTGCGTCTCTGAGACTCTGAGCCTCTGTGTCTCTGGGTCTCTGTGTCTCTGAGTCTCTGTGTCTCTGAGTCTCTGAGCATCAGTGTCTCGGTGTCTGTATGTCACTGAGACTCTGTGTCACAGTGTCTCTGTGTCTCTGTGTCTCAGTGTCTCTGTGTCTCTGTGTCACAGTGTCTCTGTGTCTCTGTGTCTCAGTGTCTCTGTGTCTCAGTGCCCCAGTGTCTCAGTGTCTCTGTGTCACAGTGTCTCTGTGTCTCAGTGTCTTTTTGTCTCAGAGTCGCAGTGTCTCAGTGACTCAGTGTCTCTGTGCCTCAGTATCTCAGTGTCTCAGTGTATCAAAGTCGCAGTGTCTCAGTGTCTCAGTGTCTCAGTGTCTCTGTGTCTCAGTGTCTCTGTGTCACAGTGTCTCTGTGTCTCAGTGTCCCAGTGTCTCAGTGTCTCTGTGTCACAGTGTCTCAGTGTCTCAGTGTCTTTGTGTCTCAGTCTCTCAGTGTCTCAGTGTCTCAGTGTATCAGAGTCTCAGTGTATCTGAGTCTCTGAGACTCAGTGTCTCAGAGTCTCGTGTCTCAGTGTCTCTGTGTCTCAGTGTCTCAGTGTCTCAGAGTCTCAGTGTCTCTGTGTCTCTGTGTCTCAGTGTCTCTGTGTCTCAGAGTCTCAGTCTCTCAGTGTCTCAGTGTATCAGAGTCTCAGTGTCTCTGTGTCTCAGTGTCTCTGTGTCTCAGTGTCTCAGTGTCTCAGAATCTCAGTGTATCAGTGTCTCAGTGTCTCAGTGTCTCAGTGTATCAGAGTCTCTGTGTCTCAGTGTCTCTGTGTCTCAGTGTCTCAGTGTCTCTGTGTCTCAGAGTTTCAGTGTCTCAGTATATCAGAGTCTCTGTGTCTCAGTGTCTCTGTGTCTCAGTGTCTCAGTGTCTCTGTGTCTCAGAGTCTCAGTGTCTCAGTGTCTCTGTGTCTCTGTGACTAAGTGTCTCAGTGTCTCAGAGTCTCAGTGTCTCAGTGTATCAGAGTCTCAGTGTCTCTGTGTCTCAGTGTCTCTGTGTCTCAGTGTCTCATAGTCTTAGTGTCTCAGTGTGTCAGTGTCTCTGTGCCTCAGTGTCTCAGAGTCTCAGTGTCTCTGTGACTCAGTGTCTCTGTGTCTCAGTGTCTCAGATTCTCAGGGTCTCAGTGTCTCAGTGTCTCAGAGTCACAGTGTCTCAGTGTCTCTGTGTCTCAGTGTCTCTGTGTCTCTGTGTCTCAGTGTCTCTGTGTCTCAGAGTCTCTGTGTCTGAGTGACTCAGTGTCTCTGTGCCTCAGTGTCTCAGTGTCTCTGTGTCTCAGTGTCTCAGTGGCGCTGTGTCTCAGTGTCTCAGTGTCTCTGTGTCCCAGTGTCTCAGTGTATCTGCATCTCTGTGTCTCTGTGTCTCAGTGTCACTGTCTCTCTGAGTCTCAGTGTCTAAGTGACTCAGTGTCTTAGTGTCTCTATGTCTCAGTGTCTCAGTGTATCAGTGTCTCAGTGTCTCGTGTCTCAGTGTCTCAGTGTCTCAGAGTCTCAGTGTCTCTGTGTCTCAGTGTCACACTGTCGCTGTGTCTCAGTGTCTCAGTGTCTCAGTGTCTCAGAGTCTCAGTGTCTCAGTGACTCAGTGCCTCTGTGTCTCAGTGTCTCAGTGTCTGTGTCTCTCTGTGTCTCTGTGTCTCAGAGTCTCAGCGTCTCAGTGTCACAGTGCCTCAGTGTCTCAGTGTCTCACTGTCTCAGTGTCTGTGTGTCACAGAGTCTCAGTGTATCAGTGACTCAGTGTCTCTGTGCCTCAGTGTCTCAGTGTCTCAGTGTCTCTGTGTCTCAGTGTCTCAGAGACTCAGTGTCTCAGTGTCTCTGTGTCTAAGTATCTCAGTGTCTCTGTGTCTCAGTGTCTCAGAGTCTCAGTGTCTAAGTTTCTCAGTGTCTCAGCGTCTCAGTGTCTCAGACTCTCAGTGCCTCAGTGTCTCAGGTTCTCTATGTCTCAGTGTCTCAGTGTCTCTGTGTCTCAGTGTGTCTGTGTCTCAGAGTTTCAGTGTCTCAGTGTCACTGTGTCTCAGTGTCTCTGTCTCTCAGTGTCTCAGTGTCTCTGTGTCTCAGAGTCGCAGTGTCTCTGTGTCTCAGTGTCTCTGTGTCTCAGTGTCTCAGTGTATCTGCGTCTCAGTGTCTCAGTGTCTCTGTGTCTCAGTGTCTCTGTGTCTCAGAGTCTCAGTGTCTCAGTGTCTCTGTGACTCAGTGTCTCAGAGTCTCGTGTCTCAG
Organism: Carcharhinus amblyrhynchos; assembly: GCF_965287045.1. Lineage (NCBI taxonomy): Eukaryota > Metazoa > Chordata > Chondrichthyes > Carcharhiniformes > Carcharhinidae > Carcharhinus > Carcharhinus amblyrhynchos. The sequence continues at coordinate 984,930 of NW_027649804.1, read as the reverse complement.
TGTCTCTGTGTCTCAGTGTGTCAGGGTATCAGTGTCTCTGTGTCTCAGTGTCTCTGTGGCTCAGTGTGTGAGTATCTCTTTGACTCAGTGTCTCAGAGTTTCTGCGTCTCAGTGTCTCAGTGTCTCTGTGCCTCAGTGTCTCTGTGTCTCTGAAACTCAGTGTCTCAGTGACTCAGTGTCTCTGTGCCTCAGTGTCTCAGTGTCTCATTGTCTCAGTGTATCAGTGTCTCAGTGCCTCAGTGTCTCAGTGTCTCAGAGACTCAGTGTCTCAGTGTTTCTGTGTCTAAGTGTCTCAGTGTCTCAGTGTCTCTGTGTCTCTGTGTCTCAGTGTCTCGGTGTATCAGAGTTTCAGTGTCTCTGTGTCTCAGTGCCTCAGAGTCTCAGTGTCTCAGTGTCTCATTGTCTCTGTGTCTCAGAGTCTCAGTGTCTCAGTGTCTCAGTGTCTCTGTGTCTCAGAGTCTCAGTGTCACAGTGTATCAGAGTCTTAGTGTCTCAGTGTCTCAGTGTCTCTGTGCCTCAGTGTCTCAGAGTCTCAATGTCTCTGTGTCTCAGTGTCTCTGTGTCTCAGATTCTCAGGTTCTCAGGTTCTCAGTGTCTCAGTGTCTCAGAGTCACAGTGTCTCTGTGTCTCAGTGTCTCAGTGTCTCTGTGTCTCAGTGTCTTAGTGTCTCTGTGTCTCAGTGTCATAGTCCATCTGTGACTCAGTGTCTCTGTGTCTCAGTGTCTCTGTGTCTCAGAGTCTCAGTGTCTGAGTGACTCAGTGTCTCTGTGCCTCAGTGTCTCAGTGTCTCTGTGTCTCAGTGTCTCAGTGTCGCTGTGTCTCAGTGTCTCTGTGTCTCAGTGTCTCAGTGTATCTGTGTCTCAGTGTCTCAGTGTATCTGAGTCTCAGTGTCTCTGTGTCTCAGTGTCTCTGTGTCTCAGAGTCTCAGTGTATCTGCGTCTCAGTGTCTCAGTGTATTTGTGTCTCTGTGTCTCAGTGTCTCAGACTCTCACTGTCACTGTGTCTCAGTGTCTCTGTGTCTCAGTGTCTCAGTGTATCTGTGTCTCATTGTCTCAGTGTCTTTGTGTCTCTGTGTCTCAGTGACTCTCTTTCTCAGTGACTAACTGCCTCAGTGCCTCAGAGTCTCAGTGTCTCAGTGTCTCTGTTTCGCAGTGTCTCTTGTGTCTCTGTGTCTCGGTGTCTCTGTGTCTGTGTCTCAGTGTCTCAGTGTCTCTGTGTGTCAGTGTCTCAGAGTCTCAGTGACTCAGTGTCTCTGTCTCTCACTGTCTCTGTGTTACTGTGTCTCTGTGTCTCGGTGTCTCAGTGTCTCAGTGTCTCTGTGTCTCAGAGTCTCAGTGTCTCAGTGTCTCAGAGTATCAGAGTCTTAGTGTCTCCGTGTCGCTGTGTCTCAGTGTCTCAGTGTCTCTGTGTCTCAGTGTCTCTGTGTCTCAGATTCTCAGTGTCTCAGTGTCTCAGAGTGTCAGTGTCTCAGTGTCTCTATGCCTAAGTGTCTCAGTGTCTCTGTGTCTCAGTGTCTCAGAGTCTCAGTGTCTCAGAAACTCAGTGTCTCAGTGTCTCTTTGTCTCAGTTTCTCTGTGTCTCAGCGTCTCAGAGTCTCAGTGCCTCAGTGTCTCAGAGTCTCAGTGTCTTGTGTCTCAGTGTCTCAGTGTCCCTGTGTCTCAGTGACTCTGTGTCTCAGTGTCTCAGTGTCTCTGTGTCTCAGTGTCTCAGTGTATCTGCATCTCAGTGTCTCTGTGTCTCAGTGTCACTGTGTCTCTGAGTCTCAGTGTCTTTGAGTCTCTGAGTCTCTGATTCTCTGAGTCTCTGTTTCTCTGGGTCTCAGTGACTCTGAGTCTCTTAGCCTCTGTGTCTCTGAGCCTCTCTGTCTCTGAGCCTCTGCGTCTCTGCATCTCTGCGTCTCTGAGTCTCTGGGCATCTGTGTCTCTGTGTCGCTGCGTCTCTGAGCCTCTAAGCCTCTGTGTCTCTGTGTCTCTGAGTCTCTGTGTCTCTGAGTCTCTGAGCATCTGTGTCTCGGTGTCTGTATGTCTCTGAGACTCTGTGTCTATGTGTCTCTGTGTCTCTGAGTCTCTGGGTCTCTGTGTCTCTGAGTCTCTGTGTCTCTGGGTCTCTGAGTCCCTGTGTCTCTGAGTCTCAGTGTCTCTGACTCTCTGAGTCTCTGTGTCTCTGAGTCTCTGAGTATCTGTGTCTCGGTGTCTGTAACTCTCTGAGACTCTGTGTCTCTGTGTCTCTGAGTGTCTGTGTCTCTGGGTCTCTGTGACTCTGAGTCTCTGTGTCTCTGAGTCTCTGAATCTCTTTGTCTCTGAGTCTCTGTGTCTCTGTGTTTCTGAGTCTCTGTGTCTCTCTGTCTCTGGGTCTCTGTGTCTCTGAGTCTCTGCGTCTCTGTATCTCAGCGTCTCTGACCCTCTGTGTGTCTGCGTCTCTGAGCCTCTTTGTCTCTGCATCTCTGAGTCCCTGAGTCTCTGAGCCTCTTTGCCTCTTCGTCTCTGAGTCTCTGTGTCTCTAGGGCTCTGTGTCTCTGCGTCTCTGAGTCTCAGTGTCTCTGGGACTCTGGGTCTCTGAGTCTCTGTGTCTCTGCGTCTCTGAGCCTCTGTGGCTCTGCGTCTCTGAGTCACTGTGTCTCTGGGTTTCTGAGTCCCTGTGTCTTTGAGTCTCAGTGTCTCTGAGTCTCAGTGTCTCTGGGACTCTGGGTCTCTGAGTCTCTGTGGCTCTGCGTCTCTGAGCCTCTGTGGCTCTGCGTCTCTGAGTCACTGTGTCTCTGGGTTTCTGAGTCCCTGTGTCTCTGTGTCTCTGCGTCTCTGAGTCTCTGAGTCTCTGTGTCTCTCGGTCTCTGTGTCTCTGAGTCTCTGTGTCTCTGGGTCTCTGTGTCTCTGAGTTTCTGGGTCTCTGTGTCTCTGCGTCTCTGAGCCTCTGAGCCTCTACGTCTCTGAGTCTCTGTGTCTCTGCGTCTCTGAGTCTCTGTGTCTCTGGGTCTATGTGTCTCTGAGTCTCTGAGCCTCTGAGTCTCTGAGCATCTGTGTCTCTGAGTTTCCGTGTCGCTGAGTCTCTGAGCACCTGTGTATCTACGTCTCTGCGTCTCTGAATCTCTGAATCTCAGTGTCTCTGGGTCTCTGTAATTCTGAGCCTCTGTGTCTCTCCGTCTCTGTGGCTCTGTGTCTCTGGGTCTCTGAGTCCCTGTGTCTCTGAGTCTCAGTGTCTCTGAGTCTCTGTGTCTCTGGGTCTTTGTGTCTCTGAGTCTCTGATTCTCTGAGTCTCTGTTTCTCTGGGTCTCAGTGACTCTAAGTCTCTTAGCCTCTGTGTCTCTGAGCCTCTCTGTCTCTGAGCCTCTGTGTCTCTGCGTCTCTGCGTCTCTGAGTCTCTGGGCATCTGTGGCTCTGCGTCTCTGCATCTCTGAGCCTCTAAGCCTCTGTGTCTCTGGGTCTCTGTGTCTCTGAGTCTCTGTGTCTCTGAGTCTCTGAGCATCTGTGTCTCGGTGTCTGTATGTCTCTGAGACTCAGTGTCTATGTGTCTCTGCATCTCTGAGCCTCAGTGTCTCTGCGTCTCTGAGTCTCTGTGTCTCTGGGTCTCTGAGTCCCTACGTCTCTGAGTCTCAGTGTCTCTGACTCTCTGAGTCTCTGTTTCTCTGGGTCTCTGAGTCCCTGTGTCTCTTGGTCTCTGTGTCTTTGAGTCTCTGATTCTCTGAGTCTCTGTTTCTCTGGGTCTCAGTGTCTCTGGGTCTCAGTGACTCTGAGTCTCTGTGCCTCTGTGTCTCTGAGCCTCTGTGTCTCTGCGTCTCTGAGCCTCTGTGTCTTTGCATCTCTGAGTCCCTGAGTCTCTGAGCATCTGTTTCTCTGCGTCTCTGAGTCTCTGAGCCACTGAGCATCTGTGTCTCTACGTCTCTGAGTCTCTGAGCCTCTCCGCCTTTGAGTCTCTGGGTCTCTGTGTCTCTGAGTCTCTGTGTCTCTGCGTTTCTGAGCATCTATGTCTCGGTGTCTGTAACTCTCTGAGACTCTGTGTCTCCGTGTCTCTGAATCACTGTGTCTCTGGGTCTCTGCGTCTCCGTGTCTCTGTGTCTCTGACCCTCTGTGTGTCTTCGTCTCTGAGCCTCTGTGTTTCTGCGTCTCTGAGTCCCTGAGTCTCTGAGCCTCTGTGTCTCTGCGTCTCTGAGTCTCTGTGTCTCTAGGGCTCTGTGTCTCTGCGTCTCTGAGTCTCTGAGTCTCAGTGTCTCTGGGTCTCTGGGTCTCTGAGCCTCTGTGTCTCTGCATCTCTGAGCCTCTGTGTCTCTGTGCCTCTGAGTCTCTGTGTCTCTGGGTCTCTGTGACTCTGAGTCTCTGTGTCTCTGAGTCTCTGAGTCTCTGAGCCTCTGCGTCTCTGATTCTCTGAGTCTCTGTGTCTCTGTGTCTCTGGGTCTCTGAGTCTCTGCGTCTCAGGGTTTCTGAGTCTCCGATCATCTGTGTCTCGGAGTCTCCGTGTCGCTGAGTCTCTGAGTCACTGAGCCTCTGTGTCTCTGCGTCTCTGTGTCTCTGCGTGTCTGTGTTTCTGAGCCTCTGTGTCTCTGGTTCTCTGTGTCTCTGAGTCTCTGAGCCTCTGTGTCTCTGTGTCTCTGCGCCTCTGTATCTCTGCGCCTCTGTGTCTCTGTGTCTCTGCGTCTCTGAGTCTCAGTGTCTCTGGGTCTCTGTGCCTCTGTGTCTCTGCGTCTCTGAGCCTCTGTGTCTCTGAGTCTCTGAGTCTCTGAGTCTCTGAGCATCTGTGTCTCTTCGTCTCCGTGTCGCTGAGTCTCTGAGTCACTGAGCCTCTGTGTCTCTGTGTCCCTGAATCTCTGAGTCTCTGCGTCTATGGGTCTCTGTGCCTCTGAGCCTCTGTGTCTCTGCATCTCTGCGTCTCTGTGTCTTTGTGTCTCTGAGTCTCTGAGTCCCTGTTTCTCTAGTCTCAGTGTCTCTGAGTCTCTGAGTCGCTGAGTTTCTGTGTCTCTGGGTCTCTGTGTCTCTGAGTCTCTGTGTCTCTGGGTGTCAGTGACTCTGAGTCTCTGAGTCTCTGAGCCTCTGTGTCTCTGCGTCTCAGAGTCTCTGAGTCTCGGTGTCTCAGAGACTCAGTGTCTCAGTCTCTCAGTGTCTCAGAGTCTCAGCGTCTCAGTGTCTATGTGTCTCAGAGTCTCAGAGACTCAGTGTCCCTGTGTCATAGTGTCTCAGTGTCTCAGAGTCTCAGTGTCTCAGTGTCTCTGTGTCTCAGTGTCTCAGTGTCATAGTGTCCCAGTGTCTCTGTGTCTCTGTGTCTCAGTGTCTCAGAGTCTCAGTATCTCAGTGCCTCAGTGTCTCAGTGTATCTGTGTCTCAGTGTCTCAGTGTCTCTGTGTCTCAGTGTCTCAGTGTATCAGTGTCTCTGTGTCTCAGTTTCTATTTGACACAGTGTCACAGTGTCTCAGTGTCACTGTGTCTCAGAGTCTCAGTGACTCAGTGTCACAGTGTCTCAGTGTCTCAGTGTCTCAGAGTCTCAGTGTCTCTGTGTCTCAGTGTCACAGTGTCTCAGAGTCTCAGTGACTCAGTGTCTCTGTGTCTCTGTGTCTCAGTGTCTCAGTGTCTCAGTGTCTGTGTGTCTCAGTGTCTCTGTGTCTCTGTGTCTTAGTGTCTCTGTGTCTCTGTCTTTCAGTGTCTCAGAGTCTCGGTGTCTCAGAGTCTCAGTGTCTCTGTCTCTCAGAGTCTCAGATTCTCAGTGTCTCAGTGTCTATGTGTCTCAGAGTCTCAGAGACTCAGTGTCTCAGTGTCTCTGTGTCATAGTGTCTCAGTGTCTCAGAGTCTCAGTGTCTCAGTGTCTCTGTGTCTCAGTGTCTCAGAGTCACAGTGTCCCAGTGTCTCTGTGTCTCTGTCTTTCAGTGTCTCAGAGTCTCGGTGTCTCAGAGTCTCAGTGTCTCTGTCTCTCAGAGTCTCAGATTCTCAGTGTCTCAGTGTCTATGTGTCTCAGAGTCTCAGAGACTCAGTGTCTCAGTGTCTCTGTGTCATAGTGTCTCAGTGTCTCAGTGTCTCAGTGTCTCTGTGTCTCAGTGTCTCAGAGTCACAGTGTCCCAGTGTCTCTGTGTCTCTGTGTCTCAGTGTCTCAGAGTCTCAGTATCTCAGTGCCTCAGTGTCTCAGTGTATCTGTGTCTCAGTGTCTCTATGTCTCTGTGTCTCAGTGTCTCAGTGTCGCTGTGTCTCAGTGTGTCTGTGTCTCAGTGTCTCAGAGCCTCAGTGTCTCAGTGTCTCTGAGTCTCAGTCTCTCATTGTGTCAGTGTCTCTGTGTCTCAGTGTCTCTGTGTCTCTGTGTCGCACTGTCTCAGTGTCTCAGTATCTCAGTATCTCAGTGTCTCAGTGTCTCAGAGTCTCAGTGTCTCAGTGTCTCAGTGTCTCAGTGTCTCATTGTCTCAGTGTTCTGTGTCTCAGTGTCTCAGTGTCTGTGTGTCTCTGTGTCTCAGTGTCTCTGTGCCTCTGTATCCCAGTGTGTCAGAGTCTCAGAGTCTCTGCATCTCTGTGTCTCAGTGTCACTTTGTTTCAGTGTCTCAGTGCCTCAGTGTCTCTGAGTCTCAGTCTCTCAGTGTCTCTGGGTCTCTGAGTCTCGGAGTCTCTGCGTCTCTGTGTCTCTGAGCATTTGTGTCTCGGTGTCTGTAAGCCTCTGAGACTCTGTGTCTCTGGGTCTCTGTGTCTCTGAGTCTCTGAGTCTCTGTGTCTCTGAGTCCCTGAGTCTCGGGGTCTCTGTGTCTCTGCGTCTTTGAGCCTCTGTGTGTCTGCGTCGCTGTGTCTCTGTGCCTCAGTGCCTCAGTTTCTCAGTTTCTCAGTGTCTCAGAGTCTCAGTGTCTCACTGTCTCTGTGTCTCAGTGTCTCAGTGGCTCTGTGTCTCTGTGTCACAGCGTCTCAATGTCTCTGATTCTCAGTGTCACAGTGCCTCAGTGTCTCAGTGTCTCAATGTCCCAGTGTCTCAGTGTCTCTGTGTCTCTGTGTCTCAGAGTCTCAGTGTCTCAGTGTCCCTGTGTCTCAGTGTCTCAGTGTCTCTGTGTCTCAGTGTCTCAGAGTCTCAGTGTCTCAGTGTCCCTGTGTCACAGTGTCTCAGTGTCTCAGTGTCTCAGTGCCTCAGTGTCTCTTTGTCTCAGAGTCTCAGGGTCTCAGTGTCTCTGTGTCTCAGTGACTCAGTGTCTCAGAGTCTCAGTGAATCAGTGTCTCAGTGTCTCAGTGTCTCAATGTCTCAGTGCCACAGAGTGTCAGTGTTTCCGTGTCTCTGTGTCTCAGTGTCTGTGTCTCAGAGTCTCATTGTCTCAGTGTCTCAGTGTCTCAGAGTCTCAGTGTCTCTGTGTCTCTGTGTCTCAGAGTCTCAGTGTCTCTGTGTCTCAGAGTCTCAGTGTCTCAGTGTCTCAGTGCCTCTGTGTCACAGTGTCTCAGTGTCTCAGTGTCACTGTGTCTCAGTGTTTCTGTCTCTCTGTGCCTCAGTGTGTCAGTGTCTCTGTGTCTCAGTGTCTCTGTGTCTCAGTGTCTCATTGTCTCAGTGTCTCAGTGCCTCAGTGTCTCTGTGTCTCAGAGTCTCAGGGTCTCAGTGTCTCAGTGCCTCAGAGTCTCAGTGTCTCATTGCCTCTGTGTCTCAGTTTCTCTGTGTCTCTGTGTCGCAGTGTCTCAGTGTCTCAGTATCTCAGTGTCTCAGTGCCTCAGTATCCCTGTGTTTCAGTGTCTCTGTGTCTCAGAGTCTCAGCGACTCAGTGTCTCTGTGTCTCTGTGTCTCAGTGTCTCAGAGTCTCAGTGTCTGTGTGTCTCAGTGTCTCAGAGTCTCAGTGTCTCTGTGTCTCTGTGTCTTAGTGTCTCTGTGTCTCTGTCTTTCAGTGTCTCAGAGTCTCGGTGTCTCAGAGACTCAGTGTCTCAGTCTCTCAGTGTCTCAGAGTCTCAGCGTCTCAGTGTCTATGTGTCTCAGAGTCTCAGAGTCTCAGTGTCTCAGTGTCCCAGTGTCTCAGTGTCCCTGTGTCTCAGTGTCTCAGTGTCTCAGTGTCTCTGTGTCTCAGTGTCTCAGTGTCTCTGTGTCACAGTGTCTCAGTGTCTCAGTGCCTCAGTGTCTCTTTGTTTCAGAGTCTCAGGGTCTCAGTGTCTCTGTGTCTCAGTGACTCAGTGTCTCAGAGTCTCAGTGAATCAGTGTCTCAGTGTCTCAGTGTCTCAGTGTCTCTGTGTCTCAGTGTCTGTGTCTCAGAGTCTCATTGTCTCTGTGTCTCAGTGTCTCTGTGTCTTAGAGTCTGAGCGTCTCTGTGTCTCAGTGTCTCAGTGTCTCAGTGCCTCTGTGTCACAGGGTCTCAGTGTCTCAGTGTCACTGTGTCTCAGTGTTTCTGTCTCTCTGTGTCTCATTGTCTCAGTGTCTCAGTGCCTCAGTGTCTCTGTGTCTCAGGGTCTCAGGGTCCCAGTGTCTCAGTGTCTCAGTGTCTCAGAGTCTCAGTGTCTCAGTGCCTCTGTGTCTCAGTGTCTCTGTGTTTCTGTGTCGCAGTGTCTCAGTGTCTCAGTATCTCAGTATCTCAGTGTCTCAGTGCCTCAGTGTCTCAGTGTCTCAGAGACTCAGTGTCTCAGTGTTTCTGTGTCTAAGTGTCTCTGTGTCTCAGTGTCTCAGTGTCTCTGTGTCTCTGTGTCTCAGTGTCTCAGTGTATCAGAGTTTCAGTATCTCAGTGTCTCTGTGTCTCAGTGCCTCAGAGTCTCAGTGTCTCAGTGTCTCATTGTCTCTGTGTCTCAGAGTCTCAGTGTCTCAGTGTCTCAGTGTCTCAGAGTCTCAGTGTCTCAGTGTCACAGTGTATCAGTCTTAGTGTCTCAGTGTCTCAGTGTCTCTGTGCCTCAGTGTCTCAGAGTCTCAGTGTCTCTGTGTCTCAGTGTCTCTGTGTCTCAGATTCTCAGGTTCTCAGTGTCTCAGTGTCTCAGAGTCACAGTGTCTCTGTGTCTCAGTGTCTCAGTGTCTCTGTGTCTCTGTGTCTCAGTGTCTTAGTGTCTCTGTGTCTCAGTGTCATAGTCCATCTGTGACTCAGTGTCTCTGTGTCTCAGTGTCTCTGTGTCTCAGAGTCTCAGTGTCTGAGTGACTCAGTGTCTCTGTGCCTCAGTGTCTCAGTGTCTCTGTGTCTCAGTGTCTCAGTGTCGCTGTGTCTCAGTGTCTGTGTGTCTCTGTGTCTCAGTGTCTCTGTGCCTCTGTATCCCAGTGTGTCAGAGTCTCAGAGTCTCTGCATCTCTGTGTCTCAGTGTCACTTTGTTTCAGTGTCTCAGTGTCTCAGTGTCTCTGAGTCTCAGTCTCTCAGTGTCTCTGGGTCTCTGAGTCTCGGAGTCTCTGCGTCTCTGTGTCTCTGAGCATTTGTGTCTCGGTGTCTGTAAGCCTCTGAGACTCTGTGTCTCTGGGTCTCTGTGTCTCTGAGTCTCTGTGTCTCTGAGTCCCTGAGTCTCGGGGTCTCTGTGTCTCTGCGTCTTTGAGCCTCTGTGTGTCTGCGTCGCTGTGTCTCTGTGCCTCAGTGCCTCAGTTTCTCAGTTTCTCAGTGTCTCAGAGTCTCAGTGTCTCACTGTCTCTGTGTCTCAGTGTCTCAGTGGCTCTGTGTCTCTGTGTCACAGCGTCTCAATGTCTCTGATTCTCAGTGTCACAGTGCCTCAGTGTCTCAGTGTCTCAATGTCCCAGTGTCTCAGTGTCTCTGTGTCTCTGTGTCTCAGAGTCTCAGTGTCTCAGTGTCCCTGTGTCTCAGTGTCTCAGTGTCTCTGTGTCTCAGTGTCTCAGAGTCTCAGTGTCTCAGTGTCCCTGTGTCACAGTGTCTCAGTGTCTCAGTGTCTCAGTGCCTCAGTGTCTCTTTGTCTCAGAGTCTCAGGGTCTCAGTGTCTCTGTGTCTCAGTGACTCAGTGTCTCAGAGTCTCAGTGAATCAGTGTCTCAGTGTCTCAGTGTCTCAATGTCTCAGTGCCACAGAGTGTCAGTGTTTCCGTGTCTCTGTGTCTCAGTGTCTGTGTCTCAGAGTCTCATTGTCTCAGTGTCTCAGTGTCTCAGAGTCTCAGTGTCTCTGTGTCTCTGTGTCTCAGAGTCTCAGTGTCTCTGTGTCTCAGAGTCTCAGTGTCTCAGTGTCTCAGTGCCTCTGTGTCACAGTGTCTCAGTGTCTCAGTGTCACTGTGTCTCAGTGTTTCTGTCTCTCTGTGCCTCAGTGTGTCAGTGTCTCTGTGTCTCAGTGTCTCTGTGTCTCAGTGTCTCATTGTCTCAGTGTCTCAGTGCCTCAGTGTCTCTGTGTCTCAGAGTCTCAGGGTCTCAGTGTCTCAGTGCCTCAGAGTCTCAGTGTCTCATTGCCTCTGTGTCTCAGTTTCTCTGTGTCTCTGTGTCGCAGTGTCTCAGTGTCTCAGTATCTCAGTGTCTCAGTGCCTCAGTATCCCTGTGTTTCAGTGTCTCTGTGTCTCAGAGTCTCAGCGACTCAGTGTCTCTGTGTCTCTGTGTCTCAGTGTCTCAGAGTCTCAGTGTCTGTGTGTCTCAGTGTCTCAGAGTCTCAGTGTCTCTGTGTCTCTGTGTCTTAGTGTCTCTGTGTCTCTGTCTTTCAGTGTCTCAGAGTCTCGGTGTCTCAGAGACTCAGTGTCTCAGTCTCTCAGTGTCTCAGAGTCTCAGCGTCTCAGTGTCTATGTGTCTCAGAGTCTCAGAGTCTCAGTGTCTCAGTGTCCCAGTGTCTCAGTGTCCCTGTGTCTCAGTGTCTCAGTGTCTCAGTGTCTCTGTGTCTCAGTGTCTCAGTGTCTCTGTGTCACAGTGTCTCAGTGTCTCAGTGCCTCAGTGTCTCTTTGTTTCAGAGTCTCAGGGTCTCAGTGTCTCTGTGTCTCAGTGACTCAGTGTCTCAGAGTCTCAGTGAATCAGTGTCTCAGTGTCTCAGTGTCTCAGTGTCTCTGTGTCTCAGTGTCTGTGTCTCAGAGTCTCATTGTCTCTGTGTCTCAGTGTCTCTGTGTCTTAGAGTCTGAGCGTCTCTGTGTCTCAGTGTCTCAGTGTCTCAGTGCCTCTGTGTCACAGGGTCTCAGTGTCTCAGTGTCACTGTGTCTCAGTGTTTCTGTCTCTCTGTGTCTCATTGTCTCAGTGTCTCAGTGCCTCAGTGTCTCTGTGTCTCAGGGTCTCAGGGTCCCAGTGTCTCAGTGTCTCAGTGTCTCAGAGTCTCAGTGTCTCAGTGCCTCTGTGTCTCAGTGTCTCTGTGTTTCTGTGTCGCAGTGTCTCAGTGTCTCAGTATCTCAGTATCTCAGTGTCTCAGTGCCTCAGTGTCTCAGTGTCTCAGAGACTCAGTGTCTCAGTGTTTCTGTGTCTAAGTGTCTCTGTGTCTCAGTGTCTCAGTGTCTCTGTGTCTCTGTGTCTCAGTGTCTCAGTGTATCAGAGTTTCAGTATCTCAGTGTCTCTGTGTCTCAGTGCCTCAGAGTCTCAGTGTCTCAGTGTCTCATTGTCTCTGTGTCTCAGAGTCTCAGTGTCTCAGTGTCTCAGTGTCTCAGAGTCTCAGTGTCTCAGTGTCACAGTGTATCAGTCTTAGTGTCTCAGTGTCTCAGTGTCTCTGTGCCTCAGTGTCTCAGAGTCTCAGTGTCTCTGTGTCTCAGTGTCTCTGTGTCTCAGATTCTCAGGTTCTCAGTGTCTCAGTGTCTCAGAGTCACAGTGTCTCTGTGTCTCAGTGTCTCAGTGTCTCTGTGTCTCTGTGTCTCAGTGTCTTAGTGTCTCTGTGTCTCAGTGTCATAGTCCATCTGTGACTCAGTGTCTCTGTGTCTCAGTGTCTCTGTGTCTCAGAGTCTCAGTGTCTGAGTGACTCAGTGTCTCTGTGCCTCAGTGTCTCAGTGTCTCTGTGTCTCAGTGTCTCAGTGTCGCTGTGTCTCAGTGTCTCTGTGTCTCAGTGTCTCAGTGTATCTGTGTCTCAGTGTCTCAGTGTATCTGAGTCTCAGTGTCTCTGTGTCTCAGTGTCTCTGTGTCTCAGAGTCTCTGGGTCTCTGTGTCTCTGAGTCTCTGTGTCTCTGGGTCTCTGAGTCCCTGTGTCTCTGAGTCTCAGTGTCTCTGACTCTCTGAGTCTCTGTGTCTCTGAGTCTCTGAGTATCTGTGTCTCGGTGTCTGTAACTCTCTGAGACTCTGTGTCTCTGTGTCTCTGAGTGTCTGTGTCTCTGGGTCTCTGTGACTCTGAGTCTCTGTGTCTCTGAGTCTCTGAATCTCTTTGTCTCTGAGTCTCTGTGTCTCTGTGTTTCTGAGTCTCTGTGTCTCTCTGTCTCTGGGTCTCTGTGTCTCTGAGTCTCTGCGTCTCTGTATCTCAGCGTCTCTGACCCTCTGTGTGTCTGCGTCTCTGAGCCTCTTTGTCTCTGCATCTCTGAGTCCCTGAGTCTCTGAGCCTCTTTGCCTCTTCGTCTCTGAGTCTCTGTGTCTCTAGGGCTCTGTGTCTCTGCGTCTCTGAGTCTCAGTGTCTCTGGGACTCTGGGTCTCTGAGTCTCTGTGTCTCTGCGTCTCTGAGCCTCTGTGGCTCTGCGTCTCTGAGTCACTGTGTCTCTGGGTTCTGAGTCCCTGTGTCTCTGTGTCTCTGCGTCTCTGAGTCTCTGAGTCTCTGTGTCTCTAGGTCTCTGTGTCTCTGAGTCTCTGTGTCTCTGGGTCTCTGTGTCTCTGAGTTTCTGGGTCTCTGTGTCTCTGCGTCTCTGAGCCTCTGAGCCTCTACGTCTCTGAGTCTCTGTGTCTCTGCGTCTCTGAGTCTCTGTGTCTCTGGGTCTATGTGTCTCTGAGTCTCTGAGCCTCTGAGTCTCTGAGCATCTGTGTCTCTGAGTTTCCGTGTCGCTGAGTCTCTGAGCACCTGTGTATCTACGTCTCTGCGTCTCTGAATCTCTGAATCTCAGTGTCTCTGGGTCTCTGTAATTCTGAGCCTCTGTGTCCCTCCGTCTCTGTGGCTCTGTGTCTCTGGGTCTCTGAGTCCCTGTGTCTCTGAGTCTCAGTGTCTCTGAGTCTCTGTGTCTCTGGGTCTTTGTGTCTCTGAGTCTCTGATTCTCTGAGTCTCTGTTTCTCTGGGTCTCAGTGACTCTAAGTCTCTTAGCCTCTGTGTCTCTGAGCCTCTCTGTCTCTGAGCCTCTGTGTCTCTGCGTCTCTGCGTCTCTGAGTCTCTGGGCATCTGTGGCTCTGCGTCTCTGCATCTCTGAGCCTCTAAGCCTCTGTGTCTCTGGGTCTCTGTGTCTCTGAGTCTCTGTGTCTCTGAGTCTCTGAGCATCTGTGTCTCGGTGTCTGTATGTCTCTGAGACTCAGTGTCTATGTGTCTCTGCATCTCTGAGCCTCAGTGTCTCTGCGTCTCTGAGTCTCTGTGTCTCTGGGTCTCTGAGTCCCTACGTCTCTGAGTCTCAGTGTCTCTGACTCTCTGAGTCTCTGTTTCTCTGGGTCTCTGAGTCCCTGTGTCTCTTGGTCTCTGTGTCTTTGAGTCTCTGATTCTCTGAGTCTCTGTTACTCTGGGTCTCAGTGTCTCTGGGTCTCAGTGACTCTGAGTCTCTGTGCCTCTGTGTCTCTGAGCCTCTGTGTCTCTGCGTCTCTGAGCCTCTGTGTCTTTGCATCTCTGAGTCCCTGAGTCTCTGAGCATCTGTTTCTCTGCGTCTCTGAGTCTCTGAGCCACTGAGCATCTGTGTCTCTACGTCTCTGAGTCTCTGAGCCTCTCCGCCTTTGTGTCTCTGGGTCTCTGTGTCTCTGAGTCTCTGTGTCTCTGCGTTTCTGAGCATCTGTGTCTCGGTGTCTGTAACTCTCTGAGACTCTGTGTCTCCGTGTCTCTGAATCACTGTGTCTCTGGGTCTCTGCGTCTCCGTGTCTCTGTGTCTCTGACCCTCTGTGTGTCTTCGTCTCTGAGCCTCTGTGTTTCTGCGTCTCTGAGTCCCTGAGTCTCTGAGCCTCTGTGTCTCTGCGTCTCTGAGTCTCTGTGTCTCTAGGGCTCTGTGTCTCTGCGTCTCTGAGTCTCTGAGTCTCAGTGTCTCTGGGTCTCTGGGTCTCTAAGCCTCTGTGTCTCTGTATCTCTGAGCCTCTGTGTCTCTGTGCCTCTGAGTCTCTGTGTCTCTGGGTCTCTGTGACTCTGAGTCTCTGTGTCTCTGAGTCTCTGAGTCTCTGAGCCTCTGCGTCTCTGATTCTCTGAGTCTCTGTGTCTCTGTGTCTCTGGGTCTCTGAGTCTCTGCGTCTCAGGGTTTCTGAGTCTCCGATCATCTGTGTCTCGGAGTCTCCGTGTCGCTGAGTCTCTGAGTCACTGAGCCTCTGTGTCTCTGCGTCTCTGTGTCTCTGCGTGTCTGTGTTTCTGAGCCTCTGTGTCTCTGGTTCTCTGTGTCTCTGAGTCTCTGAGCCTCTGTGTCTCTGTGTCTCTGCGCCTCTGTATCTCTGCGCCTCTGTGTCTCTGTGTCTCTGCGTCTCTGAGTCTCAGTGTCTCTGGGTCTCTGTGCCTCTGTGTCTCTGCGTCTCTGAGCCTCTGAGTCTCTGAGTCTCTGAGTCTCTGAGCATCTGTGTCTCTTCGTCTCCGTGTCGCTGAGTCTCTGAGTCACTGAGCCTCTGTGTCTCTGTGTCCCTGAATCTCTGAGTCTCTGCGTCTATGGGTCTCTGTGCCTCTGAGCCTCTGTGTCTCTGCATCTCTGCGTCTCTGTGTCTTTGTGTCTCTGAGTCTCTGAGTCCCTGTTTCTCTAGTCTCAGTGTCTCTGAGTCTCTGAGTCGCTGAGTTTCTGTGTCTCTGGGTCTCTGTGTCTCTGAGTCTCTGTGTCTCAGGGTGTCAGTGACTCTGAGTCTCTGAGTCTCTGAGCCTCTGTGTCTCTGCGTCTCAGAGTCTCTGAGTCTCGGTGTCTCAGAGACTCAGTGTCTCAATCTCTCAGTGTCTCAGAGTCTCAGCGTCTCAGTGTCTATGTGTCTCAGAGTCTCAGAGTCTCAGTGTCCCTGTGTCATAGTGTCTCAGTGTCTCAGAGTCTCAGTGTCTCAGTGTCTCTGTGTCTCAGTGTCTCAGTGTCATAGTGTCCCAGTGTCTCTGTGTCTCTGTGTCTCAGTGTCTCAGAGTCTCAGTATCTCAGTGCCTCAGTGTCTCAGTGTATCTGTGTCTCAGTGCCTCAGTGTCTCAGTGTCTCTGTGTCTCAGTGTCTCAGTGTATCAGTGTCTCTGTGTCTCAGTTTCTATTTGACACAGTGTCACAGTGTCTCAGTGTCACTGTGTCTCAGAGTCTCAGTGACTCAGTGTCACAGTGTCTCAGTGTCTCAGTGTCTCAGAGTCTCAGTGTCTCTGTGTCTCAGTGTCACAGTGTCTCAGAGTCTCAGTGACTCAGTGTCTCTGTGTCTCTGTGTCTCAGTGTCTCAGTGTCTCAGTGTCTGTGTGTCTCAGTGTCTCTGTGTCTCTGTGTCTTAGTGTCTCTGTGTCTCTGTCTTTCAGTGTCTCAGAGTCTCGGTGTCTCAGAGTCTCAGTGTCTCTGTCTCTCAGAGTCTCAGATTCTCAGTGTCTCAGTGTCTATGTGTCTCAGAGTCTCAGAGACTCAGTGTCTCAGTGTCTCTGTGTCATAGTGTCTCAGTGTCTCAGTGTCTCAGTGTCTCTGTGTCTCAGTGTCTCAGAGTCACAGTGTCCCAGTGTCTCTGTGTCTCTGTGTCTCAGTGTCTCAGAGTCTCAGTATCTCAGTGCCTCAGTGTCTCAGTGTATCTGTGTCTCAGTGTCTCTATGTCTCTGTGTCTCAGTGTCTCAGTGTCGCTGTGTCTCAGTGTGTCTGTGTCTCAGTGTCTCAGAGCCTCAGTGTCTCAGTGTCTCTGAGTCTCAGTCTCTCATTGTCTCAGTGTCTCTGTGTCTCAGTGTCTCTGTGTCTCTGTGTCGCACTGTCTCAGTGTCTCAGTATCTCAGTATCTCAGTGTCTCAGTGTCTCAGAGTCTCAGTGTCTCAGTGTCTCAGTGTCTCAGTGTCTCATTGTCTCAGTGTTCTGTGTCTCAGTGTCTCAGTGTCTGTGTGTCTCTGTGTCTCAGTGTCTCTGTGCCTCTGTATCCCAGTGTGTCAGAGTCTCAGAGTCTCTGCATCTCTGTGTCTCAGTGTCACTTTGTTTCAGTGTCTCAGTGTCTCAGTGTCTCTGAGTCTCAGTCTCTCAGTGTCTCTGGGTCTCTGAGTCTCGGAGTCTCTGCGTCTCTGTGTCTCTGAGCATTTGTGTCTCGGTGTCTGTAAGCCTCTGAGACTCTGTGTCTCTGGGTCTCTGTGTCTCTGAGTCTCTGTGTCTCTGAGTCCCTGAGTCTCGGGGTCTCTGTGTCTCTGCGTCTTTGAGCCTCTGTGTGTCTGCGTCGCTGTGTCTCTGTGCCTCAGTGCCTCAGTTTCTCAGTTTCTCAGTGTCTCAGAGTCTCAGTGTCTCACTGTCTCTGTGTCTCAGTGTCTCAGTGGCTCTGTGTCTCTGTGTCTCAATGTCCCAGTGTCTCAGTGTCTCTGTGTCTCTGTGTCTCAGAGTCTCAGTGTCTCAGTGTCCCTGTGTCTCAGTGTCTCAGTGTCTCTGTGTCTCAGTGTCTCCGTGTCTCAGTGTCTCTGTGTCACAGTGTCTCAGTGTCTCAGTGTCTCAGTGCCTCAGTGTCTCTTTGTCTCAGAGTCTCAGGGTCTCAGTGTCTCTGTGTCTCAGTGACTCAGTGTCTCAGAGTCTCAGTGAATCAGTGTCTCAGTGTCTCAGTGTCTCAATGTCTCAGTGCCACAGAGTGTCAGTGTTTCCGTGTCTCTGTGTCTCAGTGTCTGTGTCTCAGAGTCTCATTGTCTCAGTGTCTCAGTGTCTCAGAGTCTCAGTGTCTCTGTGTCTCTGTGTCTCAGAGTCTCAGTGTCTCTGTGTCTCAGAGTCTCAGTGTCTCAGTGTCTCAGTGCCTCTGTGTCACAGTGTCTCAGTGTCTCAGTGTCACTGTGTCTCAGTGTTTCTGTCTCTCTGTGCCTCAGTGTGTCAGTGTCTCTGTGTCTCAGTGTCTCTGTGTCTCAGTGTCTCATTGTCTCAGTGTCTCAGTGCCTCAGTGTCTCTGTGTCTCAGAGTCTCAGGGTCTCAGTGTCTCAGTGCCTCAGAGTCTCAGTGTCTCATTGCCTCTGTGTCTCAGTTTCTCTGTGTCTCTGTGTCGCAGTGTCTCAGTGTCTCAGTATCTCAGTGTCTCAGTGCCTCAGTATCCCTGTGTTTCAGTGTCTCTGTGTCTCAGAGTCTCAGCGACTCAGTGTCTCTGTGTCTCTGTGTCTCAGTGTCTCAGAGTCTCAGTGTCTGTGTGTCTCAGTGTCTCAGAGTCTCAGTGTCTCTGTGTCTCTGTGTCTTAGTGTCTCTGTGTCTCTGTCTTTCAGTGTCTCAGAGTCTCGGTGTCTCAGAGACTCAGTGTCTCAGTCTCTCAGTGTCTCAGAGTCTCAGCGTCTCAGTGTCTATGTGTCTCAGAGTCTCAGAGTCTCAGTGTCTCAGTGTCCCAGTGTCTCAGTGTCCCTGTGTCTCAGTGTCTCAGTGTCTCAGTGTCTCTGTGTCTCAGTGTCTCAGTGTCTCTGTGTCACAGTGTCTCAGTGTCTCAGTGCCTCAGTGTCTCTTTGTTTCAGAGTCTCAGGGTCTCAGTGTCTCTGTGTCTCAGTGACTCAGTGTCTCAGAGTCTCAGTGAATCAGTGTCTCAGTGTCTCAGTGTCTCAGTGTCTCTGTGTCTCAGTGTCTGTGTCTCAGAGTCTCATTGTCTCTGTGTCTCAGTGTCTCTGTGTCTTAGAGTCTGAGCGTCTCTGTGTCTCAGTGTCTCAGTGTCTCAGTGCCTCTGTGTCACAGGGTCTCAGTGTCTCAGTGTCACTGTGTCTCAGTGTTTCTGTCTCTCTGTGTCTCATTGTCTCAGTGTCTCAGTGCCTCAGTGTCTCTGTGTCTCAGGGTCTCAGGGTCCCAGTGTCTCAGTGTCTCAGTGTCTCAGAGTCTCAGTGTCTCAGTGCCTCTGTGTCTCAGTGTCTCTGTGTTTCTGTGTCGCAGTGTCTCAGTGTCTCAGTATCTCAGTATCTCAGTGTCTCAGTGCCTCAGTGTCTCTGTGTCTCAGTGTCTGTGACTCAGTGTCTCAGTATTTCAGTGTCTCTGTGTCTCAGAGTCTCAGTGACTCAGTGTCGCTGTGTCTCTGTGTCTCAGTGTCTCAGAGTCTCAGAGTCTGTGTGTCTCAGTGTCTCAGAGTCTCAGTGTCTCTGTGTCCCTGTGTCTTAGTGTCTCTGTGTCTCTGCCTTTCAGTGTCTCAGAGTCTCGGTGTCTCAGAGACTCAGTGTCTCAGTCTCTCAGTGTCTCAGAGTCTCAGCGTCTCAGTGTCTATGTGTCTCAGAGTCTCAGAGTCTCAGTGACCCTGTGTCATAGTGTCTCAGTGTCTCAGAGTCTCAGTGTCTCAGTGTCTCTGTGTCTCAGTGTCTCAGAGTCACAGTGTCCCAGTGTCTCTGTGTGTCTGTGTCTCAGTGTCTCAGAGTCTCAGTATCTCAGTGCCTCAGTGTCTCAGTGTCTCTGTGTCTCAGTGTCTCAGTGTCTCTGTGTCTCAGTGTCTCAGTGTCTCTGTGTCTCAGTGTATCAGTGTCTCTGTGTCTCAGTTTCTATTTGACACAGTGTCACAGTGTCTCAGTGTCACTGTGTCTCAGTATCTCTGTCTCTCTGTGTCTCAGTGTCTCAGTGTCTCAGAGTCTCAGTGACTCAGTGTCACAGTGTCTCAGTGTCTCAGAGTCTCAGAGTCTCGTGTCTCAGTGTCTCTGTGTCTCAGTGTCTCAGTGTCTCAGAGTCTCAGTGTCTCTGTGTCTCAGTGTCTCAGTGTCTCAGTGTATCAGAGTCTCAGTGTCTCTGTGCCTCAGAGTCTCCGTGTCTCTGTGTCTCAGTGTCTCTGTGTCAAAGTGTCTCAGTGTCTCAGTGTCTCTGTGTCTCAGTGTCTCAGAGTCTCAGTGTCTCTGTGTCTCAGTGTCTCTGTGACTAAGTGTCTCAGTGTCTCTGTGTCTCAGTGTCTCAGTGTCACAGGGTCTCAGTGTCTCTGTGTCTCAGTGTCTCTGTCGTCTCGGTGTCTCAGATTCTCAGTGTCTCAGTGTCTCAGAGTCACAGTGTCTCTGTGTCTCAGTGACTCAGCGTCTCTGTGTCTCAGTGTCACAGTGTATCTGAGTCTCAGTGTCTCAGTGTCCATGTGTCTCAGAGCCTCAGTGTCTCAGTGTCACTGTGTCTCAGAGTCTCAGTGTCTCTGTGTCTCAGTTTCTCTGTGTCTCAGTGTCTCATAGTCTTAGTTCCTCAGGGTCTCTTTGTCTAAGTGTCTCAGTGTCTCTGTGCCTCAGTGTCTCAGTGTCTCTGTGTCTCAGTGTCTCAGTGTCACAGGGTCTCAGTTTCTCTGTGTCTCAGTGTCTCATAGTCTTAGTGTCTCAGTGTCTCAGTGCCTCTGTGTCTAAGTGTCTCAGTGTCTCTGTGCCTCAGTGTCTCAGTGTCTCTGTGTCTCAGTGTTTCAGTGTCTCTGTGTCTCAGAGTCTCAGTGACTCAGTGTCTCAGTGTCTCTGTGTCTCTGTGTCTCAGTGTCTCAGAGTCTCAGTGTCTGTGTGTCTCAGTGTCTCAGTGTCTCAGTGTCTCAGAGTCTCAGTGTCTCTGTGTCTCTGTGTCTTAGTGTCTCTGTGTCTCTGTCTTTCAGTGTCTCGGAGTCTCGGTGTCTCAGAGTCTCAGTGTCTCTGTCTCTCAGAGTCTCAGAGTCTCAGGGTCTCAGTGTCTATGTGTCTCAGAGTCTCAGAGTCTCAGTGTCTCAGTGTCTCTGTGTCATAGTGTCTCAGTGTCTCAGAGTCTCAGTGTCTCAGTGTCTCTGTGTCTCAGTGTCTCAGAGTCACAGTGTCCCAGTGTCTCTGTGCCTCTGTGTCTCTGTGTCTCAGTGTCTCAGTATCTCAGTGCCTCAGTGTCTCCGTGTCTCTGTGTCTCAGTGTCTCTGTGTCTCAGTGTCTCAGTGTCCCTGTGTCTCAGTTTCTCTTTGTCACAGTGTCTCAGTGTCTCAGTGTATCAGAGTCTCAGTGTCTCTGTGTCTCAGTGTCTCAGTGTCTCAGTGTATCAGAGTCTCAGTGTCTCTGTGTCTCATAGTCTCAGTGTCTCTGTGTCTCAGTGTCTCTGTGTCAAAGTGTCTCAGTGTCTCAGTGTCTCAGAGTCTCAGTGTCTCTGTGTCTCAGTGTCTCAGAGTCTCAGTGTCTCTGTGTCTCAGTGTCTCTGTGACTAAGTGTCTCAGTGTCTCTGTGTCTCAGTGTCTCAGTGTCACAGGGTCTCAGTGTCTCTGTGTCTCAGTGTCTCTGCGTCTCAGTGTCTCAGATTCTCAGTGTCTCAGTGTCTCAGAGTCACAGTGTCTCTGTGTCTCAGTGACTCAGCGTCTCTGTGTCTCAGTGTCACAGTGTATCTGCGTCTCAGTGTCTCAGTGTCTCTGTGTCTCAGAGCCTCAGTGTCTCAGTGTCACTGTGTCTCAGAGTCTCAGTGTCTCTGTGTCTCAGTTTCTCTGTGTCAAAGTGTCTCAGTGTCTCAGTGTCTCAGAGTCTCAGTGTCTCTGTGTCTCAGTGTCTCAGAGTCTCAGTGTCTCTGTGTCTCTGTGTCTCAGTGTCTCAGAGTCACAGTGTCCCAGTGTCTATGTGTCTCTGTGTTTCTGTGTCTCAGTGTCTCAGAGTCTCAGTATCTCAGTGCCTCAGTGTATCTGTGTCTCATTGTCTCAGTGTCTCTGTGTCTCAGTGTCTCAGTGTCCCTGTGTCTCAGTGTATCAGTTTCTCTGTGTCTCAGTTTCTCTTTGTCACAGTGTCTCAGTGTCTCAGTGTCACTGTGTCTCAGTATCTCTGTCCCTCTGTGTCTCAGTGTCTCAGAGTCTCAGTGTCTCAGTGTCACAGTGCCTCAGTGCCTCAGTGTCTCAGTGTCTCTGTGTCTCAGTGTCTCAGTGTCTCAGTGCCTCAGAGTCTCAGTGTCTCAGATTCTCAGTGTCTCAGTGACTCTGTGTCTCTGTGTCTCAGTGTCTGTGTCTCAGAGTCTCATTGTCTCTGTGTCTCAGTGTCTCAGTGTCTCTGTGTCTCAGAGTCTCTGTGTCTCAGTGTCTCTGTGTCTCAGTGTCTCTGTGTCTCAGAGTCTCAGTGTCTCTGTGTCTCAGAGTCTCAGTGTCTCAGTGTCTCAGTGCCTCTGTGTCACAGTGTCTCAGTGTCTCAGTGTCACTGTGTCTCAGTGTCTCTGTCTCTCTGTGTCTCAGTGTCTCAGTGTGTCAGTGTCTCTGTGTCTCAGTGTCTCTGAGTCTCAGGGTCACAGTGTCTCAGTGTCTCAGTGCCTCAGTGTCTCTGTGTCTCATTGTCTCAGGGTCTCAGGGTCACTGTGTCTCAGTGTCTCTGTGTCTCTGTGTCGCTGTGTCTCAGTGTCTCAGATTCTCAGTGTCTCAGTGCCTCTGTGTCTCAGTGTCTCTGTGTCTCTGTGTCGCAGTGTCTCTGTGTCTCAGTATCTCAGTATCTCAGTGTCTCAGTGTCTCATTGTCTCAGTGTCTCTGTGTCTCAGTGTCTCTGTGTCTCTGTGCCGCACTGTCTCAGTGTCTCAGTATCTCAGTATCTCAGTGTCTCAGTGCCTCAGTGTCTCTGTGTCTCAAAGTCTCAGTGACTCAGTGTCTGTGTGTCTCAGTGTCTCAGAGTCTCAGTGTCTCTGTGTCTCTGTCTTTCAGTGTCTCAGAGTCTCGGTGTCTCAGAGTCTCAGTGTCTTTGTGTCTCAGTGCCTCTGTGTCTCAGTGTCTCTGTTCCTCAGTGTCTCAGTGTCTCTGTGTCTCAGAGTCTCAGTGCCTCTGTGTCTCAGTGTCTCTGTCCCTCAGTGTCTCAGTGTCTCAGAGTCTCAGTGTCTCATTGTCTCAGTGTCTCATTGTCTCAGTGTTCTGTGTCTCAGTGTTTCAGTGTCTGTGTGTCTCTGTGTCTCAGTGTCTCTGTGTCTCTGTGCCTCAGTATCCCAGTGTGTCAGAGTCTCAGAGTCTCTGCATCTCTGTGTCTCAGTGTCACTTTGTTTCAGTGTCTCAGTGTCTCAGTGTCTCTGAGTCTCAGTCTCTCAGTATCTCTGGGTCTCTGAGTCTCGGAGTCTCTGTGTCTCTGTGTCTCTGTGTCTCTGAGCATCTCTGTCTCGGTGTCTGTAAGCCTCTGAGACTCTGTGTCTCTGGGTCTCTGTGTCTCTGAGTCTCTGAGTCTCTGTGTCTCTGAGTCCCTGAGTCTCGGGGTCTCTGTGTCTCTGCGTTTTTGAGCCTCTGTGTGTCTGCGTCGCTGTGCCTCAGTGCCTCAGTTTCTCAGTTTCTCAGTGTCTCAGAGTCTCAGTGTCTCACTGTCTCTGTGTCTCAGTGTCTCAGTGGCTCTGTGTCTCTGTGTCACAGCGTCTCAATGTCTCTGATTCTCAGTGTCTCAGTGTCTCAGTGTCTCATTGTCTCAGTGTTCTGTGTCTCAGTGTCTCAGTGTCTGTGTGTCTCTGTGTCTCAGTGTCTCTGTGTCTCTGTGCCTCAGTATCCCAGTGTGTCAGAGTCTCAGAGTCTCTGCATCTCTGTGTCTCAGTGTCACTTTGTTTCAGCGTCTCAGTCTCTCAGTGTCTCTGGGTCTCTGAGTCTCGGAGTCTCTGTGTCTCTGTGTCTCTGAGCATCTGTGTCTCGGTGTCTGTAAGCCTCTGAGACTCTGTGTCTCTGGGTCTCTGTGTCTCTGAGTCTCTGAGTCTCTGTGTCTCTGAGTCCCTGAGTCTCGGGGTCTCTGTGTCTCTGCGTCTTTGAGCCTCTGTGTGTCTGCGTCGCTGTGTCTCTGTGCCTCAGTTTCTCAGTTTCTCAGTGTCTCAGAGTCTCAGTGTCTCACTGTCTCTGTGTCTCAGTGTCTCAGTGGCTCTGTGTCTCTGTGTCACAGCGTCTCAATGTCTCTGATTCTCAGTGTCACAGTGCCTCAGTGTCTCAGTGTCTCAATGTCCCAGTGTCTCAGTGTCTCTGTGTCTCTGTGTCTCAGAGTCTCAGTGTCTCAGTGTCCCTGTGTCTCAGTGTCTCAGTGTCTCTGTGTCTCAGTGTCTCCGTGTCTCAGTGTCTCTGTGTCACAGTGTCTCAGTGTCTCAGTGTCTCAGTGCCTCAGTGTCTCTTTGTCTCAGAGTCTCAGGGTCTCAGTGTCTCTGTGTCTCAGTGTCTGTGTCTCAGAGTCTCATTGTCTCTGTGTCTCAGTGTCTCAGTGTCTCAGAGTCTCAGTGTCTCTGTGTCTCTGTGTCTCAGAGTCTCAGTGTCTCTGTGTCTCAGAGTCTCAGTGTCTCAGTGTCTCAGTGCCTCTGTGTCACAGTGTCTCAGTGTCTCAGTGTCACTGTGTCTCAGTGTTTCTGTCTCTCTGTGCCTCAGTGTGTCAGTGTCTCTGTGTCTCAGTGTCTCTGTGTCTCAGTGTCTCAGAGTCTCAGTGACTCAGTGCCTCTGTGTCTCAGTGTCTCTGTGTCTCTGTGTCGCAGTGTCTCAGTGTCTCAGTATCTCAGTGTCTCAGTGCCTCAGTGTCTCTGTGTCTCAGTGTCTGTGTCTCAGTGTCTCAGTGTTTCAGTGTCTCTGTGTCTCAGAGTCTCAGTGACTCAGTGTCTCTGTGTCTCTGTGTCTCAGTGTCTCAGAGTCTCAGTGTCTGTGTGTCTCAGTGTCTCAGAGTCTCAGTGTCTCTGTGTCTCTGTGTCTTAGTGTCTCTGTGTCTCTGTCTTTCAGTGTCTCAGAGTCTCGGTGTCTCAGAGACTCAGTGCCTCAGTCTCTCAGTGTCTCAGAGTTTCAGCGTCTCAGTGTCTATGTGTCTCAGAGTCTCAGAGTCTCAGTGTCTCAGTGCCTCTGTGTCTCAGTGTCTCAGTGTCACTGTGTCTCAGTGTTTCTGTCTCTCTGTGTCTCAGTGTGTCAGTGTCTCAGTGTGTCAGTGTCTCTGTGTCTCAGTGTCTCTGTGTCTCAGTGTCTCTGGGTCACAGTGTCTCATTGTCTCAGTGTCTCAGTGCCTCAGTGTCTCTGTGTCTCAGAGTCTCAGGGTCTCAGGGTCTCAGTGTCTCAGTGTCTCAGTGTCTCAGAGTCTCAGTGTCTCAGTGTGTCTGTGTCTCAGTGTCTCTGTGTCTCTGTGTCGCAGTGTCTCAGTGTCTCAGTATCAGTGTCTCAGTGCCTCAGTGTCTTTGTGTCTCAGTGTCTCAGTGTCTGTGTCTCAGTGTCTCAGTGTTTCAGTGTCTCTGTGTCTCAGAGTCTCAGTGACTCAGTGTCACTGTGTCTCTGTGTCTCAGTGTCTCAGAGTCTCAGTGTCTGTGTGTCTCAGTGTCTCAGTGTCTCAGAGTCTCAGTGTCTCTGTGTCTCTGTGTCTTAGTGTCTCTGTGTCTCTGTCTTTCAGTGTCTCAGAGTCTCGGTGTCTCAGAGTCTCAGTGTCTCTGTCTCTCAGTTTCTCAGAGTCTCAGCGTCTCAGTGTCTATATGTCTCAGAGTCTCAGTGTCTCAGTGTCTCTGTGTCATAGTGTCTCAGTGTCTTAGAGTCTCAGTGTCTCTGTATCTCTGTGTCTCAGTGTCTCAGAGTCACAGTGTCCCAGTGTCTCTGTGTCTCTGTGTCTCAGTGTCTCAGAGTCTCAGTATCTCAGTGCCCCTGTGTCTCAGTGTATCAGTTTCTCTGTGTCTCAGTTTCTCTTTGTCACAGTGTCTCAGTGTCTCAGTGTCACTGTGTCTCAGTATCTCTGTCCCTCTGTGTCTCAGTGTCTCAGAGTCTCAGTGTCTCAGTGTCACAGTGCCTCAGTGTCTCAGTGTCTCAGTGTCTCAGTGTCTCAGTGTCTCAGTGCCTCAGAGTCTCAGTGTCTCAGATTCTCAGTGTCTCAGTGTCTCTGTGTCTCAGTGTCTCTGTGTCTCAGTGTCTGTGTCTCAGAGTCTCATTGTCTCTGTGTCTCAGTGTCTCAGTGTCTCTGTGTCTCTGTGTCTCAGAGTCTCAGTGTCTCAGTGTCTCTGTGTCTCAGTGTCTCTGTGTCTCAGAGTCTCAGTGTCTCTGTGTCTCAGAGTCTCAGTGTCTCAGTGTCTCAGTGCCTCTGTGTCACAGTGTCTCAGTGTCTCAGTGTCACTGTGTCTCAGTGTCTCTGTCTCTCTGTGTCTCAGTGTCTCAGTGTGTCAGTGTCTCTGTGTCTCAGTGTCTCTGTGTCTCAGTGTCTCTGGGTCACAGTGTCTCAGTGTCTCAGTGCCTCATGTCTCTGTGTCTCATTGTCTCAGGGTCTCAGGGTCACTGTGTCTCAGTGTCTCTGTGTCTCTGTGTCGCAGTGTCTCAGTGTCTCAGATTCTCAGTGTCTCAGTGCCTCTGTGTCTCAGTGTCTCAGTGTCTGTGTGTCTCTGTGTCTCAGTGTCTCTGTGTCTCTGTGCCTCAGTATCCCAGTGTGTCAGAGTCTCAGAGTCTCTGCATCTCTGTGTCTCAGTGTCTCAGATTCTCAGTGTCTCAGTGCCTCTGTGTCTCAGTGTCTCAGTGTCTGTGTGTCTCTGTGTCTCAGTGTCTCTGTGTCTCTGTGCCTCAGTATCCCAGTGTGTCAGAGTCTCAGAGTCTCTGCATCTCTGTGTCACAGCGTCTCAATGTCTCTGATTCTCAGTGTCTCAGTGTCTCATTGTCTCAGTGTTCTGTGTCTCAGTGTCTCAGTGTCTGTGTGTCTCTGTGTCTCAGTGTCTCTGTGTCTCTGTGCCTCAGTATCCCAGTGTGTCAGAGTCTCAGAGTCTCTGCATCTCTGTGTCTCAGTGTCTCAGAGTCTCAGTGTCTGTGTGTCTCAGTGTCTCAGAGTCTCAGTGTCTCTGTGTCTCTGTGTCTTAGTGTCTCTGTGTCTCTGTCTTTCAGTGTCTCAGAGTCTCGGTGTCTCAGAGTCTCAGTGTCTCTGTCTCTCAGAGACTCAGATTCCCAGTGTCTCAGTGTCTCAGAGTCTCAGAGTCTCAGTGTCTCAGTGTCTCTGTGTCATAGTGTCTCAGTGTCTCAGAGTCTCAGTGTCTCAGTGTCTCTGTGTCTCAGTGTCTCAGAGTCACAGTGTCCCAGTGTCTCTGTGTCTCTGTGTCTCAGTGTCTCAGAGTCTCAGTATCTCAGTGCCTCAGTGTCTCAGTGTATCTGTGTCTCAGTGTCTCTATGTCTCTGTGTCTCAGTGTCTCAGTGTCGCTGTGTCTCAGTGTGTCT
This sequence comes from Carcharhinus amblyrhynchos, assembly GCF_965287045.1. NCBI lineage: Eukaryota > Metazoa > Chordata > Chondrichthyes > Carcharhiniformes > Carcharhinidae > Carcharhinus > Carcharhinus amblyrhynchos. Next base: position 958,948 of record NW_027649804.1, on the reverse strand, counting down.
GTGTCTCAGTGTCTCAGAGCCTCAGTGTCTCAGTGTCTCTGAGTCTCAGTCTCTCAGTGTCTCTGTGTCTCTGTGTCTCAGTGTCTCAGAGTCTCAGTGTCTCTGTGTCTCAGTGCCTCTGTGTCTCAGTGTCTCTGTTCCTCAGTGTCTCCGTGTCTCTGTGTCTCAGAGTCTCAGTGCCTCTGTGTCTCAGTGTCTCTGTTCCTCAGTGTCTCAGTGTCTCAGAGTCTCAGTGTCTTAGTGTCTCTGTGTCTCAGTGTCTCAGTGTCTCATTGTCTCAGTGTCTCTGTGTCTCAGTGTCTCTGTGTCTCTGTGTCGCACTGTCTCAGTGTCTCAGTATCTCAGTATCTCAGTGTCTTAGTGCCTCAGTGTCTCTGTGTCTCAGAGTCTCAGTGACTCAGTGTCTCTGTGTCTCAGAGTCTCAGTGTCTGTGTGTCTCAGTGTCTCAGAGTCTCAGTGTCTCTGTGTCTCTGTCTTTCAGTGTCTCAGAGTCTCGGTGTCTCAGAGTCTCAGTGTCTCTGTCTCTCAGAGACTCAGATTCCCAGTGTCTCAGTGTCTCAGAGTCTCAGAGTCTCAGTGTCTCAGTGTCTCTGTGTCTCTGTGTCTCAGTGTCTCAGAGTCTCAGTATCTCAGTGCCTCAGTGTCTCAGTGTATCTGTGTCTCAGTGTCTCTATGTCTCTGTGTCTCAGTGTCTCAGTGTCGCTGTGTCTCAGTGTGTCTGTGTCTCAGTGTCTCAGAGCCTCAGTGTCTCAGTGTCTCTGAGTCTCAGTCTCTCAGTGTCTCTGTGTCTCTGTGTCTCAGTGTCTCAGAGTCTCAGTGTCTCTGTGTCTCAGTGCCTCTGTGTCTCAGTGTCTCTGTTCCTCAGTGTCTCCGTGTCTCTGTGTCTCAGAGTCTCAGTGCCTCTGTGTCTCAGTGTCTCTGTTCCTCAGTGTCTCAGTGTCTCAGAGTCTCAGTGTCTTAGTGTCTCTGTGTCTCAGTGTCTCAGTGTCTCATTGTCTCAGTGTCTCTGTGTCTCAGTGTCTCTGTGTCTCTGTGTCGCACTGTCTCAGTGTCTCAGTATCTCAGTATCTCAGTGTCTTAGTGCCTCAGTGTCTCTGTGTCTCAGAGTCTCAGTGACTCAGTGTCTCTGTGTCTCAGAGTCTCAGTGTCTGTGTGTCTCAGTGTCTCAGAGTCTCAGTGTCTCTGTGTCTCTGTCTTTCAGTGTCTCAGAGTCTCGGTGTCTCAGAGTCTCAGTGTCTTTGTGTCTCAGTGCCTCTGTGTCTCAGTGTCTCAGTGTCTCAGTGTCTCTGTGTCTCAGAGTCTCAGTGCCTCTGTGTCTCAGTGTCTCTGTCCCTCAGTGTCTCAGTGTCTCAGAGTCTCAGTGTCTCATTGTCTCAGTGTCTCATTGTCTCAGTGTTCTGTGTCTCAGTGTTTCAGTGTCTGTGTGTCTCTGTGTCTCAGAGTCTCTGCATCTCTGTGTCTCAGTGTCACTTTGTTTCAGTGTCTCAGTGTCTCTGAGTCTCAGTCTCTCAGTGTCTCTGGGTCTCTGAGTCTCGGAGTCTCTGTGTCTCTGTGTCTCTGCGCATCTGTGTCTCGGTGTCTGTAAGCCTCTGAGACTCTGTGTCTCTGGGTCTCTGTGTCTCTGAGTCTCTGAGTCTCTGTGTCTCTGAGTCCCTGAGTCTCGGGGTCTCTGTGTCTCTGCGTCTTTGAGCCTCTGTGTGTCTGCGTCGCTGTGTCTCTGTGCCTCAGTTTCTCAGTTTCTCAGTGTCTCAGAGTCTCAGTGTCTCACTGTCTCTGTGTCTCAGTGTCTCAGTGGCTCTGTGTCTCTGTGTCACAGCGTCTCAATGTCTCTGATTCTCAGTGTCTCAGTGTCTCAGTGTCTCATTGTCTCAGTGTTCTGTGTCTCAGTGTCTCAGTGTCTGTGTGTCTCTGTGTCTCAGTGTCTCTGTGTCTCTGTGCCTCAGTATCCCAGTGTGTCAGAGTCTCAGAGTCTCTGCATCTCTGTGTCTCTGTGTCACTTTGTTTCAGTGTCTCAGTGTCTCAGTGTCTCTGAGTCTCAGTCTCTCAGTGTCTCTGGGTCTCTGAGTCTTGGAGTCTCTGTGTCTCTGAGCATCTGTGTCTCGGTGTCTGTAAGCCTCTGAGACTCTGTGTCTCTGGGTCTCTGTGTCTCTGAGTCTCTGAGTCCCTGTGTCTCTGAGTCCCTGAGTCTCGGGGTCTCTGTGTCTCTGCGTCTTTGAGCCTCTGTGTGTCTGCGACGCTGTGTCTCTGTGCCTCAGTGCCTCAGTTTCTCAGTTTCTCAGTGTCTCAGAGTCTCAGTGTCTCACTGTCTCTGTGTCTCAGTGTCTCAGTGGCTCTGTGTCTCTGTGTCACAGCGTCTCAATGTCTCTGATTCTCAGTGTCACAGTGCCTCAGTGTCTCAGTGTCTCAATGTCCCAGTGTCTCAGTGTCTCTGTGTCTCTGTGTCTCAGTGTCTCAGTGTCTCTGTGTCTCAGTGTCTCCGTGTCTCAGTGTCTCTGTGTCACAGTGTCTCAGTGTCTCAGTGTCTCAGTGCCTCAGTGTCTCTTTGTCTCAGAGTCTCAGGGTCTCAGTGTCTCTGTGTCTCAGTGACTCAGAGTCTCAGAGTCTCAGTGAATCAGTGTCTCAGTGTCTCAGTGTCTCTGTGTCTCAGTGTCTCAATGTCTCAGTGCCACAGAGTGTCAGTGTTTCAGTGTCTCTGTGTCTCAGTGTCTGTGTCTCAGAGTCTCATTGACTCTGTGTCTCAGTGTCTCAGTGTCTCAGAGTCTCAGTGTCTCTGTGTCTCTGTGTCTCAGAGTCTCAGTGTCTCTGTGTCTCAGAGTTTCAGTGTCTCAGTGTCTCAGTGCCTCTGTGTCACAGTGTCTCAGTGTCTCAGTGTCACTGTGTCTCAGTGTTTCTGTCTCTCTGTGCCTCAGTGTGTCAGTGTCTCTGTGTCTCAGTGTCTCTGTGTCTCAGTGTCTCATTGTCTCAGTGTCTCAGTGCCTCAGTGTCTCTGTGTCTCAGAGTCTCAGGGTCTCAGTGTCTCAGTGTCTCAGTGTCTCAGAGTCTCAGTGACTCAGTGCCTCTGTGTCTCAGTGTCTCTGTGTCTCTGTGTCGCAGTGTCTCAGTGTCTCAGTATCTCAGTATCTCAGTGTCTCAGTGCCTCAGTGTCTCTGTGTCTCAGTGTCTGTGTCTCAGTGTCTCAGTGTTTCAGTGTCTCTGTGTCTCAGAGTCTCAGTGACTCAGTGTCTCTGTGTCTCTGTGTCTCAGTGTCTCAGAGTCTCAGTGTCTGTGTGTCTCAGTGTCTCAGAGTCTCAGTGTCTCTGTGTCTCTGTGTCTTAGTGTCTCTGTGTCTCTGTCTTTCAGTGTCTCAGAGTCTCGGTGTCTCAGAGACTCAGTGTCTCAGTCTCTCAGTGTCTCAGAGTCTCAGCGTCTCAGTGTCTATGTGTCTCAGAGTCTCAGAGTCTCAGTGTCTCAGTGCCTCTGTGTCTCAGTGTCTCAGTGTCACTGTGTCTCAGTGTCTCTGTCTCTCTGTGTCTCAGTGTCTCAGTGTGTCAGTGTCTCTGTGTCTCAGTGTCTCTGTGTCTCAGTGTCTCTGGGTCACAGTGTCTCATTGTCTCAGTGTCTCAGTGCCTCAGTGTCTCTGTGTCTCAGAGTCTCAGTGTCTCAGTGTCTCAGTGTCTCAGTGTCTCAGAGTCTCAGTGTCTCAGTGTGTCTGTGTCTCAGTGTCTCTGTGTCTCTGTGTCGCAGTGTCTCAGTGTCTCAGTATCAGTGTCTCAGTGCCTCAGTGTCTTTGTGTCTCAGTGTCTCAGTGTCTGTGTCTCAGTGTCTCAGTGTTTCAGTGTCTCTGTGTCTCAGAGTCTCAGTGACTCAGTGTCACTGTGTCTCTGTGTCTCAGTGTCTCAGAGTCTCAGTGTCTGTGTGTCTCAGTGTCTCAGTGTCTCAGTGTCTCTGTGTCTCTGTGTCTTAGTGTCTCTGTGTCTCTGTCTTTCAGTGTCTCAGAGTCTCGGTGTCTCAGAGTCTCAGTGTCTCTGTCTCTCAGTGTCTCAGAGTCTCAGCGTCTCAGTGTCTATATGTCTCAGAGTCTCAGAGTCTCAGTGTCTCAGTGTCTCTGTGTCATAGTGTCTCAGTGTCTTAGAGTCTCAGTGTCTCTGTATCTCTGTGTCTCAGTGTCTCAGAGTCACAGTGTCCCAGTGTCTATGTGTCTCTGTGTCTCTGTGTCTCTGTGTCTCAGTGTCTCAGAGTCTCAGTATCTCAGTGCCCCTGTGTCTCAGTGTATCAGTTTCTCTGTGTCTCAGTTTCTCTTTGTCACAGTGTCTCAGTGTCTCAGTGTCACTGTGTCTCAGTATCTCTGTCCCTCTGTGTCTCAGTGTCTCAGAGTCTCAGTGTCTCAGTGTCACAGTGCCTCAGTGTCTCAGTGTCTCAGTGTCTCTGTGTCTCAGTGTCTCAGTGTCTCAGTGTCTCAGTGCCTCAGAGTCTCAGTGTCTCAGATTCTCAGTGTCTCAGTGTCTCTGTGTCTCAGTGTCTCTGTGTCTCAGTGTCTGTGTCTCAGAGTCTCATTGTCTCAGTGTCTCTGTGTCTCAGTGTCCCTGTGTCTCAGTGTCTCAGTGTCTCTGTGTCTCAGTGTCTCCGTGTCTCAGTGTCTCTGTGTCACAGTGTCTCAGTGTCTCAGTGTCTCAGTGCCTCAGTGTCTCTTTGTCTCAGAGTCTCAGGGTCTCAGTGTCTCTGTGTCTCAGTGACTCAGTGTCTCAGAGTCTCAGTGAATCAGTGTCTCAGTGTCTCAGTGTCTCAATGTCTCAGTGCCACAGAGTGTCAGTGTTTCCGTGTCTCTGTGTCTCAGTGTCTGTGTCTCAGAGTCTCATTGTCTCAGTGTCTCAGTGTCTCAGAGTCTCAGTGTCTCTGTGTCTCTGTGTCTCAGAGTCTCAGTGTCTCTGTGTCTCAGAGTCTCAGTGTCTCAGTGTCTCAGTGCCTCTGTGTCACAGTGTCTCAGTGTCTCAGTGTCACTGTGTCTCAGTGTTTCTGTCTCTCTGTGCCTCAGTGTGTCAGTGTCTCTGTGTCTCAGTGTCTCTGTGTCTCAGTGTCTCATTGTCTCAGTGTCTCAGTGCCTCAGTGTCTCTGTGTCTCAGAGTCTCAGGGTCTCAGTGTCTCAGTGCCTCAGAGTCTCAGTGTCTCATTGCCTCTGTGTCTCAGTTTCTCTGTGTCTCTGTGTCGCAGTGTCTCAGTGTCTCAGTATCTCAGTGTCTCAGTGCCTCAGTATCCCTGTGTTTCAGTGTCTCTGTGTCTCAGAGTCTCAGCGACTCAGTGTCTCTGTGTCTCTGTGTCTCAGTGTCTCAGAGTCTCAGTGTCTGTGTGTCTCAGTGTCTCAGAGTCTCAGTGTCTCTGTGTCTCTGTGTCTTAGTGTCTCTGTGTCTCTGTCTTTCAGTGTCTCAGAGTCTCGGTGTCTCAGAGACTCAGTGTCTCAGTCTCTCAGTGTCTCAGAGTCTCAGCGTCTCAGTGTCTATGTGTCTCAGAGTCTCAGAGTCTCAGTGTCTCAGTGTCCCAGTGTCTCAGTGTCCCTGTGTCTCAGTGTCTCAGTGTCTCAGTGTCTCTGTGTCTCAGTGTCTCAGTGTCTCTGTGTCACAGTGTCTCAGTGTCTCAGTGCCTCAGTGTCTCTTTGTTTCAGAGTCTCAGGGTCTCAGTGTCTCTGTGTCTCAGTGACTCAGTGTCTCAGAGTCTCAGTGAATCAGTGTCTCAGTGTCTCAGTGTCTCAGTGTCTCTGTGTCTCAGTGTCTGTGTCTCAGAGTCTCATTGTCTCTGTGTCTCAGTGTCTCTGTGTCTTAGAGTCTGAGCGTCTCTGTGTCTCAGTGTCTCAGTGTCTCAGTGCCTCTGTGTCACAGGGTCTCAGTGTCTCAGTGTCACTGTGTCTCAGTGTTTCTGTCTCTCTGTGTCTCATTGTCTCAGTGTCTCAGTGCCTCAGTGTCTCTGTGTCTCAGGGTCTCAGGGTCCCAGTGTCTCAGTGTCTCAGTGTCTCAGAGTCTCAGTGTCTCAGTGCCTCTGTGTCTCAGTGTCTCTGTGTTTCTGTGTCGCAGTGTCTCAGTGTCTCAGTATCTCAGTATCTCAGTGTCTCAGTGCCTCAGTGTCTCTGTGTCTCAGTGTCTGTGACTCAGTGTCTCAGTATTTCAGTGTCTCTGTGTCTCAGAGTCTCAGTGACTCAGTGTCGCTGTGTCTCTGTGTCTCAGTGTCTCAGAGTCTCAGAGTCTGTGTGTCTCAGTGTCTCAGAGTCTCAGTGTCTCTGTGTCCCTGTGTCTTAGTGTCTCTGTGTCTCTGCCTTTCAGTGTCTCAGAGTCTCGGTGTCTCAGAGACTCAGTGTCTCAGTCTCTCAGTGTCTCAGAGTCTCAGCGTCTCAGTGTCTATGTGTCTCAGAGTCTCAGAGTCTCAGTGACCCTGTGTCATAGTGTCTCAGTGTCTCAGAGTCTCAGTGTCTCAGTGTCTCTGTGTCTCAGTGTCTCAGAGTCACAGTGTCCCAGTGTCTCTGTGTGTCTGTGTCTCAGTGTCTCAGAGTCTCAGTATCTCAGTGCCTCAGTGTCTCAGTGTCTCTGTGTCTCAGTGTCTCAGTGTCTCTGTGTCTCAGTGTCTCAGTGTCTCTGTGTCTCAGTGTATCAGTGTCTCTGTGTCTCAGTTTCTATTTGACACAGTGTCACAGTGTCTCAGTGTCACTGTGTCTCAGTATCTCTGTCTCTCTGTGTCTCAGTGTCTCAGTGTCTCAGAGTCTCAGTGACTCAGTGTCACAGTGTCTCAGTGTCTCAGAGTCTCAGAGTCTCGTGTCTCAGTGTCTCTGTGTCTCAGTGTCTCAGTGTCTCAGAGTCTCAGTGTCTCTGTGTCTCAGTGTCTCAGTGTCTCAGTGTATCAGAGTCTCAGTGTCTCTGTGCCTCAGAGTCTCCGTGTCTCTGTGTCTCAGTGTCTCTGTGTCAAAGTGTCTCAGTGTCTCAGTGTCTCTGTGTCTCAGTGTCTCAGAGTCTCAGTGTCTCTGTGTCTCAGTGTCTCTGTGACTAAGTGTCTCAGTGTCTCTGTGTCTCAGTGTCTCAGTGTCACAGGGTCTCAGTGTCTCTGTGTCTCAGTGTCTCTGTCGTCTCGGTGTCTCAGATTCTCAGTGTCTCAGTGTCTCAGAGTCACAGTGTCTCTGTGTCTCAGTGACTCAGCGTCTCTGTGTCTCAGTGTCACAGTGTATCTGAGTCTCAGTGTCTCAGTGTCCATGTGTCTCAGAGCCTCAGTGTCTCAGTGTCACTGTGTCTCAGAGTCTCAGTGTCTCTGTGTCTCAGTTTCTCTGTGTCTCAGTGTCTCATAGTCTTAGTTCCTCAGGGTCTCTTTGTCTAAGTGTCTCAGTGTCTCTGTGCCTCAGTGTCTCAGTGTCTCTGTGTCTCAGTGTCTCAGTGTCACAGGGTCTCAGTTTCTCTGTGTCTCAGTGTCTCATAGTCTTAGTGTCTCAGTGTCTCAGTGCCTCTGTGTCTAAGTGTCTCAGTGTCTCTGTGCCTCAGTGTCTCAGTGTCTCTGTGTCTCAGTGTTTCAGTGTCTCTGTGTCTCAGAGTCTCAGTGACTCAGTGTCTCAGTGTCTCTGTGTCTCTGTGTCTCAGTGTCTCAGAGTCTCAGTGTCTGTGTGTCTCAGTGTCTCAGTGTCTCAGAGTCTCAGTGTCTCTGTGTCTCTGTGTCTTAGTGTCTCTGTGTCTCTGTCTTTCAGTGTCTCGGAGTCTCGGTGTCTCAGAGTCTCAGTGTCTCTGTCTCTCAGAGTCTCAGAGTCTCAGGGTCTCAGTGTCTATGTGTCTCAGAGTCTCAGAGTCTCAGTGTCTCAGTGTCTCTGTGTCATAGTGTCTCAGTGTCTCAGAGTCTCAGTGTCTCAGTGTCTCTGTGTCTCAGTGTCTCAGAGTCACAGTGTCCCAGTGTCTCTGTGCCTCTGTGTCTCTGTGTCTCAGTGTCTCAGTATCTCAGTGCCTCAGTGTCTCCGTGTCTCTGTGTCTCAGTGTCTCTGTGTCTCAGTGTCTCAGTGTCCCTGTGTCTCAGTTTCTCTTTGTCACAGTGTCTCAGTGTCTCAGTGTATCAGAGTCTCAGTGTCTCTGTGTCTCAGTGTCTCAGTGTCTCAGTGTATCAGAGTCTCAGTGTCTCTGTGTCTCATAGTCTCAGTGTCTCTGTGTCTCAGTGTCTCTGTGTCAAAGTGTCTCAGTGTCTCAGTGTCTCAGAGTCTCAGTGTCTCTGTGTCTCAGTGTCTCAGAGTCTCAGTGTCTCTGTGTCTCAGTGTCTCTGTGACTAAGTGTCTCAGTGTCTCTGTGTCTCAGTGTCTCAGTGTCACAGGGTCTCAGTGTCTCTGTGTCTCAGTGTCTCTGCGTCTCAGTGTCTCAGATTCTCAGTGTCTCAGTGTCTCAGAGTCACAGTGTCTCTGTGTCTCAGTGACTCAGCGTCTCTGTGTCTCAGTGTCACAGTGTATCTGCGTCTCAGTGTCTCAGTGTCTCTGTGTCTCAGAGCCTCAGTGTCTCAGTGTCACTGTGTCTCAGAGTCTCAGTGTCTCTGTGTCTCAGTTTCTCTGTGTCAAAGTGTCTCAGTGTCTCAGTGTCTCAGAGTCTCAGTGTCTCTGTGTCTCAGTGTCTCAGAGTCTCAGTGTCTCTGTGTCTCTGTGTCTCAGTGTCTCAGAGTCACAGTGTCCCAGTGTCTATGTGTCTCTGTGTTTCTGTGTCTCAGTGTCTCAGAGTCACAGTGTCCCAGTGTCTCTGTGCCTCTGTGTCTCTGTGTCTCAGTGTCTCAGTATCTCAGTGCCTCAGTGTCTCCGTGTCTCTGTGTCTCAGTGTCTCTGTGTCTCAGTGTCTCAGTGTCCCTGTGTCTCAGTTTCTCTTTGTCACAGTGTCTCAGTGTCTCAGTGTATCAGAGTCTCAGTGTCTCTGTGTCTCAGTGTCTCAGTGTCTCAGTGTATCAGAGTCTCAGTGTCTCTGTGTCTCATAGTCTCAGTGTCTCTGTGTCTCAGTGTCTCTGTGTCAAAGTGTCTCAGTGTCTCAGTGTCTCAGAGTCTCAGTGTCTCTGTGTCTCAGTGTCTCAGAGTCTCAGTGTCTCTGTGTCTCAGTGTCTCTGTGACTAAGTGTCTCAGTGTCTCTGTGTCTCAGTGTCTCAGTGTCACAGGGTCTCAGTGTCTCTGTGTCTCAGTGTCTCTGCGTCTCAGTGTCTCAGATTCTCAGTGTCTCAGTGTCTCAGAGTCACAGTGTCTCTGTGTCTCAGTGACTCAGCGTCTCTGTGTCTCAGTGTCACAGTGTATCTGCGTCTCAGTGTCTCAGTGTCTCTGTGTCTCAGAGCCTCAGTGTCTCAGTGTCACTGTGTCTCAGAGTCTCAGTGTCTCTGTGTCTCAGTTTCTCTGTGTCAAAGTGTCTCAGTGTCTCAGTGTCTCAGAGTCTCAGTGTCTCTGTGTCTCAGTGTCTCAGAGTCTCAGTGTCTCTGTGTCTCTGTGTCTCAGTGTCTCAGAGTCACAGTGTCCCAGTGTCTATGTGTCTCTGTGTTTCTGTGTCTCAGTGTCTCAGAGTCTCAGTATCTCAGTGCCTCAGTGTATCTGTGTCTCATTGTCTCAGTGTCTCTGTGTCTCAGTGTCTCAGTGTCCCTGTGTCTCAGTGTATCAGTTTCTCTGTGTCTCAGTTTCTCTTTGTCACAGTGTCTCAGTGTCTCAGTGTCACTGTGTCTCAGTATCTCTGTCCCTCTGTGTCTCAGTGTCTCAGAGTCTCAGTGTCTCAGTGTCACAGTGCCTCAGTGCCTCAGTGTCTCAGTGTCTCTGTGTCTCAGTGTCTCAGTGTCTCAGTGCCTCAGAGTCTCAGTGTCTCAGATTCTCAGTGTCTCAGTGACTCTGTGTCTCTGTGTCTCAGTGTCTGTGTCTCAGAGTCTCATTGTCTCTGTGTCTCAGTGTCTCAGTGTCTCTGTGTCTCAGAGTCTCTGTGTCTCAGTGTCTCTGTGTCTCAGTGTCTCTGTGTCTCAGAGTCTCAGTGTCTCTGTGTCTCAGAGTCTCAGTGTCTCAGTGTCTCAGTGCCTCTGTGTCACAGTGTCTCAGTGTCTCAGTGTCACTGTGTCTCAGTGTCTCTGTCTCTCTGTGTCTCAGTGTCTCAGTGTGTCAGTGTCTCTGTGTCTCAGTGTCTCTGAGTCTCAGGGTCACAGTGTCTCAGTGTCTCAGTGCCTCAGTGTCTCTGTGTCTCATTGTCTCAGGGTCTCAGGGTCACTGTGTCTCAGTGTCTCTGTGTCTCTGTGTCGCTGTGTCTCAGTGTCTCAGATTCTCAGTGTCTCAGTGCCTCTGTGTCTCAGTGTCTCTGTGTCTCTGTGTCGCAGTGTCTCTGTGTCTCAGTATCTCAGTATCTCAGTGTCTCAGTGTCTCATTGTCTCAGTGTCTCTGTGTCTCAGTGTCTCTGTGTCTCTGTGCCGCACTGTCTCAGTGTCTCAGTATCTCAGTATCTCAGTGTCTCAGTGCCTCAGTGTCTCTGTGTCTCAAAGTCTCAGTGACTCAGTGTCTGTGTGTCTCAGTGTCTCAGAGTCTCAGTGTCTCTGTGTCTCTGTCTTTCAGTGTCTCAGAGTCTCGGTGTCTCAGAGTCTCAGTGTCTTTGTGTCTCAGTGCCTCTGTGTCTCAGTGTCTCTGTTCCTCAGTGTCTCAGTGTCTCTGTGTCTCAGAGTCTCAGTGCCTCTGTGTCTCAGTGTCTCTGTCCCTCAGTGTCTCAGTGTCTCAGAGTCTCAGTGTCTCATTGTCTCAGTGTCTCATTGTCTCAGTGTTCTGTGTCTCAGTGTTTCAGTGTCTGTGTGTCTCTGTGTCTCAGTGTCTCTGTGTCTCTGTGCCTCAGTATCCCAGTGTGTCAGAGTCTCAGAGTCTCTGCATCTCTGTGTCTCAGTGTCACTTTGTTTCAGTGTCTCAGTGTCTCAGTGTCTCTGAGTCTCAGTCTCTCAGTATCTCTGGGTCTCTGAGTCTCGGAGTCTCTGTGTCTCTGTGTCTCTGTGTCTCTGAGCATCTCTGTCTCGGTGTCTGTAAGCCTCTGAGACTCTGTGTCTCTGGGTCTCTGTGTCTCTGAGTCTCTGAGTCTCTGTGTCTCTGAGTCCCTGAGTCTCGGGGTCTCTGTGTCTCTGCGTTTTTGAGCCTCTGTGTGTCTGCGTCGCTGTGCCTCAGTGCCTCAGTTTCTCAGTTTCTCAGTGTCTCAGAGTCTCAGTGTCTCACTGTCTCTGTGTCTCAGTGTCTCAGTGGCTCTGTGTCTCTGTGTCACAGCGTCTCAATGTCTCTGATTCTCAGTGTCTCAGTGTCTCAGTGTCTCATTGTCTCAGTGTTCTGTGTCTCAGTGTCTCAGTGTCTGTGTGTCTCTGTGTCTCAGTGTCTCTGTGTCTCTGTGCCTCAGTATCCCAGTGTGTCAGAGTCTCAGAGTCTCTGCATCTCTGTGTCTCAGTGTCACTTTGTTTCAGCGTCTCAGTCTCTCAGTGTCTCTGGGTCTCTGAGTCTCGGAGTCTCTGTGTCTCTGTGTCTCTGAGCATCTGTGTCTCGGTGTCTGTAAGCCTCTGAGACTCTGTGTCTCTGGGTCTCTGTGTCTCTGAGTCTCTGAGTCTCTGTGTCTCTGAGTCCCTGAGTCTCGGGGTCTCTGTGTCTCTGCGTCTTTGAGCCTCTGTGTGTCTGCGTCGCTGTGTCTCTGTGCCTCAGTTTCTCAGTTTCTCAGTGTCTCAGAGTCTCAGTGTCTCACTGTCTCTGTGTCTCAGTGTCTCAGTGGCTCTGTGTCTCTGTGTCACAGCGTCTCAATGTCTCTGATTCTCAGTGTCACAGTGCCTCAGTGTCTCAGTGTCTCAATGTCCCAGTGTCTCAGTGTCTCTGTGTCTCTGTGTCTCAGAGTCTCAGTGTCTCAGTGTCCCTGTGTCTCAGTGTCTCAGTGTCTCTGTGTCTCAGTGTCTCCGTGTCTCAGTGTCTCTGTGTCACAGTGTCTCAGTGTCTCAGTGTCTCAGTGCCTCAGTGTCTCTTTGTCTCAGAGTCTCAGGGTCTCAGTGTCTCTGTGTCTCAGTGTCTGTGTCTCAGAGTCTCATTGTCTCTGTGTCTCAGTGTCTCAGTGTCTCAGAGTCTCAGTGTCTCTGTGTCTCTGTGTCTCAGAGTCTCAGTGTCTCTGTGTCTCAGAGTCTCAGTGTCTCAGTGTCTCAGTGCCTCTGTGTCACAGTGTCTCAGTGTCTCAGTGTCACTGTGTCTCAGTGTTTCTGTCTCTCTGTGCCTCAGTGTGTCAGTGTCTCTGTGTCTCAGTGTCTCTGTGTCTCAGTGTCTCAGAGTCTCAGTGACTCAGTGCCTCTGTGTCTCAGTGTCTCTGTGTCTCTGTGTCGCAGTGTCTCAGTGTCTCAGTATCTCAGTGTCTCAGTGCCTCAGTGTCTCTGTGTCTCAGTGTCTGTGTCTCAGTGTCTCAGTGTTTCAGTGTCTCTGTGTCTCAGAGTCTCAGTGACTCAGTGTCTCTGTGTCTCTGTGTCTCAGTGTCTCAGAGTCTCAGTGTCTGTGTGTCTCAGTGTCTCAGAGTCTCAGTGTCTCTGTGTCTCTGTGTCTTAGTGACTCTGTGTCTCTGTCTTTCAGTGTCTCAGAGTCTCGGTGTCTCAGAGACTCAGTGCCTCAGTCTCTCAGTGTCTCAGAGTTTCAGCGTCTCAGTGTCTATGTGTCTCAGAGTCTCAGAGTCTCAGTGTCTCAGTGCCTCTGTGTCTCAGTGTCTCAGTGTCACTGTGTCTCAGTGTCTCTGTCTCTCTGTGTCTCAGTGTCTCAGTGTCTCAGTGTGTCAGTGTCTCTGTGTCTCAGTGTCTCTGTGTCTCAGTGTCTCTGGGTCACAGTGTCTCATTGTCTCAGTGTCTCAGTGCCTCATTGTCTCAGAGTCTCAGGGTCTCAGTGTCTCAGTGTCTCAGTGTCTCAGAGTCTCAGTGTCTCAGTGTGTCTGTGTCTCAGTGTCTCTGTGTCTCTGTGTCGCAGTGTCTCAGTGTCTCAGTATCAGTGTCTCAGTGCCTCAGTGTCTTTGTGTCTCAGTGTCTCAGTGTCTGTGTCTCAGTGTCTCAGTGTTTCAGTGTCTCTGTGTCTCAGAGTCTCAGTGACTCAGTGTCACTGTGTCTCTGTGTCTCAGTGTCTCAGAGTCTCAGTGTCTGTGTGTCTCAGTGTCTCAGTGTCTCAGAGTCTCAGTGTCTCTGTGTCTCTGTGTCTTAGTGTCTCTGTGTCTCTGTCTTTCAGTGTCTCAGAGTCTCGGTGTCTCAGAGTCTCAGTGTCTCTGTCTCTCAGTTTCTCAGAGTCTCAGCGTCTCAGTGTCTATATGTCTCAGAGTCTCAGAGTCTCAGTGTCTCAGTGTCTCTGTGTCATAGTGTCTCAGTGTCTTAGAGTCTCAGTGTCTCTGTATCTCTGTGTCTCAGTGTCTCAGAGTCACAGTGTCCCAGTGTTTCTGTGTCTCTGTGTCTCAGTGTCTCAGAGTCTCAGTATCTCAGTGCCCCTGTGTCTCAGTGTATCAGTTTCTCTGTGTCTCAGTTTCTCTTTGTCACAGTGTCTCAGTGTCTCAGTGTCACTGTGTCTCAGTATCTCTGTCCCTCTGTGTCTCAGTGTCTCAGAGTCTCAGTGTCTCAGTGTCACAGTGCCTCAGTGTCTCAGTGTCTCAGTGTCTCAGTGTCTCAGTGCCTCAGAGTCTCAGTGTCTCAGATTCTCAGTGTCTCAGTGTCTCTGTGTCTCAGTGTCTCTGTGTCTCAGTGTCTGTGTCTCAGAGTCTCATTGTCTCTGTGTCTCAGTGTCTCAGTGTCTCTGTGTCTCGGTGTCTCAGAGTCTCAGTGTCTCAGTGTCTCTGTGTCTCAGTGTCTCTGTGTCTCAGAGTCTCAGTGTCTCTGTGTCTCAGAGTCTCAGTGTCTCAGTGTCTCAGTGCCTCTGTGTCACAGTGTCTCAGTGTCTCAGTGTCACTGTGTCTCAGTGTCTCTGTCTCTCTGTGTCTCAGTGTCTCAGTGTGTCAGTGTCTCTGTGTCTCAGTGTCTCTGTGTCTCAGTGTCTCTGGGTCACAGTGTCTCAGTGTCTCAGTGCCTCATGTCTCTGTGTCTCATTGTCTCAGGGTCTCAGGGTCACTGTGTCTCAGTGTCTCTGTGTCTCTGTGTCGCAGTGTCTCAGTGTCTCAGATTCTCAGTGTCTCAGTGCCTCTGTGTCTCAGTGTCTCAGTGTCTGTGTGTCTCTGTGTCTCAGTGTCTCTGTGTCTCTGTGCCTCAGTATCCCAGTGTGTCAGAGTCTCAGAGTCTCTGCATCTCTGTGTCTCAGTGTCTCAGATTCTCAGTGTCTCAGTGCCTCTGTGTCTCAGTGTCTCAGTGTCTGTGTGTCTCTGTGTCTCAGTGTCTCTGTGTCTCTGTGCCTCAGTATCCCAGTGTGTCAGAGTCTCAGAGTCTCTGCATCTCTGTGTCACAGCGTCTCAATGTCTCTGATTCTCAGTGTCTCAGTGTCTCAGTGTCTCATTGTCTCAGTGTTCTGTGTCTCAGTGTCTCAGTGTCTGTGTGTCTCTGTGTCTCAGTGTCTCTGTGTCTCTGTGCCTCAGTATCCCAGTGTGTCAGAGTCTCAGAGTCTCTGCATCTCTGTGTCTCAGTGTCTCAGAGTCTCAGTGTCTGTGTGTCTCAGTGTCTCAGAGTCTCAGTGTCTCTGTGTCTCTGTGTCTTAGTGTCTCTGTGTCTCTGTCTTTCAGTGTCTCAGAGTCTCGGTGTCTCAGAGTCTCAGTGTCTCTGTCTCTCAGAGACTCAGATTCCCAGTGTCTCAGTGTCTCAGAGTCTCAGAGTCTCAGTGTCTCAGTGTCTCTGTGTCATAGTGTCTCAGTGTCTCAGAGTCTCAGTGTCTCAGTGTCTCTGTGTCTCAGTGTCTCAGAGTCACAGTGTCCCAGTGTCTCTGTGTCTCTGTGTCTCAGTGTCTCAGAGTCTCAGTATCTCAGTGCCTCAGTGTCTCAGTGTATCTGTGTCTCAGTGTCTCTATGTCTCTGTGTCTCAGTGTCTCAGTGTCGCTGTGTCTCAGTGTGTCTGTGTCTCAGTGTCTCAGAGCCTCAGTGTCTCAGTGTCTCTGAGTCTCAGTCTCTCAGTGTCTCTGTGTCTCTGTGTCTCAGTGTCTCAGAGTCTCAGTGTCTCTGTGTCTCAGTGCCTCTGTGTCTCAGTGTCTCTGTTCCTCAGTGTCTCCGTGTCTCTGTGTCTCAGAGTCTCAGTGCCTCTGTGTCTCAGTGTCTCTGTTCCTCAGTGTCTCAGTGTCTCAGAGTCTCAGTGTCTTAGTGTCTCTGTGTCTCAGTGTCTCAGTGTCTCATTGTCTCAGTGTCTCTGTGTCTCAGTGTCTCTGTGTCTCTGTGTCGCACTGTCTCAGTGTCTCAGTATCTCAGTATCTCAGTGTCTTAGTGCCTCAGTGTCTCTGTGTCTCAGAGTCTCAGTGACTCAGTGTCTCTGTGTCTCAGAGTCTCAGTGTCTGTGTGTCTCAGTGTCTCAGAGTCTCAGTGTCTCTGTGTCTCTGTCTTTCAGTGTCTCAGAGTCTCGGTGTCTCAGAGTCTCAGTGTCTCTGTCTCTCAGAGACTCAGATTCCCAGTGTCTCAGTGTCTCAGAGTCTCAGAGTCTCAGTGTCTCAGTGTCTCTGTGTCTCTGTGTCTCAGTGTCTCAGAGTCTCAGTATCTCAGTGCCTCAGTGTCTCAGTGTATCTGTGTCTCAGTGTCTCTATGTCTCTGTGTCTCAGTGTCTCAGTGTCGCTGTGTCTCAGTGTGTCTGTGTCTCAGTGTCTCAGAGCCTCAGTGTCTCAGTGTCTCTGAGTCTCAGTCTCTCAGTGTCTCTGTGTCTCTGTGTCTCAGTGTCTCAGAGTCTCAGTGTCTCTGTGTCTCAGTGCCTCTGTGTCTCAGTGTCTCTGTTCCTCAGTGTCTCCGTGTCTCTGTGTCTCAGAGTCTCAGTGCCTCTGTGTCTCAGTGTCTCTGTTCCTCAGTGTCTCAGTGTCTCAGAGTCTCAGTGTCTTAGTGTCTCTGTGTCTCAGTGTCTCAGTGTCTCATTGTCTCAGTGTCTCTGTGTCTCAGTGTCTCTGTGTCTCTGTGTCGCACTGTCTCAGTGTCTCAGTATCTCAGTATCTCAGTGTCTTAGTGCCTCAGTGTCTCTGTGTCTCAGAGTCTCAGTGACTCAGTGTCTCTGTGTCTCAGAGTCTCAGTGTCTGTGTGTCTCAGTGTCTCAGAGTCTCAGTGTCTCTGTGTCTCTGTCTTTCAGTGTCTCAGAGTCTCGGTGTCTCAGAGTCTCAGTGTCTTTGTGTCTCAGTGCCTCTGTGTCTCAGTGTCTCTGTTCCTCAGTGTCTCAGTGTCTCAGTGTCTCAGTGTCTCTGTGTCTCAGAGTCTCAGTGCCTCTGTGTCTCAGTGTCTCTGTCCCTCAGTGTCTCAGTGTCTCAGAGTCTCAGTGTCTCATTGTCTCAGTGTCTCATTGTCTCAGTGTTCTGTGTCTCAGTGTTTCAGTGTCTGTGTGTCTCTGTGTCTCAGAGTCTCTGCATCTCTGTGTCTCAGTGTCACTTTGTTTCAGTGTCTCAGTGTCTCTGAGTCTCAGTCTCTCAGTGTCTCTGGGTCTCTGAGTCTCGGAGTCTCTGTGTCTCTGTGTCTCTGCGCATCTGTGTCTCGGTGTCTGTAAGCCTCTGAGACTCTGTGTCTCTGGGTCTCTGTGTCTCTGAGTCTCTGAGTCTCTGTGTCTCTGAGTCCCTGAGTCTCGGGGTCTCTGTGTCTCTGCGTCTTTGAGCCTCTGTGTGTCTGCGTCGCTGTGTCTCTGTGCCTCAGTTTCTCAGTTTCTCAGTGTCTCAGAGTCTCAGTGTCTCACTGTCTCTGTGTCTCAGTGTCTCAGTGGCTCTGTGTCTCTGTGTCACAGCGTCTCAATGTCTCTGATTCTCAGTGTCTCAGTGTCTCAGTGTCTCATTGTCTCAGTGTTCTGTGTCTCAGTGTCTCAGTGTCTGTGTGTCTCTGTGTCTCAGTGTCTCTGTGTCTCTGTGCCTCAGTATCCCAGTGTGTCAGAGTCTCAGAGTCTCTGCATCTCTGTGTCTCTGTGTCACTTTGTTTCAGTGTCTCAGTGTCTCAGTGTCTCTGAGTCTCAGTCTCTCAGTGTCTCTGGGTCTCTGAGTCTTGGAGTCTCTGTGTCTCTGAGCATCTGTGTCTCGGTGTCTGTAAGCCTCTGAGACTCTGTGTCTCTGGGTCTCTGTGTCTCTGAGTCTCTGAGTCCCTGTGTCTCTGAGTCCCTGAGTCTCGGGGTCTCTGTGTCTCTGCGTCTTTGAGCCTCTGTGTGTCTGCGACGCTGTGTCTCTGTGCCTCAGTGCCTCAGTTTCTCAGTTTCTCAGTGTCTCAGAGTCTCAGTGTCTCACTGTCTCTGTGTCTCAGTGTCTCAGTGGCTCTGTGTCTCTGTGTCACAGCGTCTCAATGTCTCTGATTCTCAGTGTCACAGTGCCTCAGTGTCTCAGTGTCTCAATGTCCCAGTGTCTCAGTGTCTCTGTGTCTCTGTGTCTCAGTGTCTCAGTGTCTCTGTGTCTCAGTGTCTCCGTGTCTCAGTGTCTCTGTGTCACAGTGTCTCAGTGTCTCAGTGTCTCAGTGCCTCAGTGTCTCTTTGTCTCAGAGTCTCAGGGTCTCAGTGTCTCTGTGTCTCAGTGACTCAGAGTCTCAGAGTCTCAGTGAATCAGTGTCTCAGTGTCTCAGTGTCTCTGTGTCTCAGTGTCTCAATGTCTCAGTGCCACAGAGTGTCAGTGTTTCAGTGTCTCTGTGTCTCAGTGTCTGTGTCTCAGAGTCTCATTGACTCTGTGTCTCAGTGTCTCAGTGTCTCAGAGTCTCAGTGTCTCTGTGTCTCTGTGTCTCAGAGTCTCAGTGTCTCTGTGTCTCAGAGTTTCAGTGTCTCAGTGTCTCAGTGCCTCTGTGTCACAGTGTCTCAGTGTCTCAGTGTCACTGTGTCTCAGTGTTTCTGTCTCTCTGTGCCTCAGTGTGTCAGTGTCTCTGTGTCTCAGTGTCTCTGTGTCTCAGTGTCTCATTGTCTCAGTGTCTCAGTGCCTCAGTGTCTCTGTGTCTCAGAGTCTCAGGGTCTCAGTGTCTCAGTGTCTCAGAGTCTCAGTGACTCAGTGCCTCTGTGTCTCAGTGTCTCTGTGTCTCTGTGTCGCAGTGTCTCAGTGTCTCAGTATCTCAGTATCTCAGTGTCTCAGTGCCTCAGTGTCTCTGTGTCTCAGTGTCTGTGTCTCAGTGTCTCAGTGTTTCAGTGTCTCTGTGTCTCAGAGTCTCAGTGACTCAGTGTCTCTGTGTCTCTGTGTCTCAGTGTCTCAGAGTCTCAGTGTCTGTGTGTCTCAGTGTCTCAGAGTCTCAGTGTCTCTGTGTCTCTGTGTCTTAGTGTCTCTGTGTCTCTGTCTTTCAGTGTCTCAGAGTCTCGGTGTCTCAGAGACTCAGTGTCTCAGTCTCTCAGTGTCTCAGAGTCTCAGCGTCTCAGTGTCTATGTGTCTCAGAGTCTCAGAGTCTCAGTGTCTCAGTGCCTCTGTGTCTCAGTGTCTCAGTGTCACTGTGTCTCAGTGTCTCTGTCTCTCTGTGTCTCAGTGTCTCAGTGTGTCAGTGTCTCTGTGTCTCAGTGTCTCTGTGTCTCAGTGTCTCTGGGTCACAGTGTCTCATTGTCTCAGTGTCTCAGTGCCTCAGTGTCTCTGTGTCTCAGAGTCTCAGGGTCTCAGTGTCTCAGTGTCTCAGTGTCTCAGAGTCTCAGTGTCTCAGTGTGTCTGTGTCTCAGTGTCTCTGTGTCTCTGTGTCGCAGTGTCTCAGTGTCTCAGTATCAGTGTCTCAGTGCCTCAGTGTCTTTGTGTCTCAGTGTCTCAGTGTCTGTGTCTCAGTGTCTCAGTGTTTCAGTGTCTCTGTGTCTCAGAGTCTCAGTGACTCAGTGTCACTGTGTCTCTGTGTCTCAGTGTCTCAGAGTCTCAGTGTCTGTGTGTCTCAGTGTCTCAGTGTCTCAGTGTCTCTGTGTCTCTGAGTCTTGGAGTCTCTGTGTCTCTGAGCATCTGTGTCTCGGTGTCTGTAAGCCTCTGAGACTCTGTGTCTCTGGGTCTCTGTGTCTCTGAGTCTCTGAGTCCCTCTGTCTCTGAGTCCCTGAGTCTCGGGGTCTCTGTGTCTCTGCGTCTTTGAGCCTCTGTGTGTCTGCGACGCTGTGTCTCTGTGCCTCAGTGCCTCAGTTTCTCAGTTTCTCAGTGTCTCAGAGTCTCAGAGTCTCAGTGTCTGTGTGTCTCAGTGTCTCAGAGTCTCAGTGTCTCTGTGTCTCAGTGTCTCATTGTCTCAGTTTCTCAGTGCCTCAGTGTCTCTGTGTCTCAGAGTCTCAGGGTCTCAGTGTCTCAGTGTCTCTGTGTCGCAGTGTCTCAGTGTCTCAGTATCTCAGTGCCTCAGTGCCTCAGTGTCTCTGTGTGTCAGTGTCTGTGTCTCAGTGTCTCAGTGTTTCAGTGTCTCTGTGTCTCAGAGTCTCAGTGACTCAGTGTCTCTGTGTCTCTGTGTCTCAGTGTCTCAGAGTCTCAGAGTCTCAGTGTCTGTGTGTCTCAGTGTCTCAGAGTCTCAGTGTCTCTGTGTCTCTGTGTCTTAGTGTCTCTGTGTCTCTGTCTTTCAGTGTCTCAGAGTCTCGGTGTCTCAGAGACTCAGTGTCTCAGTCTCTCAGTGTCTCAGAGTCTCAGCGTCTCAGTGTCTATGTGTCTCAGAGTCTCAGTGTCTCAGTGCCTCTGTGTCTCAGTGTCTCAGTGTCACTGTGTCTCAGTGTCTCTGTCTCTCTGTGTCTCAGTGTCTCAGTGTGTCAGTGTCTCTGTGTCTCAGTGTCTCTGTGTCTCAGTGTCTCTGGGTCACAGTGTCTCATTGTCTCAGTGTCTCAGTGCCTCAGTGTCTCTGTGTCTCAGGGTCTCAGGGTCTCAGGGTCTCAGTGTCTCAGTGTCTCAGTGTCTCAGAGTCTCAGTGTCTCAGTGTGTCTGTGTCTCAGTGTCTCTGTGTCTCTGTGTCGCAGTGTCTCAGTGTGTCAGTGTCTCTGTGTCTCAGTGTCTCTGTGTCTCAGTGTCTCTGGGTCACAGTGTCTCATTGTCTCAGTGTCTCAGTGCCTCAGTGTCTCTGTGTCTCAGAGTCTCAGTGTCTCAGTGTCTCAGTGTCTCAGTGTCTCAGAGTCTCAGTGTCTCAGTGTGTCTGTGTCTCAGTGTCTCTGTGTCTCTGTGTCGCAGTGTCTCAGTGTCTCAGTATCAGTGTCTCAGTGCCTCAGTGTCTTTGTGTCTCAGTGTCTCAGTGTCTGTGTCTCAGTGTCTCAGTGTTTCAGTGTCTCTGTGTCTCAGAGTCTCAGTGACTCAGTGTCACTGTGTCTCTGTGTCTCAGTGTCTCAGAGTCTCAGTGTCTGTGTGTCTCAGTGTCTCAGTGTCTCAGTGTCTCTGTGTCTCTGTGTCTTAGTGTCTCTGTGTCTCTGTCTTTCAGTGTCTCAGAGTCTCGGTGTCTCAGAGTCTCAGTGTCTCTGTCTCTCAGTGTCTCAGAGTCTCAGCGTCTCAGTGTCTATATGTCTCAGAGTCTCAGAGTCTCAGTGTCTCAGTGTCTCTGTGTCATAGTGTCTCAGTGTCTTAGAGTCTCAGTGTCTCTGTATCTCTGTGTCTCAGTGTCTCAGAGTCACAGTGTCCCAGTGTCTATGTGTCTCTGTGTCTCTGTGTCTCTGTGTCTCAGTGTCTCAGAGTCTCAGTATCTCAGTGCCCCTGTGTCTCAGTGTATCAGTTTCTCTGTGTCTCAGTTTCTCTTTGTCACAGTGTCTCAGTGTCTCAGTGTCACTGTGTCTCAGTATCTCTGTCCCTCTGTGTCTCAGTGTCTCAGAGTCTCAGTGTCTCAGTGTCACAGTGCCTCAGTGTCTCAGTGTCTCAGTGTCTCTGTGTCTCAGTGTCTCAGTGTCTCAGTGTCTCAGTGCCTCAGAGTCTCAGTGTCTCAGATTCTCAGTGTCTCAGTGTCTCTGTGTCTCAGTGTCTCTGTGTCTCAGTGTCTGTGTCTCAGAGTCTCATTGTCTCAGTGTCTCTGTGTCTCAGTGTCCCTGTGTCTCAGTGTCTCAGTGTCTCTGTGTCTCAGTGTCTCCGTGTCTCAGTGTCTCTGTGTCACAGTGTCTCAGTGTCTCAGTGTCTCAGTGCCTCAGTGTCTCTTTGTCTCAGAGTCTCAGGGTCTCAGTGTCTCTGTGTCTCAGTGACTCAGTGTCTCAGAGTCTCAGTGAATCAGTGTCTCAGTGTCTCAGTGTCTCAATGTCTCAGTGCCACAGAGTGTCAGTGTTTCCGTGTCTCTGTGTCTCAGTGTCTGTGTCTCAGAGTCTCATTGTCTCAGTGTCTCAGTGTCTCAGAGTCTCAGTGTCTCTGTGTCTCTGTGTCTCAGAGTCTCAGTGTCTCTGTGTCTCAGAGTCTCAGTGTCTCAGTGTCTCAGTGCCTCTGTGTCACAGTGTCTCAGTGTCTCAGTGTCACTGTGTCTCAGTGTTTCTGTCTCTCTGTGCCTCAGTGTGTCAGTGTCTCTGTGTCTCAGTGTCTCTGTGTCTCAGTGTCTCATTGTCTCAGTGTCTCAGTGCCTCAGTGTCTCTGTGTCTCAGAGTCTCAGGGTCTCAGTGTCTCAGTGCCTCAGAGTCTCAGTGTCTCATTGCCTCTGTGTCTCAGTTTCTCTGTGTCTCTGTGTCGCAGTGTCTCAGTGTCTCAGTATCTCAGTGTCTCAGTGCCTCAGTATCCCTGTGTTTCAGTGTCTCTGTGTCTCAGAGTCTCAGCGACTCAGTGTCTCTGTGTCTCTGTGTCTCAGTGTCTCAGAGTCTCAGTGTCTGTGTGTCTCAGTGTCTCAGAGTCTCAGTGTCTCTGTGTCTCTGTGTCTTAGTGTCTCTGTGTCTCTGTCTTTCAGTGTCTCAGAGTCTCGGTGTCTCAGAGACTCAGTGTCTCAGTCTCTCAGTGTCTCAGAGTCTCAGCGTCTCAGTGTCTATGTGTCTCAGAGTCTCAGAGTCTCAGTGTCTCAGTGTCCCAGTGTCTCAGTGTCCCTGTGTCTCAGTGTCTCAGTGTCTCAGTGTCTCTGTGTCTCAGTGTCTCAGTGTCTCTGTGTCACAGTGTCTCAGTGTCTCAGTGCCTCAGTGTCTCTTTGTTTCAGAGTCTCAGGGTCTCAGTGTCTCTGTGTCTCAGTGACTCAGTGTCTCAGAGTCTCAGTGAATCAGTGTCTCAGTGTCTCAGTGTCTCAGTGTCTCTGTGTCTCAGTGTCTGTGTCTCAGAGTCTCATTGTCTCTGTGTCTCAGTGTCTCTGTGTCTTAGAGTCTGAGCGTCTCTGTGTCTCAGTGTCTCAGTGTCTCAGTGCCTCTGTGTCACAGGGTCTCAGTGTCTCAGTGTCACTGTGTCTCAGTGTTTCTGTCTCTCTGTGTCTCATTGTCTCAGTGTCTCAGTGCCTCAGTGTCTCTGTGTCTCAGGGTCTCAGGGTCCCAGTGTCTCAGTGTCTCAGTGTCTCAGAGTCTCAGTGTCTCAGTGCCTCTGTGTCTCAGTGTCTCTGTGTTTCTGTGTCGCAGTGTCTCAGTGTCTCAGTATCTCAGTATCTCAGTGTCTCAGTGCCTCAGTGTCTCTGTGTCTCAGTGTCTGTGACTCAGTGTCTCAGTATTTCAGTGTCTCTGTGTCTCAGAGTCTCAGTGACTCAGTGTCGCTGTGTCTCTGTGTCTCAGTGTCTCAGAGTCTCAGAGTCTGTGTGTCTCAGTGTCTCAGAGTCTCAGTGTCTCTGTGTCCCTGTGTCTTAGTGTCTCTGTGTCTCTGCCTTTCAGTGTCTCAGAGTCTCGGTGTCTCAGAGACTCAGTGTCTCAGTCTCTCAGTGTCTCAGAGTCTCAGCGTCTCAGTGTCTATGTGTCTCAGAGTCTCAGAGTCTCAGTGACCCTGTGTCATAGTGTCTCAGTGTCTCAGAGTCTCAGTGTCTCAGTGTCTCTGTGTCTCAGTGTCTCAGAGTCACAGTGTCCCAGTGTCTCTGTGTGTCTGTGTCTCAGTGTCTCAGAGTCTCAGTATCTCAGTGCCTCAGTGTCTCAGTGTCTCTGTGTCTCAGTGTCTCAGTGTCTCTGTGTCTCAGTGTCTCAGTGTCTCTGTGTCTCAGTGTATCAGTGTCTCTGTGTCTCAGTTTCTATTTGACACAGTGTCACAGTGTCTCAGTGTCACTGTGTCTCAGTATCTCTGTCTCTCTGTGTCTCAGTGTCTCAGTGTCTCAGAGTCTCAGTGACTCAGTGTCACAGTGTCTCAGTGTCTCAGAGTCTCAGAGTCTCGTGTCTCAGTGTCTCTGTGTCTCAGTGTCTCAGTGTCTCAGAGTCTCAGTGTCTCTGTGTCTCAGTGTCTCAGTGTCTCAGTGTATCAGAGTCTCAGTGTCTCTGTGCCTCAGAGTCTCCGTGTCTCTGTGTCTCAGTGTCTCTGTGTCAAAGTGTCTCAGTGTCTCAGTGTCTCTGTGTCTCAGTGTCTCAGAGTCTCAGTGTCTCTGTGTCTCAGTGTCTCTGTGACTAAGTGTCTCAGTGTCTCTGTGTCTCAGTGTCTCAGTGTCACAGGGTCTCAGTGTCTCTGTGTCTCAGTGTCTCTGTCGTCTCGGTGTCTCAGATTCTCAGTGTCTCAGTGTCTCAGAGTCACAGTGTCTCTGTGTCTCAGTGACTCAGCGTCTCTGTGTCTCAGTGTCACAGTGTATCTGAGTCTCAGTGTCTCAGTGTCCATGTGTCTCAGAGCCTCAGTGTCTCAGTGTCACTGTGTCTCAGAGTCTCAGTGTCTCTGTGTCTCAGTTTCTCTGTGTCTCAGTGTCTCATAGTCTTAGTTCCTCAGGGTCTCTTTGTCTAAGTGTCTCAGTGTCTCTGTGCCTCAGTGTCTCAGTGTCTCTGTGTCTCAGTGTCTCAGTGTCACAGGGTCTCAGTTTCTCTGTGTCTCAGTGTCTCATAGTCTTAGTGTCTCAGTGTCTCAGTGCCTCTGTGTCTAAGTGTCTCAGTGTCTCTGTGCCTCAGTGTCTCAGTGTCTCTGTGTCTCAGTGTTTCAGTGTCTCTGTGTCTCAGAGTCTCAGTGACTCAGTGTCTCAGTGTCTCTGTGTCTCTGTGTCTCAGTGTCTCAGAGTCTCAGTGTCTGTGTGTCTCAGTGTCTCAGTGTCTCAGAGTCTCAGTGTCTCTGTGTCTCTGTGTCTTAGTGTCTCTGTGTCTCTGTCTTTCAGTGTCTCGGAGTCTCGGTGTCTCAGAGTCTCAGTGTCTCTGTCTCTCAGAGTCTCAGAGTCTCAGGGTCTCAGTGTCTATGTGTCTCAGAGTCTCAGAGTCTCAGTGTCTCAGTGTCTCTGTGTCATAGTGTCTCAGTGTCTCAGAGTCTCAGTGTCTCAGTGTCTCTGTGTCTCAGTGTCTCAGAGTCACAGTGTCCCAGTGTCTCTGTGCCTCTGTGTCTCTGTGTCTCAGTGTCTCAGTATCTCAGTGCCTCAGTGTCTCCGTGTCTCTGTGTCTCAGTGTCTCTGTGTCTCAGTGTCTCAGTGTCCCTGTGTCTCAGTTTCTCTTTGTCACAGTGTCTCAGTGTCTCAGTGTATCAGAGTCTCAGTGTCTCTGTGTCTCAGTGTCTCAGTGTCTCAGTGTATCAGAGTCTCAGTGTCTCTGTGTCTCATAGTCTCAGTGTCTCTGTGTCTCAGTGTCTCTGTGTCAAAGTGTCTCAGTGTCTCAGTGTCTCAGAGTCTCAGTGTCTCTGTGTCTCAGTGTCTCAGAGTCTCAGTGTCTCTGTGTCTCAGTGTCTCTGTGACTAAGTGTCTCAGTGTCTCTGTGTCTCAGTGTCTCAGTGTCACAGGGTCTCAGTGTCTCTGTGTCTCAGTGTCTCTGCGTCTCAGTGTCTCAGATTCTCAGTGTCTCAGTGTCTCAGAGTCACAGTGTCTCTGTGTCTCAGTGACTCAGCGTCTCTGTGTCTCAGTGTCACAGTGTATCTGCGTCTCAGTGTCTCAGTGTCTCTGTGTCTCAGAGCCTCAGTGTCTCAGTGTCACTGTGTCTCAGAGTCTCAGTGTCTCTGTGTCTCAGTTTCTCTGTGTCAAAGTGTCTCAGTGTCTCAGTGTCTCAGAGTCTCAGTGTCTCTGTGTCTCAGTGTCTCAGAGTCTCAGTGTCTCTGTGTCTCTGTGTCTCAGTGTCTCAGAGTCACAGTGTCCCAGTGTCTATGTGTCTCTGTGTTTCTGTGTCTCAGTGTCTCAGAGTCACAGTGTCCCAGTGTCTCTGTGCCTCTGTGTCTCTGTGTCTCAGTGTCTCAGTATCTCAGTGCCTCAGTGTCTCCGTGTCTCTGTGTCTCAGTGTCTCTGTGTCTCAGTGTCTCAGTGTCCCTGTGTCTCAGTTTCTCTTTGTCACAGTGTCTCAGTGTCTCAGTGTATCAGAGTCTCAGTGTCTCTGTGTCTCAGTGTCTCAGTGTCTCAGTGTATCAGAGTCTCAGTGTCTCTGTGTCTCATAGTCTCAGTGTCTCTGTGTCTCAGTGTCTCTGTGTCAAAGTGTCTCAGTGTCTCAGTGTCTCAGAGTCTCAGTGTCTCTGTGTCTCAGTGTCTCAGAGTCTCAGTGTCTCTGTGTCTCAGTGTCTCTGTGACTAAGTGTCTCAGTGTCTCTGTGTCTCAGTGTCTCAGTGTCACAGGGTCTCAGTGTCTCTGTGTCTCAGTGTCTCTGCGTCTCAGTGTCTCAGATTCTCAGTGTCTCAGTGTCTCAGAGTCACAGTGTCTCTGTGTCTCAGTGACTCAGCGTCTCTGTGTCTCAGTGTCACAGTGTATCTGCGTCTCAGTGTCTCAGTGTCTCTGTGTCTCAGAGCCTCAGTGTCTCAGTGTCACTGTGTCTCAGAGTCTCAGTGTCTCTGTGTCTCAGTTTCTCTGTGTCAAAGTGTCTCAGTGTCTCAGTGTCTCAGAGTCTCAGTGTCTCTGTGTCTCAGTGTCTCAGAGTCTCAGTGTCTCTGTGTCTCTGTGTCTCAGTGTCTCAGAGTCACAGTGTCCCAGTGTCTATGTGTCTCTGTGTTTCTGTGTCTCAGTGTCTCAGAGTCTCAGTATCTCAGTGCCTCAGTGTATCTGTGTCTCATTGTCTCAGTGTCTCTGTGTCTCAGTGTCTCAGTGTCCCTGTGTCTCAGTGTATCAGTTTCTCTGTGTCTCAGTTTCTCTTTGTCACAGTGTCTCAGTGTCTCAGTGTCACTGTGTCTCAGTATCTCTGTCCCTCTGTGTCTCAGTGTCTCAGAGTCTCAGTGTCTCAGTGTCACAGTGCCTCAGTGCCTCAGTGTCTCAGTGTCTCTGTGTCTCAGTGTCTCAGTGTCTCAGTGCCTCAGAGTCTCA
This sequence comes from Carcharhinus amblyrhynchos, assembly GCF_965287045.1. Taxonomy (NCBI): domain Eukaryota; kingdom Metazoa; phylum Chordata; class Chondrichthyes; order Carcharhiniformes; family Carcharhinidae; genus Carcharhinus; species Carcharhinus amblyrhynchos. Next base: position 932,750 of record NW_027649804.1, on the reverse strand, counting down.
GTGTCTCAGATTCTCAGTGTCTCAGTGACTCTGTGTCTCTGTGTCTCAGTGTCTGTGTCTCAGAGTCTCATTGTCTCTGTGTCTCAGTGTCTCAGTGTCTCTGTGTCTCAGAGTCTCTGTGTCTCAGTGTCTCTGTGTCTCAGTGTCTCTGTGTCTCAGAGTCTCAGTGTCTCTGTGTCTCAGAGTCTCAGTGTCTCAGTGTCTCAGTGCCTCTGTGTCACAGTGTCTCAGTGTCTCAGTGTCACTGTGTCTCAGTGTCTCTGTCTCTCTGTGTCTCAGTGTCTCAGTGTGTCAGTGTCTCTGTGTCTCAGTGTCTCTGAGTCTCAGGGTCACAGTGTCTCAGTGTCTCAGTGCCTCAGTGTCTCTGTGTCTCATTGTCTCAGGGTCTCAGGGTCACTGTGTCTCAGTGTCTCTGTGTCTCTGTGTCGCTGTGTCTCAGTGTCTCAGATTCTCAGTGTCTCAGTGCCTCTGTGTCTCAGTGTCTCTGTGTCTCTGTGTCGCAGTGTCTCTGTGTCTCAGTATCTCAGTATCTCAGTGTCTCAGTGTCTCATTGTCTCAGTGTCTCTGTGTCTCAGTGTCTCTGTGTCTCTGTGCCGCACTGTCTCAGTGTCTCAGTATCTCAGTATCTCAGTGTCTCAGTGCCTCAGTGTCTCTGTGTCTCAAAGTCTCAGTGACTCAGTGTCTGTGTGTCTCAGTGTCTCAGAGTCTCAGTGTCTCTGTGTCTCTGTCTTTCAGTGTCTCAGAGTCTCGGTGTCTCAGAGTCTCAGTGTCTTTGTGTCTCAGTGCCTCTGTGTCTCAGTGTCTCTGTTCCTCAGTGTCTCAGTGTCTCTGTGTCTCAGAGTCTCAGTGCCTCTGTGTCTCAGTGTCTCTGTCCCTCAGTGTCTCAGTGTCTCAGAGTCTCAGTGTCTCATTGTCTCAGTGTCTCATTGTCTCAGTGTTCTGTGTCTCAGTGTTTCAGTGTCTGTGTGTCTCTGTGTCTCAGTGTCTCTGTGTCTCTGTGCCTCAGTATCCCAGTGTGTCAGAGTCTCAGAGTCTCTGCATCTCTGTGTCTCAGTGTCACTTTGTTTCAGTGTCTCAGTGTCTCAGTGTCTCTGAGTCTCAGTCTCTCAGTATCTCTGGGTCTCTGAGTCTCGGAGTCTCTGTGTCTCTGTGTCTCTGTGTCTCTGAGCATCTCTGTCTCGGTGTCTGTAAGCCTCTGAGACTCTGTGTCTCTGGGTCTCTGTGTCTCTGAGTCTCTGAGTCTCTGTGTCTCTGAGTCCCTGAGTCTCGGGGTCTCTGTGTCTCTGCGTTTTTGAGCCTCTGTGTGTCTGCGTCGCTGTGCCTCAGTGCCTCAGTTTCTCAGTTTCTCAGTGTCTCAGAGTCTCAGTGTCTCACTGTCTCTGTGTCTCAGTGTCTCAGTGGCTCTGTGTCTCTGTGTCACAGCGTCTCAATGTCTCTGATTCTCAGTGTCTCAGTGTCTCAGTGTCTCATTGTCTCAGTGTTCTGTGTCTCAGTGTCTCAGTGTCTGTGTGTCTCTGTGTCTCAGTGTCTCTGTGTCTCTGTGCCTCAGTATCCCAGTGTGTCAGAGTCTCAGAGTCTCTGCATCTCTGTGTCTCAGTGTCACTTTGTTTCAGCGTCTCAGTCTCTCAGTGTCTCTGGGTCTCTGAGTCTCGGAGTCTCTGTGTCTCTGTGTCTCTGAGCATCTGTGTCTCGGTGTCTGTAAGCCTCTGAGACTCTGTGTCTCTGGGTCTCTGTGTCTCTGAGTCTCTGAGTCTCTGTGTCTCTGAGTCCCTGAGTCTCGGGGTCTCTGTGTCTCTGCGTCTTTGAGCCTCTGTGTGTCTGCGTCGCTGTGTCTCTGTGCCTCAGTTTCTCAGTTTCTCAGTGTCTCAGAGTCTCAGTGTCTCACTGTCTCTGTGTCTCAGTGTCTCAGTGGCTCTGTGTCTCTGTGTCACAGCGTCTCAATGTCTCTGATTCTCAGTGTCACAGTGCCTCAGTGTCTCAGTGTCTCAATGTCCCAGTGTCTCAGTGTCTCTGTGTCTCTGTGTCTCAGAGTCTCAGTGTCTCAGTGTCCCTGTGTCTCAGTGTCTCAGTGTCTCTGTGTCTCAGTGTCTCCGTGTCTCAGTGTCTCTGTGTCACAGTGTCTCAGTGTCTCAGTGTCTCAGTGCCTCAGTGTCTCTTTGTCTCAGAGTCTCAGGGTCTCAGTGTCTCTGTGTCTCAGTGTCTGTGTCTCAGAGTCTCATTGTCTCTGTGTCTCAGTGTCTCAGTGTCTCAGAGTCTCAGTGTCTCTGTGTCTCTGTGTCTCAGAGTCTCAGTGTCTCTGTGTCTCAGAGTCTCAGTGTCTCAGTGTCTCAGTGCCTCTGTGTCACAGTGTCTCAGTGTCTCAGTGTCACTGTGTCTCAGTGTTTCTGTCTCTCTGTGCCTCAGTGTGTCAGTGTCTCTGTGTCTCAGTGTCTCTGTGTCTCAGTGTCTCAGAGTCTCAGTGACTCAGTGCCTCTGTGTCTCAGTGTCTCTGTGTCTCTGTGTCGCAGTGTCTCAGTGTCTCAGTATCTCAGTGTCTCAGTGCCTCAGTGTCTCTGTGTCTCAGTGTCTGTGTCTCAGTGTCTCAGTGTTTCAGTGTCTCTGTGTCTCAGAGTCTCAGTGACTCAGTGTCTCTGTGTCTCTGTGTCTCAGTGTCTCAGAGTCTCAGTGTCTGTGTGTCTCAGTGTCTCAGAGTCTCAGTGTCTCTGTGTCTCTGTGTCTTAGTGACTCTGTGTCTCTGTCTTTCAGTGTCTCAGAGTCTCGGTGTCTCAGAGACTCAGTGCCTCAGTCTCTCAGTGTCTCAGAGTTTCAGCGTCTCAGTGTCTATGTGTCTCAGAGTCTCAGAGTCTCAGTGTCTCAGTGCCTCTGTGTCTCAGTGTCTCAGTGTCACTGTGTCTCAGTGTCTCTGTCTCTCTGTGTCTCAGTGTCTCAGTGTCTCAGTGTGTCAGTGTCTCTGTGTCTCAGTGTCTCTGTGTCTCAGTGTCTCTGGGTCACAGTGTCTCATTGTCTCAGTGTCTCAGTGCCTCATTGTCTCAGAGTCTCAGGGTCTCAGTGTCTCAGTGTCTCAGTGTCTCAGAGTCTCAGTGTCTCAGTGTGTCTGTGTCTCAGTGTCTCTGTGTCTCTGTGTCGCAGTGTCTCAGTGTCTCAGTATCAGTGTCTCAGTGCCTCAGTGTCTTTGTGTCTCAGTGTCTCAGTGTCTGTGTCTCAGTGTCTCAGTGTTTCAGTGTCTCTGTGTCTCAGAGTCTCAGTGACTCAGTGTCACTGTGTCTCTGTGTCTCAGTGTCTCAGAGTCTCAGTGTCTGTGTGTCTCAGTGTCTCAGTGTCTCAGAGTCTCAGTGTCTCTGTGTCTCTGTGTCTTAGTGTCTCTGTGTCTCTGTCTTTCAGTGTCTCAGAGTCTCGGTGTCTCAGAGTCTCAGTGTCTCTGTCTCTCAGTTTCTCAGAGTCTCAGCGTCTCAGTGTCTATATGTCTCAGAGTCTCAGAGTCTCAGTGTCTCAGTGTCTCTGTGTCATAGTGTCTCAGTGTCTTAGAGTCTCAGTGTCTCTGTATCTCTGTGTCTCAGTGTCTCAGAGTCACAGTGTCCCAGTGTCTCTGTGTCTCTGTGTCTCAGTGTCTCAGAGTCTCAGTATCTCAGTGCCCCTGTGTCTCAGTGTATCAGTTTCTCTGTGTCTCAGTTTCTCTTTGTCACAGTGTCTCAGTGTCTCAGTGTCACTGTGTCTCAGTATCTCTGTCCCTCTGTGTCTCAGTGTCTCAGAGTCTCAGTGTCTCAGTGTCACAGTGCCTCAGTGTCTCAGTGTCTCAGTGTCTCAGTGTCTCAGTGCCTCAGAGTCTCAGTGTCTCAGATTCTCAGTGTCTCAGTGTCTCTGTGTCTCAGTGTCTCTGTGTCTCAGTGTCTGTGTCTCAGAGTCTCATTGTCTCTGTGTCTCAGTGTCTCAGTGTCTCTGTGTCTCGGTGTCTCAGAGTCTCAGTGTCTCAGTGTCTCTGTGTCTCAGTGTCTCTGTGTCTCAGAGTCTCAGTGTCTCTGTGTCTCAGAGTCTCAGTGTCTCAGTGTCTCAGTGCCTCTGTGTCACAGTGTCTCAGTGTCTCAGTGTCACTGTGTCTCAGTGTCTCTGTCTCTCTGTGTCTCAGTGTCTCAGTGTGTCAGTGTCTCTGTGTCTCAGTGTCTCTGTGTCTCAGTGTCTCTGGGTCACAGTGTCTCAGTGTCTCAGTGCCTCATGTCTCTGTGTCTCATTGTCTCAGGGTCTCAGGGTCACTGTGTCTCAGTGTCTCTGTGTCTCTGTGTCGCAGTGTCTCAGTGTCTCAGATTCTCAGTGTCTCAGTGCCTCTGTGTCTCAGTGTCTCAGTGTCTGTGTGTCTCTGTGTCTCAGTGTCTCTGTGTCTCTGTGCCTCAGTATCCCAGTGTGTCAGAGTCTCAGAGTCTCTGCATCTCTGTGTCTCAGTGTCTCAGATTCTCAGTGTCTCAGTGCCTCTGTGTCTCAGTGTCTCAGTGTCTGTGTGTCTCTGTGTCTCAGTGTCTCTGTGTCTCTGTGCCTCAGTATCCCAGTGTGTCAGAGTCTCAGAGTCTCTGCATCTCTGTGTCACAGCGTCTCAATGTCTCTGATTCTCAGTGTCTCAGTGTCTCAGTGTCTCATTGTCTCAGTGTTCTGTGTCTCAGTGTCTCAGTGTCTGTGTGTCTCTGTGTCTCAGTGTCTCTGTGTCTCTGTGCCTCAGTATCCCAGTGTGTCAGAGTCTCAGAGTCTCTGCATCTCTGTGTCTCAGTGTCTCAGAGTCTCAGTGTCTGTGTGTCTCAGTGTCTCAGAGTCTCAGTGTCTCTGTGTCTCTGTGTCTTAGTGTCTCTGTGTCTCTGTCTTTCAGTGTCTCAGAGTCTCGGTGTCTCAGAGTCTCAGTGTCTCTGTCTCTCAGAGACTCAGATTCCCAGTGTCTCAGTGTCTCAGAGTCTCAGAGTCTCAGTGTCTCAGTGTCTCTGTGTCATAGTGTCTCAGTGTCTCAGAGTCTCAGTGTCTCAGTGTCTCTGTGTCTCAGTGTCTCAGAGTCACAGTGTCCCAGTGTCTCTGTGTCTCTGTGTCTCAGTGTCTCAGAGTCTCAGTATCTCAGTGCCTCAGTGTCTCAGTGTATCTGTGTCTCAGTGTCTCTATGTCTCTGTGTCTCAGTGTCTCAGTGTCGCTGTGTCTCAGTGTGTCTGTGTCTCAGTGTCTCAGAGCCTCAGTGTCTCAGTGTCTCTGAGTCTCAGTCTCTCAGTGTCTCTGTGTCTCTGTGTCTCAGTGTCTCAGAGTCTCAGTGTCTCTGTGTCTCAGTGCCTCTGTGTCTCAGTGTCTCTGTTCCTCAGTGTCTCCGTGTCTCTGTGTCTCAGAGTCTCAGTGCCTCTGTGTCTCAGTGTCTCTGTTCCTCAGTGTCTCAGTGTCTCAGAGTCTCAGTGTCTTAGTGTCTCTGTGTCTCAGTGTCTCAGTGTCTCATTGTCTCAGTGTCTCTGTGTCTCAGTGTCTCTGTGTCTCTGTGTCGCACTGTCTCAGTGTCTCAGTATCTCAGTATCTCAGTGTCTTAGTGCCTCAGTGTCTCTGTGTCTCAGAGTCTCAGTGACTCAGTGTCTCTGTGTCTCAGAGTCTCAGTGTCTGTGTGTCTCAGTGTCTCAGAGTCTCAGTGTCTCTGTGTCTCTGTCTTTCAGTGTCTCAGAGTCTCGGTGTCTCAGAGTCTCAGTGTCTCTGTCTCTCAGAGACTCAGATTCCCAGTGTCTCAGTGTCTCAGAGTCTCAGAGTCTCAGTGTCTCAGTGTCTCTGTGTCTCTGTGTCTCAGTGTCTCAGAGTCTCAGTATCTCAGTGCCTCAGTGTCTCAGTGTATCTGTGTCTCAGTGTCTCTATGTCTCTGTGTCTCAGTGTCTCAGTGTCGCTGTGTCTCAGTGTGTCTGTGTCTCAGTGTCTCAGAGCCTCAGTGTCTCAGTGTCTCTGAGTCTCAGTCTCTCAGTGTCTCTGTGTCTCTGTGTCTCAGTGTCTCAGAGTCTCAGTGTCTCTGTGTCTCAGTGCCTCTGTGTCTCAGTGTCTCTGTTCCTCAGTGTCTCCGTGTCTCTGTGTCTCAGAGTCTCAGTGCCTCTGTGTCTCAGTGTCTCTGTTCCTCAGTGTCTCAGTGTCTCAGAGTCTCAGTGTCTTAGTGTCTCTGTGTCTCAGTGTCTCAGTGTCTCATTGTCTCAGTGTCTCTGTGTCTCAGTGTCTCTGTGTCTCTGTGTCGCACTGTCTCAGTGTCTCAGTATCTCAGTATCTCAGTGTCTTAGTGCCTCAGTGTCTCTGTGTCTCAGAGTCTCAGTGACTCAGTGTCTCTGTGTCTCAGAGTCTCAGTGTCTGTGTGTCTCAGTGTCTCAGAGTCTCAGTGTCTCTGTGTCTCTGTCTTTCAGTGTCTCAGAGTCTCGGTGTCTCAGAGTCTCAGTGTCTTTGTGTCTCAGTGCCTCTGTGTCTCAGTGTCTCTGTTCCTCAGTGTCTCAGTGTCTCAGTGTCTCAGTGTCTCTGTGTCTCAGAGTCTCAGTGCCTCTGTGTCTCAGTGTCTCTGTCCCTCAGTGTCTCAGTGTCTCAGAGTCTCAGTGTCTCATTGTCTCAGTGTCTCATTGTCTCAGTGTTCTGTGTCTCAGTGTTTCAGTGTCTGTGTGTCTCTGTGTCTCAGAGTCTCTGCATCTCTGTGTCTCAGTGTCACTTTGTTTCAGTGTCTCAGTGTCTCTGAGTCTCAGTCTCTCAGTGTCTCTGGGTCTCTGAGTCTCGGAGTCTCTGTGTCTCTGTGTCTCTGCGCATCTGTGTCTCGGTGTCTGTAAGCCTCTGAGACTCTGTGTCTCTGGGTCTCTGTGTCTCTGAGTCTCTGAGTCTCTGTGTCTCTGAGTCCCTGAGTCTCGGGGTCTCTGTGTCTCTGCGTCTTTGAGCCTCTGTGTGTCTGCGTCGCTGTGTCTCTGTGCCTCAGTTTCTCAGTTTCTCAGTGTCTCAGAGTCTCAGTGTCTCACTGTCTCTGTGTCTCAGTGTCTCAGTGGCTCTGTGTCTCTGTGTCACAGCGTCTCAATGTCTCTGATTCTCAGTGTCTCAGTGTCTCAGTGTCTCATTGTCTCAGTGTTCTGTGTCTCAGTGTCTCAGTGTCTGTGTGTCTCTGTGTCTCAGTGTCTCTGTGTCTCTGTGCCTCAGTATCCCAGTGTGTCAGAGTCTCAGAGTCTCTGCATCTCTGTGTCTCTGTGTCACTTTGTTTCAGTGTCTCAGTGTCTCAGTGTCTCTGAGTCTCAGTCTCTCAGTGTCTCTGGGTCTCTGAGTCTTGGAGTCTCTGTGTCTCTGAGCATCTGTGTCTCGGTGTCTGTAAGCCTCTGAGACTCTGTGTCTCTGGGTCTCTGTGTCTCTGAGTCTCTGAGTCCCTGTGTCTCTGAGTCCCTGAGTCTCGGGGTCTCTGTGTCTCTGCGTCTTTGAGCCTCTGTGTGTCTGCGACGCTGTGTCTCTGTGCCTCAGTGCCTCAGTTTCTCAGTTTCTCAGTGTCTCAGAGTCTCAGTGTCTCACTGTCTCTGTGTCTCAGTGTCTCAGTGGCTCTGTGTCTCTGTGTCACAGCGTCTCAATGTCTCTGATTCTCAGTGTCACAGTGCCTCAGTGTCTCAGTGTCTCAATGTCCCAGTGTCTCAGTGTCTCTGTGTCTCTGTGTCTCAGTGTCTCAGTGTCTCTGTGTCTCAGTGTCTCCGTGTCTCAGTGTCTCTGTGTCACAGTGTCTCAGTGTCTCAGTGTCTCAGTGCCTCAGTGTCTCTTTGTCTCAGAGTCTCAGGGTCTCAGTGTCTCTGTGTCTCAGTGACTCAGAGTCTCAGAGTCTCAGTGAATCAGTGTCTCAGTGTCTCAGTGTCTCTGTGTCTCAGTGTCTCAATGTCTCAGTGCCACAGAGTGTCAGTGTTTCAGTGTCTCTGTGTCTCAGTGTCTGTGTCTCAGAGTCTCATTGACTCTGTGTCTCAGTGTCTCAGTGTCTCAGAGTCTCAGTGTCTCTGTGTCTCTGTGTCTCAGAGTCTCAGTGTCTCTGTGTCTCAGAGTTTCAGTGTCTCAGTGTCTCAGTGCCTCTGTGTCACAGTGTCTCAGTGTCTCAGTGTCACTGTGTCTCAGTGTTTCTGTCTCTCTGTGCCTCAGTGTGTCAGTGTCTCTGTGTCTCAGTGTCTCTGTGTCTCAGTGTCTCATTGTCTCAGTGTCTCAGTGCCTCAGTGTCTCTGTGTCTCAGAGTCTCAGGGTCTCAGTGTCTCAGTGTCTCAGAGTCTCAGTGACTCAGTGCCTCTGTGTCTCAGTGTCTCTGTGTCTCTGTGTCGCAGTGTCTCAGTGTCTCAGTATCTCAGTATCTCAGTGTCTCAGTGCCTCAGTGTCTCTGTGTCTCAGTGTCTGTGTCTCAGTGTCTCAGTGTTTCAGTGTCTCTGTGTCTCAGAGTCTCAGTGACTCAGTGTCTCTGTGTCTCTGTGTCTCAGTGTCTCAGAGTCTCAGTGTCTGTGTGTCTCAGTGTCTCAGAGTCTCAGTGTCTCTGTGTCTCTGTGTCTTAGTGTCTCTGTGTCTCTGTCTTTCAGTGTCTCAGAGTCTCGGTGTCTCAGAGACTCAGTGTCTCAGTCTCTCAGTGTCTCAGAGTCTCAGCGTCTCAGTGTCTATGTGTCTCAGAGTCTCAGAGTCTCAGTGTCTCAGTGCCTCTGTGTCTCAGTGTCTCAGTGTCACTGTGTCTCAGTGTCTCTGTCTCTCTGTGTCTCAGTGTCTCAGTGTGTCAGTGTCTCTGTGTCTCAGTGTCTCTGTGTCTCAGTGTCTCTGGGTCACAGTGTCTCATTGTCTCAGTGTCTCAGTGCCTCAGTGTCTCTGTGTCTCAGAGTCTCAGGGTCTCAGTGTCTCAGTGTCTCAGTGTCTCAGAGTCTCAGTGTCTCAGTGTGTCTGTGTCTCAGTGTCTCTGTGTCTCTGTGTCGCAGTGTCTCAGTGTCTCAGTATCAGTGTCTCAGTGCCTCAGTGTCTTTGTGTCTCAGTGTCTCAGTGTCTGTGTCTCAGTGTCTCAGTGTTTCAGTGTCTCTGTGTCTCAGAGTCTCAGTGACTCAGTGTCACTGTGTCTCTGTGTCTCAGTGTCTCAGAGTCTCAGTGTCTGTGTGTCTCAGTGTCTCAGTGTCTCAGTGTCTCTGTGTCTCTGAGTCTTGGAGTCTCTGTGTCTCTGAGCATCTGTGTCTCGGTGTCTGTAAGCCTCTGAGACTCTGTGTCTCTGGGTCTCTGTGTCTCTGAGTCTCTGAGTCCCTCTGTCTCTGAGTCCCTGAGTCTCGGGGTCTCTGTGTCTCTGCGTCTTTGAGCCTCTGTGTGTCTGCGACGCTGTGTCTCTGTGCCTCAGTGCCTCAGTTTCTCAGTTTCTCAGTGTCTCAGAGTCTCAGAGTCTCAGTGTCTGTGTGTCTCAGTGTCTCAGAGTCTCAGTGTCTCTGTGTCTCAGTGTCTCATTGTCTCAGTTTCTCAGTGCCTCAGTGTCTCTGTGTCTCAGAGTCTCAGGGTCTCAGTGTCTCAGTGTCTCTGTGTCGCAGTGTCTCAGTGTCTCAGTATCTCAGTGCCTCAGTGCCTCAGTGTCTCTGTGTGTCAGTGTCTGTGTCTCAGTGTCTCAGTGTTTCAGTGTCTCTGTGTCTCAGAGTCTCAGTGACTCAGTGTCTCTGTGTCTCTGTGTCTCAGTGTCTCAGAGTCTCAGAGTCTCAGTGTCTGTGTGTCTCAGTGTCTCAGAGTCTCAGTGTCTCTGTGTCTCTGTGTCTTAGTGTCTCTGTGTCTCTGTCTTTCAGTGTCTCAGAGTCTCGGTGTCTCAGAGACTCAGTGTCTCAGTCTCTCAGTGTCTCAGAGTCTCAGCGTCTCAGTGTCTATGTGTCTCAGAGTCTCAGTGTCTCAGTGCCTCTGTGTCTCAGTGTCTCAGTGTCACTGTGTCTCAGTGTCTCTGTCTCTCTGTGTCTCAGTGTCTCAGTGTGTCAGTGTCTCTGTGTCTCAGTGTCTCTGTGTCTCAGTGTCTCTGGGTCACAGTGTCTCATTGTCTCAGTGTCTCAGTGCCTCAGTGTCTCTGTGTCTCAGGGTCTCAGGGTCTCAGGGTCTCAGTGTCTCAGTGTCTCAGTGTCTCAGAGTCTCAGTGTCTCAGTGTGTCTGTGTCTCAGTGTCTCTGTGTCTCTGTGTCGCAGTGTCTCAGTGTCTCAGTATCAGTGTCTCAGTGCCTCAGTGTCTTTGTGTCTCAGTGTCTCAGTGTCTGTGTCTCAGTGTCTCAGTGTTTCAGTGTCTCTGTGTCTCAGAGTCTCAGTGACTCAGTGTCACTGTGTCTCTGTGTCTCAGTGTCTCAGAGTCTCAGTGTCTGTGTGTCTCAGTGTCTCAGTGTCTCAGAGTCTCAGTGTCTCTGTGTCTCTGTGTCTTAGTGTCTCTGTGTCTCTGTCTTTCAGTGTCTCAGAGTCTCGGTGTCTCAGAGTCTCAGTGTCTCTGTCTCTCAGTGTCTCAGAGTCTCAGCGTCTCAGTGTCTATATGTCTCAGAGTCTCAGAGTCTCAGTGTCTCAGTGTCTCTGTGTCATAGTGTCTCAGTGTCTTAGAGTCTCAGTGTCTCTGTATCTCTGTGTCTCAGAGTCTCAGAGTCACAGTGTCCCAGTGTCTATGTGTCTCTGTGTCTCTGTGTCTCAGTGTCTCAGAGTCTCAGTATCTCAGTGCCCCTGTGTCTCAGTGTATCAGTTTCTCTGTGTCTCAGTTTCTCTTTGTCACAGTGTCTCAGTGTCTCAGTGTCACTGTGTCTCAGTATCTCTGTCCCTCTGTGTCTCAGTGTCTCAGAGTCTCAGTGTCTCAGTGTCACAGTGCCTCAGTGTCTCAGTGTCTCAGTGTCTCTGTGTCTCAGTGTCTCAGTGTCTCAGTGCCTCAGAGTCTCAGTGTCTCAGATTCTCAGTGTCTCAGTGTCTCTGTGTCTCAGTGTCTGTGTCTAAGAGTCTCATTGTCTCAGTGTCTCAGTGTCTCTGTGTCTCAGAGTCTCAGTGTCTCAGTGTCTCAGTGTCTCTGTGTCTCAGTGTCTCAGTGTCTCAGTGCCTCTGTGTCACAGTGTCTCAGTGTCTCAGTGTCACTGTGCCTCAGTGTCTCTGTCTCTCTGTGTCTCAGTGTCTCAGTGTGTCAGTATCTCTGTGTCTCAGTGTCTCTGTGCCTCAGTGTCTCTGGGTCACAGTGTCTCAGTGTCTCAGTGCCTCAGTGTCTCTGTGTCTCATTTTCTCAGGGTCTCAGGGTCACTGTGTCTCAGTGTCTCTGTGTCTCTGTGTCGCAGTGTCTCAGTGTCTCAGAATCTCAGTGTCTCAGTGCCTCTGTGTCTCAGTGTCTCAGTGTCCCTGTGTCTCAGTAACTCTGTGTCTCAGTGTCTCAGTGTCTCTGTGTCTCAGTGTCTCAGTGTATCTGCATCTCAGTGTCTCTGTGTCTCAGTGTCACTGTGTCTCTGAGTCTCAGTGTCTAAGTGACTCAGTGTCTCTGTGCCTCAGTGTTTCAGTGTCTCAGTGTCTCAGAGTCAGAGTGTCCCAGTGTCTCTGTGTCTCTGTGTCTCTGTGTATCAGTGTCTCAGAGTCTCAGTATCTCAGTGCCTCAGTGTCTCAGTGCATCTGTGTCTCAGTGTCTCTATGTCTCTGTGTCTCAGTGTCTCAGTGTCGCTGTGTCTCAGTGTGTCTGTGTCTCAGTGTCTCAGAGCCTCAGTGTCTCAGTGTCTCAGTGTTTCTGAGTCTCAGTCTCTCAGTGTCTCTGTGTCTCTGTGTCTCAGTGTCTCAGAGTCTCAGTGTCTCTGTGTCTCAGTGCCTCTGTGTCTCAGTGTCTCTGTTCCTCAGTGTCTCAGTGTCTCCGTGTCTCTGTGTCTCAGAGTCTCAGTGCCTCTGTGTCTCAGTGTCTCTGTTCCTCAGTGTCTCAGTGTCTCAGAGTCTCAGTGTCTTAGTGTCTCTGTGTCTCAGTGTCTCAGTGTCTCATTGTCTCAGTGTCTCTGTGTCTCAGTATCTCTGTGTCGCACTGTCTCAGTGTCTCAGTGCCTCAGTGTCTCTTTGTCTCAGAGTCTCAGGGTCTCAGTGTCTCTGTGTCTCAGTGACTCAGTGTCACAGAGTCTCAGTGAATCAGTGTCTCAGTGTCTCAGTGTCTCTGTGTCTCAGTGTCTCAATGTCTCAGTGCCACAAAGTGTCAGTGTTTCAGTGTCTCTGTGTCTCAGTGTCTCTGTGTCTCAGAGTCTCAGTGTCTCTGTGTCTCAGAGTCTCAGTGTCTCAGTGTCTCAGTGCCTCTGTGTCACAGTGTCTCAGTGTCTCAGTGTCACTGTGTCTCAGTGTTTCTGTCTCTCTGTGCCTCAGTGTGTCAGTGTCTCTGTGTCTCAGTGTCTCTGTGTCTCAGTGTCTCATTGTCTCAGTTTCTCAGTGCCTCAGTGTCTCTGTGTCTCAGAGTCTCAGGGTCTCAGTGTCTCAGTGTCTCTGTGTCGCAGTGTCTCAGTGTCTCAGTATCTCAGTGCCTCAGTGCCTCAGTGTCTCTGTGTGTCAGTGTCTGTGTCTCAGTGTCTCAGTGTTTCAGTGTCTCTGTGTCTCAGAGTCTCAGTGACTCAGTGTCTCTGTGTCTCTGTGTCTCAGTGTCTCAGAGTCTCAGAGTCTCAGTGTCTGTGTGTCTCAGTGTCTCAGAGTCTCAGTGTCTCTGTGTCTCTGTGTCTTAGTGTCTCTGTGTCTCTGTCTTTCAGTGTCTCAGAGTCTCGGTGTCTCAGAGACTCAGTGTCTCAGTCTCTCAGTGTCTCAGAGTCTCAGCGTCTCAGTGTCTATGTGTCTCAGAGTCTCAGTGTCTCAGTGTCTCTGTTCATAGTGTCTCAGTGTCTCAGAGTCTCAGTGTCTCAGTGTCTCTGTGTCACAGTGTCTCAGAGTCACAGTGTCCCAGTGTCTCTGTGTCTCTGTGTCTCAGTGTCTCAGAGTCTCAGTATCGCAGTGCCTCAGTGTCTCAGTGTATCTGTGTCTCAGTGTCTCAGTGTCTCTGTGTCTCAGTGTCTCAGTGTCCCTGTGTCTCAGTGTATCAGTGTCTCTGTGTCTCAGTTTTTATTTGACACAGTGTCTCAGTGTCTCAGTGTCACTGTGTCTCAGTATCTCTGTCTCTCTGTGTCTCAGTGTCTCAGTGTCTCAGAGTCTCAGTGTCTCAGTGTCTCAGTGTCTCTGTGTCTCAGAGTCTCAGTGTCTCAGTGCCTCAGTGTATCAGAGTCTCAGTGTCTCTGTGTCTCAGTGTCTCTGCGTCTCAGTGTCATAGTATCTCTGTGTCTCAGAATCTCAGTGTATCAGTGTCTCGGTGTCTCAGTGTCTCAGAGTCTCTGTGTCTCAGTGTCTCTGTGTCTAAGTGTCTCAGAGTCTCTGTGCCTCAGTGTCTCAGTGTCTCTGTGTCTCAGTGTCTCAGTGTCACAGGGTCTCAGTGTCTCTGTGTCTCAGTGTCTCTGTGCCTCAGTGTCTCAGATTCTCAGTGTCTCAGTGTCACAGGGTCTCAGTGTCTCTGTATCTCAGTGTCTCTGTGTCTCAGTGTCCCTTTGTCTCAGTGTCTCTGTGTCTCAGTGTCCCTCTGTCTCAGTGTCTCAGTGTCTCTGTGTCTCAGTGTCTCTGTGTCACAGTGTCTCTGTGTCTCAGTGTCTTGGTGTCTCAGAGTCGCAGTGTCACAGCGACTCTGTGTCTCTGTGCCTCAGTCTCTCAGTGTCTCAGTGTCTCAGTGTATCAGAGTCTCAGTGTCTCTGTGTCTCAGTGTCTCTGTGTCTCAGTGTCTCTGTGTCTCAGAATCTCAGTGTATCAGTGTCTCAGTGTCTCAGAGTCTCAGTGTCTCTGTGAATAAGTGTCTCAGTGTCTCTGTGTCTCAGTGTCTCAGTGTCTCAGTGTCTCAGTGTATCAGAGTCTCAGTGTCTCTGTGTCTCAGTGTCTCTGTGTCTCAGTGTCTCATAGTCTTAGTGTCTCAGTGTCTCAGTGTCTCTGTGTCTCAGTGCCTCTGTGTCTCAGTGTCTCAGTGTCTCTGTCTCTCAGTGTCTCTGTGTCTCAGTGTCTCCGTGTCTCTGTGTCTCAGTGTCTCAGTGTCTCTTTGTTTCAGTGTCACAGTCCATCTGTGACTAAGTGTCTCAGTGTCTCTGTGTCTCAGAGTCTCAGTGTCTGAGTGACTCAGTGTCTCTGTGCCTCAGTGTCCCAGTGTCTCTGTGTCTCAGTGTCTCAGTGTCACTGTGTCTCAGTGTCTCAGTGTCTCTGTGTCTCAGTGTCTCGGTGTATCTGCATCTCTGTGTCTCTGTGTCTCAGTGTCACTGACTCTCTGAGTCTCAGTGTCTAAGTGACTCAGTGTCTCAGTGTATCAGAGTCTCAGTGTCTCGCGTCTCAGTGTCTCAGTGTCTCAGAGTCTCAGTGTCTCTGTGTCACAGTGCCTCAGTGTCTCTGTGTCTCAGTTTCTCAGAGTCTCTGTGTCTCAGTGTCCCTTTGTCTCAGTGTCTCAGTGTCTCTGTGTCTCAGTGTCTCTGTGTCACAGTGTCTCTGTGTCTCTGTGTCTCAGTGTCTCTGTGTCTCTGTGTCACAGTGTCTCTGTGTCTCTGTGTCTCAGTGTCTCTGTGTCTCAGTGTCCCAGTGTCTCAGTGTCTCTGTGTCACAGTGTCTCTGTGTCTCAGTGTCTTTGTGTCTCAGAGTCGCAGTGTCTCAGTGACTCAGTGTCTCTGTGCCTCAGTATCTCAGTGTCTCAGTGTCTCAGTGTATCAAAGTCGCAGTGTCTCAGTGTCTCAGTGTCTCTGTGTCTCAGTGTCTCTGTGTCACAGTGTCTCTGTGTCTCAGTGTCTCTGTGTCTCAGTGTCCCAGTGTCTCAGTGTCTCTGTGTCACAGTGTCTCTGTGTCTCAGTGTCTTTGTGTCTCAGAGTCGCAGTGTCTCAGTTACTCAGTGTCTCTGTGCCTCAGTCTCTCAGTGTCTAAGTGTCTCAGTGTATCAGAGTCTCAGTGTCTCTGAGTCTCTGAGACTCAGTGTCTCAGAGTCTCGTGTCTCAGTGTCTCTGTGTCTCAGTGTCTCAGTGTCTCAGAGTCTCAGTGTCTCAGTGTCTCAGTGTATCAGAGTCTCAGTGTCTCAGTGTCTCAGAGTCTCAGTGTCTCTGTGTCTCAGTGTCTCTGTGTCAAAGTGTCTCAGTGTATCAGAGTCTCAGTGTCTCAGAGTCTCAGTGTCTCTGTGTCTCAGTGTCTCTGTGTCTCAGTGTCTCAGAGTCTCAGTGTATCTGTGTCTCTGTGTCTCAGTGTCTCTGTGTCTCAGAGTCTCAGTGTCTCAGTGTCTCAGTGTATCAGAGTCTCAGTGTCTCAGTGTCTCAGTGTCTCTGTGTCTCAGAATCTCAGTGTATCAGAGTCTCAGTGTCTCTGTGTCTCAGTGTCTCTGTGTCTCAGTGTCTCAGTGTCTCTGTGTCTCAGAATCTCAGTGTATCTGTGTCTCAGTGTCTCAGAGTCTCAGTGTCTCTGTGACTAAGTGTCTCAGTGTCTCAGAGTCTCAGTGTCTCAGTGTCTCAGTGTATCAGAGTCTCAGTGTCTCTGTGTCTCAGTGTCTCTGTGTCTCAGTGTCTCATAGTCTTAGTGTCTCAGTGTCTCAGTGTCTCTGTTCCTCAGTGTCTCAGAGTCTCAGTGTCTCTGTGTCTCAGTGTCTCTGTGTCTCAGTGTCTCAGATTCTCAGGGTCTCAGTGTCTCAGTGTCCCAGAGTCACAGTGTCTCAGTGTCTCTATGTCTCAGTGTCTCAGTGTCTCTGTGTCTCTGTGTCTCAGTGTCTCAGTGTCTCTTTGTTTCAGTGTCACAGTCCATCTGTGACTAAGTGTCTCAGTGTCTCTGTGTCTCAGAGTCTCAGTGTCTGAGTGACTCAGTGTCTCTGTGCCTCAGTGTCTCAGTGTCTCTGTGTCTCAGTGTCTCAGTGTCGCTGTGTCTCAGTGTCTCAGTGTCACTGTCTCTCAGTGTCTCAGTTTATCTGCATCTCTGTGTCTCTGTGTCTCAGTGTCACTGTCTCTCTGATTCTCAGTGTCTAAGTGACTCAGTGTCTCAGTGTCTCAGTGTCTCAGAGTCTCAGTGTCTCTGTGTCTCAGTGTCTCTGTGTCAAAGTGTCTCAGTGTATCAGAGTCTCAGTGTCTCAGAGTCTCAGTGTCTCTGTGTCTCAGTGTCTCAGAGTCTCAGTGTATCTGTGTCTCTGTGTCTCAGTGTCTCTGTGTCTCAGAGTCTCAGTGTCTCAGTGTCTCAGTGTCTCAGTGTATCAGGGTCTCAGTGTCTCAGTGTCTCAGTGTCTCTGTGTCTCAGAATCTCAGTGTATCAGAGTCTCAGTGTCTCTGTGTCTCAGTGTCTCTGTGTCTCAGTGTCTCAGTGTCTCTGTGTCTCAGAATCTCAGTGTATCTGTGTCTCAGTGTCTCAGAGTCTCAGTGTCTCTGTGACTAAGTGTCTCAGTGTCTCAGAGTCTCAGTGTCTCAGTGTCTCAGTGTATCAGAGTCTCAGTGTCTCTGTGTCTCAGTGTCTCTGTGTCTCAGTGTCTCATAGTCTTAGTGTCTCAGTGTCTCAGTGTCTCTGTTCCTCAGTGTCTCAGAGTCTCAGTGTCTCTGTGTCTCAGTGTCTCTGTGTCTCAGTGTCTCAGATTCTCAGGGTCTCAGTGTCTCAGTGTCCCAGAGTCACAGTGTCTCAGTGTCTCTGTGTCTCAGTGTCTCAGTGTCTCAGTGTCTCTGTTTCTCAGTGTCTCTGTGTCACAGTGTCTCTGTGTCTCAGTGTCTTGGTGTCTCAGAGTCGCAGTGTCACAGCGACTCTGTATCTCTGTGCCTCAGTCTCTCAGTGTCTCAGTGTCTCAGTGTATCAGAGTCTCAGTATCTCTGATTCTCAGTGTCTCTATGTCTCAGTGTCTCTGTGTCTCAGAATCTCAGTGTATCAGTGTCTCAGTGTCTCAGAGTCTCAGTGTCTCTGTGACTAAGTGTCTCAGTGTCTCGGAGTCTCAGTGTCTCAGTGTCTCAGTGTCTCAGTGTATCAGAGTCTCAGTGTCTCTGTGTCTCAGTGTCTCTGTGTCTCAGTGTCTCATAGTCTTAGTGTCTCAGTGTCTCAGTGTCTCTGTGTCTCAGTGCCTCTGTGTCTCAGTGTCTCAGTGTCTCTGTCTCTCAGTGTCTCTGTGTCTCAGTGTCTCCGTGTCTCTGTGTCTCAGTGTCTCAGTGTCTCTTTGTTTCAGTGTCACAGTCCATCTGTGACTAAGTGTCTCAGTGTCTCTGTGTCTCAGAGTCTCAGTGTCTGAGTGACTCAGTGTCTCTGTGCCTCAGTGTCCCAGTGTCTCTGTGTCTCAGTGTCTCAGTGTCACTGTGTCTCAGTGTCTCAGTGTCTCTGTTTCTCAGTGTCTCGGTGTATCTGCATCTCTGTGTCTCTGTGTCTCAGTGTCACTGACTCTCTGAGTCTCAGTGTCTAAGTGACTCAGTGTCTCAGTGTATCAGTGTCTCAGTGTCTCGCGTCTCAGTGTCTCAGTGTCTCAGAGTCTCAGTGTCTCTGTGTCACAGTGCCTCAGTGTCTCTGTGTCTCAGTTTCTCAGAGTCTCTGTGTCTCAGTGTCCCTTTGTCTCAGTGTCTCAGTGTCTCTGTGTCTCAGTGTCTCTGTGTCACAGTGTCTCTGTGTCTCAGTGTCTCTGTGTCTCTGTGTCACAGTGTCTCTGTGTCTCTGTGTCTCAGTGTCTCTGTGTCTCAGAGTCCCAGTGTCTCAGTGTCTCTGTGTCACAGTGTCTCTGTGTCTCAGTGTCTCTGTGTCTCTGTGTCTCAGTGTCTCTGTGTCTCTGTGTCACAGTGTCTCTGTGTCTCTGTGAATCAGTGTCTCTGTGTCTCAGTGTCCCAGTGTCTCAGTGTCTCTGTGTCACAGTGTCTCTGTGTCTCAGTGTCTTTGTGTCTCAGAGTCGCAGTGTCTCAGTGACTCAGTGTCTCTGTGCCTCAGTATCTCAGTGTCTCAGTGTCTCAGTGTATCAAAGTCGCAGTGCCTCAGTGTCTCAGTGTCTCTGTGTCTCAGTGTCTCTGTGTCTCAGTGTCTCTGTGTCAAAGTGTCTCAGTGTATCAGAGTCTCAGTGTCTCAGAGTCTCAGTGTCTCTGTGTCTCAGTGTCTCTGTGTCTCAGTGTCTCAGAGTCTCAGTGTATCTGTGTCTCTGTGTCTCAGTGTCTCTGTGTCTCAGAGTCTCAGTGTCTCAGTGTCTCAGTGTATCAGAGTCTCAGTGTCTCAGTGTCTCAGTGTCTCTGTGTCTCAGAATCTCAGTGTATCAGAGTCTCAGTGTCTCTGTGTCTCAGTGTCTCAGTGTCTCAGTGTCTCTGTGTCTCTGTGTCTCAGAATCTCAGTGTATCTGTGTCTCAGTGTCTCAGAGTCTCAGTGTCTCTGTGACTAAGTGTCTCAGTGTCTCAGAGTCTCAGTGTCTCAGTGTCTCAGTGTATCAGAGTCTCAGTGTCTCTGTGTCTCAGTGTCTCTGTGTCTCAGTGTCTCATAGTCTTAGTGTCTCAGTGTCTCAGTGTCTCTGTTCCTCAGTGTCTCAGAGTCTCAGTGTCTCTGTGTCTCAGTGTCTCTGTGTCTCAGTGTCTCAGATTCTCAGGGTCTCAGTGTCTCAGTGTCCCAGAGTCACAGTGTCTCAGTGTCTCTATGTCTCAGTGTCTCAGTGTCTCTGTGTCTCTGTGTCTCAGTGTCTCAGTGTCTCTTTGTTTCAGTGTCACAGTCCATCTGTGACTAAGTGTCTCAGTGTCTCTGTGTCTCAGAGTCTCAGTGTCTGAGTGACTCAGTGTCTCTGTGCCTCAGTGTCTCAGTGTCTCTGTGTCTCAGTGTCTCAGTGTCGCTGTGTCTCAGTGTCTCAGTGTCACTGTCTCTCAGTGTCTCAGTTTATCTGCATCTCTGTGTCTCTGTGTCTCAGTGTCACTGTCTCTCTGATTCTCAGTGTCTAAGTGACTCAGTGTCTCAGTGTCTCAGTGTCTCAGAGTCTCAGTGTCTCTGTGTCTCAGTGTCTCTGTGTCAAAGTGTCTCAGTGTATCAGAGTCTCAGTGTCTCAGAGTCTCAGTGTCTCTGTGTCTCAGTGTCTCTGTGTCTCAGTGTCTCAGAGTCTCAGTGTATCTGTGTCTCTGTGTCTCAGTGTCTCTGTGTCTCAGAGTCTCAGTGTCTCAGTGTCTCAGTGTCTCAGTGTATCAGGGTCTCAGTGTCTCAGTGTCTCAGTGTCTCTGTGTCTCAGAATCTCAGTGTATCAGAGTCTCAGTGTCTCTGTGTCTCAGTGTCTCTGTGTCTCAGTGTCTCAGTGTCTCTGTGTCTCAGAATCTCAGTGTATCTGTGTCTCAGTGTCTCAGAGTCTCAGTGTCTCTGTGACTAAGTGTCTCAGTGTCTCAGAGTCTCAGTGTCTCAGTGTCTCAGTGTATCAGAGTCTCAGTGTCTCTGTGTCTCAGTGTCTCTGTGTCTCAGTGTCTCATAGTCTTAGTGTCTCAGTGTCTCAGTGTCTCTGTTCCTCAGTGTCTCAGAGTCTCAGTGTCTCTGTGTCTCAGTGTCTCTGTGTCTCAGTGTCTCAGATTCTCAGGGTCTCAGTGTCTCAGTGTCCCAGAGTCACAGTGTCTCAGTGTCTCTGTGTCTCAGTGTCTCAGTGTCTCAGTGTCTCTGTTTCTCAGTGTCTCTGTGTCACAGTGTCTCTGTGTCTCAGTGTCTTGGTGTCTCAGAGTCGCAGTGTCACAGCGACTCTGTATCTCTGTGCCTCAGTCTCTCAGTGTCTCAGTGTCTCAGTGTATCAGAGTCTCAGTATCTCTGATTCTCAGTGTCTCTATGTCTCAGTGTCTCTGTGTCTCAGAATCTCAGTGTATCAGTGTCTCAGTGTCTCAGAGTCTCAGTGTCTCTGTGACTAAGTGTCTCAGTGTCTCGGAGTCTCAGTGTCTCAGTGTCTCAGTGTCTCAGTGTATCAGAGTCTCAGTGTCTCTGTGTCTCAGTGTCTCTGTGTCTCAGTGTCTCATAGTCTTAGTGTCTCAGTGTCTCAGTGTCTCTGTGTCTCAGTGCCTCTGTGTCTCAGTGTCTCAGTGTCTCTGTCTCTCAGTGTCTCTGTGTCTCAGTGTCTCCGTGTCTCTGTGTCTCAGTGTCTCAGTGTCTCTTTGTTTCAGTGTCACAGTCCATCTGTGACTAAGTGTCTCAGTGTCTCTGTGTCTCAGAGTCTCAGTGTCTGAGTGACTCAGTGTCTCTGTGCCTCAGTGTCCCAGTGTCTCTGTGTCTCAGTGTCTCAGTGTCACTGTGTCTCAGTGTCTCAGTGTCTCTGTTTCTCAGTGTCTCGGTGTATCTGCATCTCTGTGTCTCTGTGTCTCAGTGTCACTGACTCTCTGAGTCTCAGTGTCTAAGTGACTCAGTGTCTCAGTGTATCAGTGTCTCAGTGTCTCGCGTCTCAGTGTCTCAGTGTCTCAGAGTCTCAGTGTCTCTGTGTCACAGTGCCTCAGTGTCTCTGTGTCTCAGTTTCTCAGAGTCTCTGTGTCTCAGTGTCCCTTTGTCTCAGTGTCTCAGTGTCTCTGTGTCTCAGTGTCTCTGTGTCACAGTGTCTCTGTGTCTCTGTGTCTCAGTGTCTCTGTGTCTCTGTGTCACAGTGTCTCTGTGTCTCTGTGTCTCAGTGTCTCTGTGTCTCAGTGTCCCAGTGTCTCAGTGTCTCTGTGTCACAGTGTCTCTGTGTCTCAGTGTCTCTGTGTCTCTGTGTCTCAGTGTCTCTGTGTCTCTGTGTCACAGTGTCTCTGTGTCTCTGTGTCTCAGTGTCTCTGTGTCTCAGTGTCCCAGTGTCTCAGTGTCTCTGTGTCACAGTGTCTCTGTGTCTCAGTGTCTTTGTGTCTCAGAGTCGCAGTGTCTCAGTGACTCAGTGTCTCTGTGCCTCAGTATCTCAGTGTCTCAGTGTCTCAGTGTATCAAAGTCGCAGTGTCTCAGTGTCTCAGTGTCTCTGTGTCTCAGTGTCTCTGTGTCACAGTGTCTCTGTGTCTCAGTGTCTCTGTGTCTCAGTGTCCCAGTGTCTCAGTGTCTCTGTGTCACAGTGTCTCTGTGTCTCAGTGTCTTTGTGTCTCAGAGTCGCAGTGTCTCAGTTACTCAGTGTCTCTGTGCCTCAGTCTCTCAGTGTCTCAGTGTCTCAGTGTATCAGAGTCTCAGTGTGTCTGAGTCTCTGAGACTCAGTGTCTCAGAGTCTCGTGTCTCAGTGTCTCAGTGTCTCAGTGTCTCAGAGTCTCAGTGTCTCAGTGTCTCAGTGTATCAGAGTCTCAGTGTCTCAGTGTCTCAGAGTCTCAGTGTCTCTGTGTCTCAGTGTCTCTGTGTCAAAGTGTCTCAGTGTATCAGAGTCTCAGTGTCTCAGAGTCTCAGTGTCTCTGTGTCTCAGTGTCTCTGTGTCTCAGTGTCTCAGAGTCTCAGTGTATCTGTGTCTCTGTGTCTCAGTGTCTCTGTGTCTCAGAGTCTCAGTGTCTCAGTGTCTCAGTGTATCAGAGTCTCAGTGTCTCAGTGTCTCAGTGTCTCTGTGTCTCAGAATCTCAGTGTATCAGAGTCTCAGTCTCTCAGTCTCTCAGTGTCTCAGTGTATCAGAGTCTCAGTGTCTCTGTGTCTCAGTGTCTCAGTGTCTCTGTGTCTCAGAATCTCAGTGTATCTGTGTCTCAGTGTCTCAGAGTCTCAGTGTCTCTGTGACTAAGTGTCTCAGTGTCTCGGAGTCTCAGTGTCTCAGTGTCTCAGTGTCTCAGAGTCTCAGTGTCTCTGTGTCTCAGTGTCTCTGTGTCTCAGTGTGTCATAGTCTTAGTGTCTCAGTGTCTCTGTGTCTCAGTGCCTCTGTGTCTCAGTGTCTCAGTGTCTCTGTCTCTCAGTGTCTCTGTGTCTCAGTGTCTCCGTGTCTCTGTGTCTCAGTGTCTCAGTGTCTCTTTGTTTCAGTGTCACAGTCCATCTGTGACTAAGTGTCTCAGTGTCTCTGTGTCTCAGAGTCTCAGTGTCTGAGTGACTCAGTGTCTCTGTGCCTCAGTGTCCCAGTGTCTCTGTGTCTCAGTGTCTCAGTGTCACTGTGTCTCAGTGTCTCAGTGTCTCTGTGTCTCAGTGTCTCGGTGTATCTGCATCTCTGTGTCTCTGTGTCTCAGTGTCACTGACTCTCTGAGTCTCAGTGTCTAAGTGATTCAGTGTCTCAGTGTATCAGTGTCTCAGTGTCTCGCGTCTCAGTGTCTCAGTGTCTCAGAGTCTCAGTGTCTCTGTGTCACAGTGCCTCAGTGTCTCTGTGTCTCAGTTTCTCAGAGTCTCTGTGTCTCAGTGTCCCTTTGTCTCAGTGTCTCAGTGTCTCTGTGTCTCAGTGTCTCTGTGTCACAGTGTCTCTGTGTCTCTGTGTCTCAGTGTCTCTGTGTCTCTGTGTCACAGTGTCTCTGTGTCTCTGTGTCTCAGTGTCTCTGTGTCTCAGTGTCCCAGTGTCTCAGTGTCTCTGTGTCACAGTGTCTCTGTGTCTCAGTGTCTTTGTGTCTCAGAGTCGCAGTGTCTCAGTGACTCAGTGTCTCTGTGCCTCAGTATCTCAGTGTCTCAGTGTCTCAGTGTATCAAAGTCGCAGTGTCTCAGTGTCTCAGTGTCTCTGTGTCTCAGTGTCTCTGTGTCACAGTGTCTCTGTGTCTCAGTGTCTCTGTGTCTCAGTGTCCCAGTGTCTCAGTGTCTCTGTGTCACAGTGTCTCTGTGTCTCAGTGTCTTTGTGTCTCAGAGTCGCAGTGTCTCAGTTACTCAGTGTCTCTGTGCCTCAGTCTCTCAGTGTCTAAGTGTCTCAGTGTATCAGAGTCTCAGTGTCTCTGAGTCTCTGAGACTCAGTGTCTCAGAGTCTCGTGTCTCAGTGTCTCAGTGTCTCAGAGTCTCAGTGTCTCAGTGTCTCAGTGTATCAGAGTCTCAGTGCCTCAGTGTCTCAGAGTCTCAGTGTCTCTGTGTCTCAGTGTCTCTGTGTCAAAGTGTCTCAGTGTATCAGAGTCTCAGTGTCTCAGAGTCTCAGTGTCTCTGTGTCTCAGTGTCTCTGTGTCTCAGTGTCTCAGAGTCTCAGTGTATCTGTGTCTCTGTGTCTCAGTGTCTCTGTGTCTCAGAGTCTCAGTGTCTCAGTGTCTCAGTGTATCAGAGTCTCAATGTCTCAGTGTCTCAGTGTCTCTGTGTCTCAGAATCTCAGTGTATCAGAGTCTCAGTGTCTCAGTGTCTCAGTGTCTCAGTGTCTCTGTGTCTCAGAATCTCAGTGTATCTGTGTCTCAGTGTCTCAGAGTCTCAGTGTCTCTGTGACTAAGTGTCTCAGTGTCTCAGAGTCTCAGTGTCTCAGTGTCTCAGTGTATCAGAGTCTCAGTGTCTCTGTGTCTCAGTGTCTCTGTGTCTCAGTGTCTCATAGTCTTAGTGTCTCAGTGTCTCAGTATCTCTGTTCCTCAGTGTCTCAGAGTCTCAGTGTCTCTGTGTCTCAGTGTCTCTGTGTCTCAGTGTCTCAGATTCTCAGGGTCTCAGTGTCTCAGTGTCCCAGAGTCACAGTGTCTCAGTGTCTCTGTGTCTCTGTGTCTCAGTGTCTCAGTGTCTCTGTGTCTCAGTGTCTCAGTGTCTCTTTGTTTCAGTGTCACAGTCCATCTGTGACTAAGTGTCTCAGTGTCTCTGTGTCTCAGAGTCTCAGTGTCTGAGTGACTCAGTGTCTCTGTGCCTCAGTGTCTCAGTGTCTCTGTGTCTCAGTGTCTCAGTGTCGCTGTGTCTCAGTGTCTCAGTGTCACTGTCTCTCAGTGTCTCAGTTTATCTGCATCTCTGTGTCTCTGTGTCTCAGTGTCACTGTCTCTCTGAGTCTCAGTGTCTAAGTGACTCAGTGTCTCAGTGTCTCAGTGTCTCAGAGTCTCAGTGTCTCTGTGTCTCAGTGTCTCTGTGTCAAAGTGTCTCAGTGTATCAGAGTCTCAGTGTCTCAGAGTCTCAGTGTCTCTGTGTCTCAGTGTCTCTGTGTCTCAGTGTCTCAGAGTCTCAGTGTATCTGTGTCTCTGTGTCTCAGTGTCTCTGTGTCTCAGAGTCTCAGTGTCTCAGTGTCTCAGTGTATCAGAGTCTCAGTGTCTCAGTGTCTCAGTGTCTCTGTGTCTCAGAATCTCAGTGTATCAGAGTCTCAGTGT
This sequence comes from Carcharhinus amblyrhynchos, assembly GCF_965287045.1. Taxonomy (NCBI): domain Eukaryota; kingdom Metazoa; phylum Chordata; class Chondrichthyes; order Carcharhiniformes; family Carcharhinidae; genus Carcharhinus; species Carcharhinus amblyrhynchos. The sequence continues at coordinate 908,734 of NW_027649804.1, read as the reverse complement.
CTCTGTGTCTCAGTGTCTCTGTGTCTCAGTGTCTCAGTGTCTCTGTGTCTCAGAATCTCAGTGTATCTGTGTCTCAGTGCCTCAGAGTCTCAGTGTCTCTGTGACTAAGTGTCTCAGTGTCTCAGAGTCTCAGTGTCTCAGTGTCTCAGTGTATCAGAGTCTCAGTGTCTCTGTGTCTCAGTGTCTCATAGTCTTAGTGTCTCAGTGTCTCAGTGTCTCTGTTCCTCAGTGTCTCAGAGTCTCAGTGTCTCTGTGTCTCAGTGTCTCTGTGTCTCAGTGTCTCAGATTCTCAGGGTCTCAGTGTCTCAGTTTCCCAGAGTCACAGTGTCTCAGTGTCTCTGTGTCTCAGTGTCTCAGTGTCTCTGTGTCTCTGTGTCTCAGTGTCTCAGTGTCTCTTTGTTTCAGTGTCACAGTCCATCTGTGACTAAGTGTCTCAGTGTCTCTGTGTCTCAGAGTCTCAGTGTCTGAGTGACTCAGTGTCTCTGTGCCTCAGTGTCTCAGTGTCTCTGTGTCTCAGTGTCTCAGTGTCGCTGTGTCTCAGTGTCTCAGTGTCACTGTCTCTCAGTGTCTCAGTTTATCTGCATCTCTGTGTCTCTGTGTCTCAGTGTCACTGTCTCTCTGAGTCTCAGTGTCTAAGTGACTCAGTGTCTCAGTGTCTCAGTGTCTCTATGTCTCAGTGCCTCAATGTATCAGTGTCTCAGTGTCTCGTGTCTCAGTGTCACAGTGCCTCTGTGTCTCAGTGTCTCTGTGTCTCAGTGTCTCAGTGTCTCAGTGCCTCAGAGTCTCAGTGTCTCAGATTCTCAGTGTCTCAGTGTCTCAGTTTCTCTGTGTCTCAGTGTCTCTGTGTCTCAGTGTCTGTGTCTCAGAGTCTCATTGTCTCTGTGTCTCAGTGTCTCAGTGTCTCTGTGTCTCAGAGTCTCAGTGTCTCAGTGTCTCTGTGTCTCAGTGTCTCTGTGTCTCAGAGTCTCAGTGTCTCTGTGTCTCAGAGTCTCAGTGTCTCAGTGTCTCAGTGCCTCTGTGTCACAGTGTCTCAGTGTCACTGTGTCTCAGTGTCTCTGTCTCTCTGTGTCTCAGTGTCTCAGTGTGTCAGTGTCTCTGTGTCTCAGTGTTTCTGTGTCTCAGTGTCTCTGGGTCACAGTGTCTCAGTGTCTCAGTTCCTCAGTGTCTCTGTGTCTCATTGTCTCAGGGTCTCAGGGTCACTGTGTCTCAGTGTCTCTGTGTCTCTGTGTCGCAGTGTCTCAGTGTCTCAGATTCTCAGTGTCTCAGTGCCTCTGTGTCTCAGTGTCTCTGTGTCTCTGTGTCGCAGTGTCTCAGAGTCTCAGTGACTCAGTGTCTCTGTGTCTCTGTGTCACTGTCTCTCTGAGTCTCAGTGTCTAAGTGACTCAGTGTCTCAGTGTATCAGTGTCTCAGTGTCTCGTGTCTCAGTGTCGCAGTGTCTCAGAGTCTCAGTGTCTCTGTGTCACAGTGCCTCAGTGTCTCTGTGTCTCAGTGTCTCAGAGTCTCTGTGTCTCAGTGTCCCTTTGTCTCAGTGTCTCTGTGTCTCAGTGTCCCTGTGTCTCAGTGTCTCAGTGTCTCAGTGTCTCATTGTCTCTGTGTCTCAGTGCCTCTGTGTCACAGTGTCTCAGTGTCTCAGTGTCACTGTGTCTCTGTCTCTCTGTGTCTCAGTGTCTCAGTGTGTCAGTGTCTCTGTGTCTCAGTGTCTCTGTGTCTCAGTGTCTCTGGGTCACAGTGTCTCAGTGTCTCAGTTCCTCAGTGTCTCTGTGTCTCATTGTCTCAGGGTCTCAGGGTCACTGTGTCTCCGTGTCTCTGTGTCTCTGTGTCGCAGTGTCTCAGTGTCTCAGATTCTCAGTGTCTCAGTGCTTCTGTGTCTCAGTGTCTCTGTGTCTCTGTGTCGCAGTGTCTCAGTGTCTCAGTATCTCAGTGTCTCTGTGTCTCAGTGTCTCAGTGTTTCAGTGTCTCTGTGTCTCAGAGTCTCAGTGACTCAGTGTCTCTGTGTCTCTGTGTCTCAGTGTCTCAGAGTCTCTGTGTCTCAGTGCCTCTGTGTCTCAGTGTCTCTGTTCCTCAGTGTCTCAGTGTCTGTGTGTCTCTGTGTCTCAGAGTCTCAGTGCCTCTGTGTCTCAGTGTCTCTGTTCCTCAGTATCTCAGTGTCTCAGTGTCTCAGAGTCTCAGTGTCCCAGTGTCTCAGTGTCTCAGTGTATCAGAGTCTCAGTGTCTCAGTGTCTCAGTGTCTCTGTGTCTCAGAATCTCAGTGTATCTGTCTCTCAGTGTCTCAGAGTCTCAGTGTCTCTGTGACTAAGTGTCTCAGTGTCTCGGAGTCTCAGTGTCTCAGTGTCTCAGTGTCTCAGTGTCTCAGTGTATCAGAGTCTCAGTGTCTCTGTGTCTCAGTGTCTCTGTGTCTCAGTGTGTCATAGTCTTAGTGTCTCAGTGTCTCTGTGTCTCAGTGCCTCTGTGTCTCAGTGTCTCAGTGTCTCTGTCTCTCAGTGTCTCTGTGTCTCAGTGTCTCCGTGTCTCTGTGTCTCAGTGTCTCAGTGTCTCTTTGTTTCAGTGTCACAGTCCATCTGTGACTAAGTGTCTCAGTGTCTCTGTGTCTCAGAGTCTCAGTGTCTGAGTGACTCAGTGTCTCTGTGCCTCAGTGTCCCAGTGTCTCTGTGTCTCAGTGTCTCAGTGTCACTGTGTCTCAGTGTCTCAGTGTCTCTGTGTCTCAGTGTCTCGGTGTATCTGCATCTCTGTGTCTCTGTGTCTCAGTGTCACTGACTCTCTGAGTCTCAGTGTCTAAGTGACTCAGTGTCTCAGTGTATCAGTGTCTCAGTGTCTCGCGTCTCAGTGTCTCAGAGTCTCAGTGTCTCTGTGTCACAGTGCCTCAGTGTCTCTGTGTCTCAGTTTCTCAGAGTCTCTGTGTCTCAGTGTCCCTTTGTCTCAGTGTCTCAGTGTCTCTGTGTCTCAGTGTCTCTGTGTCACAGTGTCTCTGTGTCTCTGTGTCTCAGTGTCTCTGTGTCTCTGTGTCACAGTGTCTCTGTGTCTCTGTGTCTCAGTGTCTCAGTGTCCCAGTGTCTCAGTGTCTCTGTGTCACAGTGTCTCTGTGTCTCAGTGTCTTTGTGTCTCAGAGTCGCAGTGTCTCAGTGACTCAGTGTCTCTGTGCCTCAGTATCTCAGTGTCTCAGTGTCTCAGTGTATCAAAGTCGCAGTGTCTCAGTGTCTCAGTGTCTCTGTGTCTCAGTGTCTCTGTGTCACAGTGTCTCTGTGTCTCAGTGTCTCTGTGTCTCAGTGTCCCAGTGTCTCAGTGTCTCTGTGTCACAGTGTCTCTGTGTCTCAGTGTCTTTGTGTCTCAGAGTCGCAGTGTCTCAGTTACTCAGTGTCTCTGTGCCTCAGTCTCTCAGTGTCTAAGTGTCTCAGTGTATCAGAGTCTCAGTGTCTCTGAGTCTCTGAGACTCAGTGTCTCAGAGTCTCGTGTCTCAGTGTCTCAGTGTCTCAGTGTCTCAGAGTCTCAGTGTCTCAGTGTCTCAGTGTATCAGAGTCTCAGTGCCTCAGTGTCTCAGAGTCTCAGTGTCTCTGTGTCTCAGTGTCTCTGTGTCAAAGTGTCTCAGTGTATCAGAGTCTCAGTGTCTCAGAGTCTCAGTGTCTCTGTGTCTCAGTGTCTCTGTGTCTCAGTGTCTCAGAGTCTCAGTGTATCTGTGTCTCTGTGTCTCAGTGTCTCTGTGTCTCAGAGTCTCAGTGTCTCAGTGTCTCAGTGTATCAGAGTCTCAGTGTCTCAGTGTCTCAGTGTCTCTGTGTCTCAGAATCTCAGTGTATCAGAGTCTCAGTGTCTCTGTGTCTCAGTGTCTCAGTGTCTCAGTGTCTCTGTGTCTCAGAATCTCAGTGTATCTGTGTCTCAGTGTCTCAGAGTCTCAGTGTCTCTGTGTCTCAGAATCTCAGTGTATCTGTGTCTCAGTGTCTCAGTGTCTCAGTGTATCAGAGTCTCAGTGTCTCTGTGTCTCAGTGTCTCTGTGTCTCAGTGTCTCATAGTCTTAGTGTCTCAGTGTCTCAGTGTCTCTGTTCCTCAGTGTCTCAGAGTCTCAGTGTCTCTGTGTCTCAGTGTCTCTGTGTCTCAGTGTCTCAGATTCTCAGGGTCTCAGTGTCTCAGTGTCCCAGAGTCACAGTGTCTCAGTGTCTCTGTGTCTCAGTGTCTCAGAGTCTCAGTGTCTCAGTGTCTCAGTGTATCAGAGTCTCAGTGTCTCTGTGTCTCAGTGTCTCATAGTCTTAGTGTCTCAGTGTCTCAGTGTCTCTGTTCCTCAGTGTCTCAGAGTCTCAGTGTCTCTGTGTCTCAGTGTCTCTGTGTCTCAGTGTCTCAGATTCTCAGGGTCTCAGTGTCTCAGTTTCCCAGAGTCACAGTGTCTCAGTGTCTCTGTGTCTCAGTGTCTCAGTGTCTCTGTGTCTCTGTGTCTCAGTGTCTCAGTGTCTCTTTGTTTCAGTGTCACAGTCCATCTGTGACTAAGTGTCTCAGTGTCTCTGTGTCTCAGAGTCTCAGTGTCTGAGTGACTCAGTGTCTCTGTGCCTCAGTGTCTCAGTGTCTCTGTGTCTCAGTGTCTCAGTGTCGCTGTGTCTCAGTGTCTCAGTGTCACTGTCTCTCAGTGTCTCAGTTTATCTGCATCTCTGTGTCTCTGTGTCTCAGTGTCACTGTCTCTCTGAGTCTCAGTGTCTAAGTGACTCAGTGTCTCAGTGTCTCAGTGTCTCTATGTCTCAGTGCCTCAATGTATCAGTGTCTCAGTGTCTCGTGTCTCAGTGTCACAGTGCCTCTGTGTCTCAGTGTCTCTGTGTCTCAGTGTCTCAGTGTCTCAGTGCCTCAGAGTCTCAGTGTCTCAGATTCTCAGTGTCTCAGTGTCTCAGTTTCTCTGTGTCTCAGTGTCTCTGTGTCTCAGTGTCTGTGTCTCAGAGTCTCATTGTCTCTGTGTCTCAGTGTCTCAGTGTCTCTGTGTCTCAGAGTCTCAGTGTCTCAGTGTCTCTGTGTCTCAGTGTCTCTGTGTCTCAGAGTCTCAGTGTCTCTGTGTCTCAGAGTCTCAGTGTCTCAGTGTCTCAGTGCCTCTGTGTCACAGTGTCTCAGTGTCTCAGTGTCACTGTGTCTCAGTGTCTCTGTCTCTCTGTGTCTCAGTGTCTCAGTGTGTCAGTGTCTCTGTGTCTCAGTGTTTCTGTGTCTCAGTGTCTCTGGGTCACAGTGTCTCAGTGTCTCAGTTCCTCAGTGTCTCTGTGTCTCATTGTCTCAGGGTCTCAGGGTCACTGTGTCTCAGTGTCTCTGTGTCTCTGTGTCGCAGTGTCTCAGTGTCTCAGATTCTCAGTGTCTCAGTGCCTCTGTGTCTCAGTGTCTCTGTGTCTCTGTGTCGCAGTGTCTCAGAGTCTCAGTGACTCAGTGTCTCTGTGTCTCTGTGTCACTGTCTCTCTGAGTCTCAGTGTCTAAGTGACTCAGTGTCTCAGTGTATCAGTGTCTCAGTGTCTCGTGTCTCAGTGTCGCAGTGTCTCAGAGTCTCAGTGTCTCTGTGTCACAGTGCCTCAGTGTCTCTGTGTCTCAGTGTCTCAGAGTCTCTGTGTCTCAGTGTCCCTTTGTCTCAGTGTCTCTGTGTCTCAGTGTCCCTGTGTCTCAGTGTCTCAGTGTCTCAGTGTCTCATTGTCTCTGTGTCTCAGTGCCTCTGTGTCACAGTGTCTCAGTGTCTCAGTGTCACTGTGTCTCTGTCTCTCTGTGTCTCAGTGTCTCAGTGTGTCAGTGTCTCTGTGTCTCAGTGTCTCTGTGTCTCAGTGTCTCTGGGTCACAGTGTCTCAGTGTCTCAGTTCCTCAGTGTCTCTGTGTCTCATTGTCTCAGGGTCTCAGGGTCACTGTGTCTCCGTGTCTCTGTGTCTCTGTGTCGCAGTGTCTCAGTGTCTCAGATTCTCAGTGTCTCAGTGCTTCTGTGTCTCAGTGTCTCTGTGTCTCTGTGTCGCAGTGTCTCAGTGTCTCAGTATCTCAGTGTCTCTGTGTCTCAGTGTCTCAGTGTTTCAGTGTCTCTGTGTCTCAGAGTCTCAGTGACTCAGTGTCTCTGTGTCTCTGTGTCTCAGTGTCTCAGAGTCTCTGTGTCTCAGTGCCTCTGTGTCTCAGTGTCTCTGTTCCTCAGTGTCTCAGTGTCTGTGTGTCTCTGTGTCTCAGAGTCTCAGTGCCTCTGTGTCTCAGTGTCTCTGTTCCTCAGTATCTCAGTGTCTCAGTGTCTCAGAGTCTCAGTGTCCCAGTGTCTCAGTGTCTCAGTGTATCAGAGTCTCAGTGTCTCAGTGTCTCAGTGTCTCTGTGTCTCAGAATCTCAGTGTATCTGTGTCTCAGTGTCTCAGAGTCTCAGTGTCTCTGTGACTAAGTGTCTCAGTGTCTCGGAGTCTCAGTGTCTCAGTGTCTCAGTGTCTCAGTGTATCAGAGTCTCAGTGTCTCTGTGTCTCAGTGTCTCTGTGTCTCAGTGTGTCATAGTCTTAGTGTCTCAGTGTCTCTGTGTCTCAGTGCCTCTGTGTCTCAGTGTCTCAGTGTCTCTGTCTCTCAGTGTCTCTGTGTCTCAGTGTCTCCGTGTCTCTGTGTCTCAGTGTCTCAGTGTCTCTTTGTTTCAGTGTCACAGTCCATCTGTGACTAAGTGTCTCAGTGTCTCTGTGTCTCAGAGTCTCAGTGTCTGAGTGACTCAGTGTCTCTGTGCCTCAGTGTCCCAGTGTCTCTGTGTCTCAGTGTCTCAGTGTCACTGTGTCTCAGTGTCTCAGTGTCTCTGTGTCTCAGTGTCTCAGTGTATCTGCATCTCTGTGTCTCTGTGTCTCAGTGTCACTGACTCTCTGAGTCTCAGTGTCTAAGTGACTCAGTGTCTCAGTGTATCAGTGTCTCAGTGTCTCGCGTCTCAGTGTCTCAGAGTCTCAGTGTCTCTGTGTCACAGTGCCTCAGTGTCTCTGTGTCTCAGTTTCTCAGAGTCTCTGTGTCTCAGTGTCCCTTTGTCTCAGTGTCTCAGTGTCTCTGTGTCTCAGTGTCTCTGTGTCACAGTGTCTCTGTGTCTCTGTGTCTCAGTGTCTCTGTGTCTCTGTGTCACAGTGTCTCTGTGTCTCTGTGTCTCAGTGTCTCAGTGTCCCAGTGTCTCAGTGTCTCTGTGTCACAGTGTCTCTGTGTCTCAGTGTCTTTGTGTCTCAGAGTCGCAGTGTCTCAGTGACTCAGTGTCTCTGTGCCTCAGTATCTCAGTGTCTCAGTGTCTCAGTGTATCAAAGTCGCAGTGTCTCAGTGTCTCAGTGTCTCTGTGTCTCAGTGTCTCTGTGTCACAGTGTCTCTGTGTCTCAGTGTCTCTGTGTCTCAGTGTCCCAGTGTCTCAGTGTCTCTGTGTCACAGTGTCTCTGTGTCTCAGTGTCTTTGTGTCTCAGAGTCGCAGTGTCTCAGTTACTCAGTGTCTCTGTGCCTCAGTCTCTCAGTGTCTAAGTGTCTCAGTGTATCAGAGTCTCAGTGTCTCTGAGTCTCTGAGACTCAGTGTCTCAGAGTCTCGTGTCTCAGTGTCTCAGTGTCTCAGTGTCTCAGAGTCTCAGTGTCTCAGTGTCTCAGTGTATCAGAGTCTCAGTGCCTCAGTGTCTCAGAGTCTCAGTGTCTCTGTGTCTCAGTGTCTCTGTGTCAAAGTGTCTCAGTGTATCAGAGTCTCAGTGTCTCAGAGTCTCAGTGTCTCTGTGTCTCAGTGTCTCTGTGTCTCAGTGTCTCAGAGTCTCAGTGTATCTGTGTCTCTGTGTCTCAGTGTCTCTGTGTCTCAGAGTCTCAGTGTCTCAGTGTCTCAGTGTATCAGAGTCTCAGTGTCTCAGTGTCTCAGTGTCTCTGTGTCTCAGAATCTCAGTGTATCAGAGTTTCAGTGTCTCTGTGTCTCAGTGTCTCAGTGTCTCAGTGTCTCTGTGTCTCAGAATCTCAGTGTATCTGTGTCTCAGTGTCTCAGAGTCTCAGTGTCTCTGTGTCTCAGAATCTCAGTGTATCTGTGTCTCAGTGTCTCAGTGTCTCAGTGTATCAGAGTCTCAGTGTCTCTGTGTCTCAGTGTCTCTGTGTCTCAGTGTCTCATAGTCTTAGTGTCTCAGTGTCTCAGTGTCTCTGTTCCTCAGTGTCTCAGAGTCTCAGTGTCTCTGTGTCTCAGTGTCTCAGATTCTCAGGGTCTCAGTGTCTCAGTGTCCCAGAGTCACAGTGTCTCAGTGTCTCTGTGTCTCAGTGTCTCAGTGTCTCTGTGTCTCAGTGTCTCAGTGTCTCTTTGTTTCAGTGTCACAGTCCATCTGTGACTAAGTGTCTCAGTGTCTCTGTGTCTCAGAGTCTCAGTGTCTGAGTGACTCAGTGTCTCTGTGCCTCAGTGTCTCAGTGTCTCTGTGTCTCAGTGTCTCAGTGTCGCTGTGTCTCAGTGTCTCAGTGTCACTGTCTCTCAGTGTCTCAGTTTATCTGCATCTCTGTGTCTCTGTGTCTCAGTGTCACTGTCTCTCTGAGTCTCAGTGTCTAAGTGACTCAGTGTCTCAGTGTCTCAGTGTCTCAGAGTCTCAGTGTCTCTGTGTCTCAGTGTCTCTGTGTCAAAGTGTCTCAGTGTATCAGAGTCTCAGTGTCTCAGAGTCTCAGTGTCTCTGTGTCTCAGTGTCTCTGTGTCTCAGTGTCTCAGAGTCTCAGTGTATCTGTGTCTCTGTGTCTCAGTGTCTCTGTGTCTCAGAGTCTCAGTGTCTCAGTGTCTCAGTGTATCAGAGTCTCAGTGTCTCAGTGTCTCTGTGTCTCTGTGTCTCAGAATCTCAGTGTATCAGAGTCTCAGTGTCTCTGTGTCTCAGTGTCTCTGTGTCTCAGTGTCTCAGTGTCTCTGTGTCTCAGAATCTCAGTGTATCTGTGTCTCAGTGCCTCAGAGTCTCAGTGTCTCTGTGACTAAGTGTCTCAGTGTCTCAGAGTCTCAGTGTCTCAGTGTCTCAGTGTATCAGAGTCTCAGTGTCTCTCTGTCTCAGTGTCTCATAGTCTTAGTGTCTCAGTGTCTCAGTGTCTCTGTTCCTCAGTGTCTCAGAGTCTCAGTGTCTCTGTGTCTCAGTGTCTCTGTGTCTCAGTGTCTCAGATTCTCAGGGTCTCAGTGTCTCAGTTTCCCAGAGTCACAGTGTCTCAGTGTCTCTGTGTCTCAGTGTCTCAGTGTCTCTGTGTCTCTGTGTCTCAGTGTCTCAGTGTCTCTTTGTTTCAGTGTCACAGTCCATCTGTGACTAAGTGTCTCAGTGTCTCTGTGTCTCCGAGTCTCAGTGTCTGAGTTACTCAGTGTCTCTGTGCCTCAGTGTCTCAGTGTCTCTGTGTCTCAGTGTCTCAGTGTCGCTGTGTCTCAGTGTCTCAGTGTCACTGTCTCTCAGTGTCTCAGTTTATCTGCATCTCTGTGTCTCTGTGTCTCAGTGTCACTGTCTCTCTGAGTCTCAGTGTCTAAGTGACTCAGTGTCTCAGTGTCTCAGTGTCTCTATGTCTCAGTGCCTCAATGTATCAGTGTCTCAGTGTCTCGTGTCTCAGTGTCACAATGCCTCTGTGTCTCAGTGTCTCTGTGTCTCAGTGTCTCAGTGTCTCAGTGCCTCAGAGTCTCAGTGTCTCAGATTCTCAGTGTCTCAGTGTCTCAGTTTCTCTGTGTCTCAGTGTCTCTGTGTCTCAGTGTCTGTGTCTCAGAGTCTCATTGTCTCTGTGTCTCAGTGTCTCAGTGTCTCTGTGTCTCAGAGTCTCAGTGTCTCAGTGTCTCTGTGTCTCAGTGTCTCTGTGTCTCAGAGTCTCAGTGTCTCTGTGTCTCAGAGTCTCAGTGTCTCAGATTCTCAGTGCCTCTGTGTCACAGTGTCTCAGTGTCTCAGTGTCACTGTGTCTCAGTGTCTCTGTCTCTCTGTGTCTCAGTGTCTCAGTGTGTCAGTGTCTCTGTGTCTCAGTGTTTCTGTGTCTCAGTGTCTCTGGGTCACAGTGTCTCAGTGTCTCAGTTCCTCAGTGTCTCTGTGTCTCATTGTCTCAGGGTCTCAGGGTCACTGTGTCTCAGTGTCTCTGTGTCTCTGTGTCGCAGTGTCTCAGTGTCTCAGATTCTCAGTGTCTCAGTGCCTCTGTGTCTCAGTGTCTCTGTGTCTCTGTGTCGCAGTGTCTCAGAGTCTCAGTGACTCAGTGTCTCTGTGTCTCTGTGTCACTGTCTCTCTGAGTCTCAGTGTCTAAGTGACTCAGTGTCTCAGTGTATCAGTGTCTCAGTGTCTCGTGTCTCAGTGTCGCAGTGTCTCAGAGTCTCAGTGTCTCTGTGTCACAGTGCCTCAGTGTCTCTGTGTCTCAGTGTCTCAGAGTCTCTGTGTCTCAGTGTCCCTTTGTCTCAGTGTCTCTGTGTCTCAGTGTCCCTGTGTCTCAGTGTCTCAGTGTCTCAGTGTCTCATTGTCTCTGTGTCTCAGTGCCTCTGTGTCACAGTGTCTCAGTGTCTCAGTGTCACTGTGTCTCTGTCTCTCTGTGTCTCAGTGTCTCAGTGTGTCAGTGTCTCTGTGTCTCAGTGTCTCTGTGTCTCAGTGTCTCTGGGTCACAGTGTCTCAGTGTCTCAGTTCCTCAGTGTCTCTGTGTCTCATTGTCTCAGGGTCTCAGGGTCACTGTGTCTCCGTGTCTCTGTGTCTCTGTGTCGCAGTGTCTCAGTGTCTCAGATTCTCAGTGTCTCAGTGCTTCTGTGTCTCAGTGTCTCTGTGTCTCTGTGTCGCAGTGTCTCAGTGTCTCAGTATCTCAGTGTCTCTGTGTCTCAGTGTCTCAGTGTTTCAGTGTCTCTGTGTCTCAGAGTCTCAGTGACTCAGTGTCTCTGTGTCTCTGTGTCTCAGTGTCTCAGAGTCTCTGTGTCTCAGTGCCTCTGTGTCTCAGTGTCTCTGTTCCTCAGTGTCTCAGTGTCTGTGTGTCTCTGTGTCTCAGAGTCTCAGTGCCTCTGTGTCTCAGTGTCTCTGTTCCTCAGTATCTCAGTGTCTCAGTGTCTCAGAGTCTCAGTGTCCCAGTGTCTCAGTGTCTCAGTGTATCAGAGTCTCAGTGTCTCAGTGTCTCAGTGTCTCTGTGTCTCAGAATCTCAGTGTATCTGTGTCTCAGTGTCTCAGAGTCTCAGTGTCTCTGTGACTAAGTGTCTCAGTGTCTCGGAGTCTCAGTGTCTCAGTGTCTCAGTGTCTCAGTGTATCAGAGTCTCAGTGTCTCTGTGTCTCAGTGTCTCTGTGTCTCAGTGTGTCATAGTCTTAGTGTCTCAGTGTCTCTGTGTCTCAGTGCCTCTGTGTCTCAGTGTCTCAGTGTCTCTGTCTCTCAGTGTCTCTGTGTCTCAGTGTCTCCGTGTCTCTGTGTCTCAGTGTCTCAGTGTCTCTTTGTTTCAGTGTCACAGTCCATCTGTGACTAAGTGTCTCAGTGTCTCTGTGTCTCAGAGTCTCAGTGTCTGAGTGACTCAGTGTCTCTGTGCCTCAGTGTCCCAGTGTCTCTGTGTCTCAGTGTCTCAGTGTCACTGTGTCTCAGTGTCTCAGTGTCTCTGTGTCTCAGTGTCTCGGTGTATCTGCATCTCTGTGTCTCTGTGTCTCAGTGTCACTGACTCTCTGAGTCTCAGTGTCTAAGTGATTCAGTGTCTCAGTGTATCAGTGTCTCAGTGTCTCGCGTCTCAGTGTCTCAGAGTCTCAGTGTCTCTGTGTCACAGTGCCTCAGTGTCTCTGTGTCTCAGTTTCTCAGAGTCTCTGTGTCTCAGTGTCCCTTTGTCTCAGTGTCTCAGTGTCTCTGTGTCTCAGTGTCTCTGTGTCACAGTGTCTCTGTGTCTCTGTGTCTCAGTGTCTCTGTGTCTCTGTGTCACAGTGTCTCTGTGTCTCTGTGTCTCAGTGTCTCTGTGTCTCAGTGTCCCAGTGTCTCAGTGTCTCTGTGTCACAGTGTCTCTGTGTCTCAGTGTCTTTGTGTCTCAGAGTCGCAGTGTCTCAGTGACTCAGTGTCTCTGTGCCTCAGTATCTCAGTGTCTCAGTGTCTCAGTGTATCAAAGTCGCAGTGTCTCAGTGTCTCAGTGTCTCTGTGTCTCAGTGTCTCTGTGTCACAGTGTGTCTGTGTCTCAGTGTCTTTGTGTCTCAGAGTCGCAGTGTCTCAGTTACTCAGTGTCTCTGTGCCTCAGTCTCTCAGTGTCTAAGTGTCTCAGTGTATCAGAGTCTCAGTGTCTCTGAGTCTCTGAGACTCAGTGTCTCAGAGTCTCGTGTCTCAGTGTCTCAGTGTCTCAGTGTCTCAGAGTCTCAGTGTCTCAGTGTCTCAGTGTATCAGAGTCTCAGTGCCTCAGTGTCTCAGAGTCTCAGTGTCTCTGTGTCTCAGTGTCTCTGTGTCAAAGTGTCTCAGTGTATCAGAGTCTCAGTGTCTCAGAGTCTCAGTGTCTCTGTGTCTCAGTGTCTCTGTGTCTCAGTGTCTCAGAGTCTCAGTGTATCTGTGTCTCTGTGTCTCTTTGTCTCAGTGTCTCTGTGTCTCAGAGTCTCAGTGTCTCAGTGTCTCAGTGTATCAGAGTCTCAGTGTCTCAGTGTCTCAGTGTCTCTGTGTCTCAGAATCTCAGTGTATCAGAGTCTCAGTGTCTCTGTGTCTCAGTGTCTCAGTGTCTCTGTGTCTCAGAATCTCAGTGTATCTGTGTCTCAGTGTCTCAGAGTCTCAGTGTCTCTGTGACTAAGTGTCTCAGTGTCTCAGAGTCTCAGTGTCTCAGTGTCTCAGTGTATCAGAGTCTCAGTGTCTCTGTGTCTCAGTGTCTCTGTGTCTCAGTGTCTCATAGTCTTAGTGTCTCAGTGTCTCAGTGTCTCTGTTCCTCAGTGTCTCAGAGTCTCAGTGTCTCTGTGTCTCAGTGTCTCTGTGTCTCAGTGTCTCAGATTCTCAGGGTCTCAGTGTCTCAGTGTCCCAGAGTCACAGTGTCTCAGTGTCTCTGTGTCTCAGTGTCTCAGTGTCTCTGTGTCTCTGTGTCTCAGTGTCTCAGTGTCTCTTTGTTTCAGTGTCACAGTCCATCTGTGACTAAGTGTCTCAGTGTCTCTGTGTCTCAGAGTCTCAGTGTCTGAGTGACTCAGTGTCTCTGTGCCTCAGTGTCTCAGTGTCTCTGTGTCTCAGTGTCTCAGTGTCGCTGTGTCTCAGTGTCTCAGTGTCACTGTCTCTCAGTGTCTCAGTTTATCTGCATCTCTGTGTCTCTGTGTCTCAGTGTCACTGTCTCTCTGAGTCTCAGTGTCTAAGTGACTCAGTGTCTCAGTGTCTCAGTGTCTCAGAGTCTCAGTGTCTCTGTGTCTCAGTGTCTCTGTGTCAAAGTGTCTCAGTGTATCAGAGTCTCAGTGTCTCAGAGTCTCAGTGTCTCTGTGTCTCAGTGTCTCTGTGTCTCAGTGTCTCAGAGTCTCAGTGTATCTGTGTCTCTGTGTCTCAGTGTCTCTGTGTCTCAGAGTCTCAGTGTCTCAGTGTCTCAGTGTATCAGAGTCTCAGTGTCTCAGTGTCTCAGTGTCTCTGTGTCTCAGAATCTCAGTGTATCAGAGTCTCTGTGTCTCAGTGTCTCTGTGTCTCAGTGTCTCAGTGTCTCTGTGTCTCAGAATCTCAGTGTATCTGTGTCTCAGTGCCTCAGAGTCTCAGTGTCTCTGTGACTAAGTGTCTCAGTGTCTCAGAGTCTCAGTGTCTCAGTGTCTCAGTGTATCAGAGTCTCAGTGTCTCTGTGTCTCAGTGTCTCATAGTCTTAGTGTCTCAGTGTCTCAGTGTCTCTGTTCCTCAGTGTCTCAGAGTCTCAGTGTCTCTGTGTCTCAGTGTCTCTGTGTCTCAGTGTCTCAGATTCTCAGGGTCTCAGTGTCTCAGTTTCCCAGAGTCACAGTGTCTCAGTGTCTCTGTGTCTCAGTGTCTCAGTGTCTCTGTGTCTCTGTGTCTCAGTGTCTCAGTGTCTCTTTGTTTCAGTGTCACAGTCCATCTGTGACTAAGTGTCTCAGTGTCTCTGTGTCTCAGAGTCTCAGTGTCTGAGTGACTCAGTGTCTCTGTGCCTCAGTGTCTCAGTGTCTCTGTGTCTCAGTGTCTCAGTGTCGCTGTGTCTCAGTGTCTCAGTGTCACTGTCTCTCAGTGTCTCAGTTTATCTGCATCTCTGTGTCTCTGTGTCTCAGTGTCACTGTCTCTCTGAGTCTCAGTGTCTAAGTGACTCAGTGTCTCAGTGTCTCAGTGTCTCTATGTCTCAGTGCCTCAATGTATCAGTGTCTCAGTGTCTCGTGTCTCAGTGTCACAGTGCCTCTGTGTCTCAGTGTCTCTGTGTCTCAGTGTCTCAGTGTCTCAGTGCCTCAGAGTCTCAGTGTCTCAGATTCTCAGTGTCTCAGTGTCTCAGTTTCTCTGTGTCTCAGTGTCTCTGTGTCTCAGTGTCTGTGTCTCAGAGTCTCATTGTCTCTGTGTCTCAGTGTCTCAGTGTCTCTGTGTCTCAGAGTCTCAGTGTCTCAGTGTCTCTGTGTCTCAGTGTCTCTGTGTCTCAGAGTCTCAGTGTCTCTGTGTCTCAGAGTCTCAGTGTCTCAGTGTCTCAGTGCCTCTGTGTCACAGTGTCTCAGTGTCTCAGTGTCACTGTGTCTCAGTGTCTCTGTCTCTCTGTGTCTCAGTGTCTCAGTGTGTCAGTGTCTCTGTGTCTCAGTGTTTCTGTGTCTCAGTGTCTCTGGGTCACAGTGTCTCAGTGTCTCAGTTCCTCAGTGTCTCTGTGTCTCATTGTCTCAGGGTCTCAGGGTCACTGTGTCTCAGTGTCTCTGTGTCTCTGTGTCGCAGTGTCTCAGTGTCTCAGATTCTCAGTGTCTCAGTGCCTCTGTGTCTCAGTGTCTCTGTGTCTCTGTGTCGCAGTGTCTCAGAGTCTCAGTGACTCAGTGTCTCTGTGTCTCTGTGTCACTGTCTCTCTGAGTCTCAGTGTCTAAGTGACTCAGTGTCTCAGTGTATCAGTGTCTCAGTGTCTCGTGTCTCAGTGTCGCAGTGTCTCAGAGTCTCAGTGTCTCTGTGTCACAGTGCCTCAGTGTCTCTGTGTCTCAGTGTCTCAGAGTCTCTGTGTCTCAGTGTCCCTTTGTCTCAGTGTCTCTGTGTCTCAGTGTCCCTGTGTCTCAGTGTCTCAGTGTCTCAGTGTCTCATTGTCTCTGTGTCTCAGTGCCTCTGTGTCACAGTGTCTCAGTGTCTCAGTGTCACTGTGTCTCTGTCTCTCTGTGTCTCAGTGTCTCAGTGTGTCAGTGTCTCTGTGTCTCAGTGTCTCTGTGTCTCAGTGTCTCTGGGTCACAGTGTCTCAGTGTCTCAGTTCCTCAGTGTCTCTGTGTCTCATTGTCTCAGGGTCTCAGGGTCACTGTGTCTCCGTGTCTCTGTGTCTCTGTGTCGCAGTGTCTCAGTGTCTCAGATTCTCAGTGTCTCAGTGCTTCTGTGTCTCAGTGTCTCTGTGTCTCTGTGTCGCAGTGTCTCAGTGTCTCAGTATCTCAGTGTCTCTGTGTCTCAGTGTCTCAGTGTTTCAGTGTCTCTGTGTCTCAGAGTCTCAGTGACTCAGTGTCTCTGTGTCTCTGTGTCTCAGTGTCTCAGAGTCTCTGTGTCTCAGTGCCTCTGTGTCTCAGTGTCTCTGTTCCTCAGTGTCTCAGTGTCTGTGTGTCTCTTTGTCTCAGAGTCTCAGTGCCTCTGTGTCTCAGTGTCTCTGTTCCTCAGTATCTCAGTGTCTCAGTGTCACAGAGTCTCAGTGTCCCAGTGTCTCAGTGTCTCTGTGTCTCAGTGTCTCATTGTCTCAGTGTCTCTGTGTCTCAGTGTCTCTGTGTCTCTGTGTCGCACTGTCTCAGTGTCTCAGTATCTCAGTGTCTCAGTGTCTCAGAGTCTCAGTGTCTCAGTGTCTCATTGTCTCAGTGTTCTGTGTCTCAGTGCCTCAGTGTCTGTGTGTCTCTGTGTCTCAGTGTCTCTGTGTCTCTGTGCCTCAGTATCCCAGTGTGTCAGAGTCTCAGAGTCTCTGCATCTCTGTGTCTCAGTGTCACTTTGTTTCAGTGTCTCAGTGTCTCTGAGTCTCAGTCTCTCTGTGTCTCTGTGTCTCTGAGCATCTCTGTCTCGGTGTCTGTAATCCTCTGAGACTCTGTGTCTCTGGGTCTCCTTGTCTCTGAGTCTCTGAGTCTCTGTGTCTCTGAGTCCCTGAGTCTCGGGGTGTCTGTGTCTCTGCGTCTTTGAGCCTCTGTGTGTCTGCGTCGCTGTGTCTCTGTGCCTCAGTGCCTCAGTTTCTCAGTTTCTCAGTGTCTCAGAGTCTCAGTGTCTCACTGTCTCTCTGTCTCAGTGTCTCAGTGGCTCTGTGTCTCTGTGTCACAGCGTCTCAATGTCTCTGATTCTCAGTGTCACAGTGCCTCAGTGTCTCAGTGTCTCAATGTCCCAGTGTCTCAGTGTCTCTGTGTCTCTGTGTCTCAGTGTCCCTGTGTCTCAGTGTCTCAGTGTCTCTGTGTCTCAGTCTCTCCGTGTCTCAGTGTCTCTGTGTCACAGTGTCTCAGTGTCTCAGTGCCTCAGTGTCTCTTTGTCTCAGAGTCTCAGGGTCTCAGTGTCTCTGTGTCTCAGTGACTCAGTGTCTCAGAGTCTCAGTGAATCAGTGTCTCAGTGTCTCTGTGTCTCAGTGTCTCAGTGTCTCAGTGTCTCAGTGCCACAGAGTCTCAGTGTTTCAGTGTCTCTGTGTCTCAGTGTCTGTGTCTCAGAGTCTCATTGTCTCTGTGTCTCAGTGTCTCAGAGTCTCAGTGTCTCTGTGTCTCAGTGTCTCTGTGTCTCTGTGTCTCAGAGTCTCAGTGTCTCTGTGTCTCAGAGTCTCAGTGTCTCAGTGTCTCAGTGCCTCTGTGTCACAGTGTCTCAGTGTCTCAGTGTCACTGTGTCTCAGTGTTTCTGTCTCTCTGTGCCTCAGTGTGTCAGTGTCTCTGTGTCTCAGTGTCTCTGTGTCTCAGTGTCTCATTGTCTCAGTGTCTCAGTGCCTCAGTGTCTCCGGGTCTCAGTGTCTCAGTGTCTCAGAGTCTCTGTGTCTCTGTGTCGCAGTGTCTCAGTGTCTCAGTATCTCAGTGTCTTAGTGCCTCAGTGTCTCTGTGTCTCAGTGTCTCAGAGTCTCAGTGTCTGTGTGTCTCAGTGTCTCAGAGTCTCAGTGTCTCTGTGTCTCTGTGTCTTAGTGTCTCTGTGTCTCTGTCTTTCAGTGTCTCAGAGCCTCGGTGTCTCAGAGCCTCGGTGTCTCAATCTCTCAGTGTCTCAGAATCTCAGCGTCCCAGTGTCTATGTGTCTCAGAGTCTCAGAGTCTCAGTGTCTCAGTGTCTGTGTGTCATAGTGTCTCAGAGTCTCAGTGTCTCAGTGTCTCTGTGTCTCAGTGTCTCAGAGTCACAGTGTCCCAGTGTCTCTGTGTCTCTGTGTTTCAGTGTCTCAGAGTCTCAGTATCTCAGTGCCTCAGTGTCTCAGTGTCTCAGTGTCTCAGTGTCTCTGTGTCTCAGTGTCTCAGTGTCCCTGTGTCTCAGTGTATCAGTGTCTCTGTGTCTCAGTTTCTATTTGACACAGTGTCTCAGTGTCTCAGTGTCACTGTGTCTCAGTATCTCTGTCTCTCTGTGTCTCAGTGTCTCAGTGTCTCAGAGTCTCAGTGTCTCTGTGTCTCAGTGTCTCTGGGTCTCTGTGTCTCTGAGTCTCTGATTCTCTGAGTCTCTGTTTCTCTGGGTCTCAGTCACTCTTAGTCTCTTAGCCTCTGTGTCTCTGAACTTCTGTGTCTCTGCGTTTCTGAGTCTCTGAGTCTCTGAGCATCTGTGTCTCTGCGTCTCAGAGTCTCTGAGCCTCTGAGCCTCTGTGTCTCTGGGTCTCTGTGTCTCTGAGTCTCTGTGTCTCTGAGTCTCTAAGCATCGGTGTCTCGGTGTCTGTATGTCTCTGAGACTCTGTGTCTCTGTGTCTCTGTGTCTCTGAGTCTCTGTGTCTCTGGGTCTCTGTGACTCTGAGTCTCTGTATCTCTGAGTCTCTGAGTCTCTGATTCTCTGAGTCTCTGTTTCTCTGGGTCTCAGTCACTCTTAGTCTCTTAGCCTCTGTGTCTCTGAACTTCTGTGTCTCTGCGTTTCTGAGTCTCTGAGTCTCTGAGCATCTGTGTCTCTGCGTCTCAGAGTCTCTGAGCCTCTGAGCCTCTGTGTCTCTGGGTCTCTGTGTCTCTGAGTCTCTGTGTCTCTGAGTCTCTAAGCATCTGTGTCTCGGCGTCTGTATGTCTCTGAGACTCTGTGTCTCTGTGTCTCTGTGTCTCTGAGTCTCTGTGTCTCTGGGTCTCTGTGACTCTGAGTCTCTGTGTCTCTGAGTCTCTGAGTCTCTGAGCCTCTGTGTCTCTGCGTCTCTGATTCTCTGAGTCTCTGTGTCTCTGTGTCTCTGGGTCTCTGAGTCTCTGTGTCTCAGGGTCTCTGAGTCTCAGATCATCTGTGTCTCTGAGTCTCCGTGTCGCTGAGTCTCTGAGTCACTGAGCCTCTGTGTCTCTGCGTCTCTGTGTCTCTGGCTCTCTGAGCCTCCTAGCCTCAATGTCTCTGTGTCTCTGTGTCTCTGAGTCTCTGGGTCTCTGTGTCTCTAGCTCTCTGTGTCTCTGAGTCTCTGTGTCTCTGGGTCTCTGTGTCTCTGAGTTTCTGGGTCTCTGTTTCTCTGCGTCTCTGAGCCTCTGAGCCTCTACGTCTCTGAGTCTCTGTGTCTCTGCGTCTCTGAGTCTCTGTGTCTCTGGTTCTATGTGTCTCTGAGTCTCTGAGCCTCTGAGTCTCTGAGCATCTGTGTCTCTGAGTTTCCGTGTCGCTGTGTCTCTGAGCATCTGTGTATCTGAGTCTACGTGTCACTGAGTCTCTGAGTCTCTGTGTCTCTGCGTCTCTGAATCTCTGAATCTCAGTGTCTCTGGGTCTCTGTAATTCTGAGCCTCTGTGTCTCTCCGTCTCTGTGGCTCTGTGTCTCTGGGTCTCTGAGTCCCTGTGTCTTTGAGTCTCAGTGTCTCTGAGTCTCTGTGTCTCTGGGTCTTTGTGTCTCTGAGTCTCTGATTCTCTGAGTCTCTGTTTCTCTGGGTCTCAGTGACTCTGAGTCTCTTAGCCTCTGTGTCTCTGAGCCTCTCTGTCTCTGAGCCTCTGTGTCTCTGCGTCTCTGCATCTCTGAGCCTCTAAGCCTCTGTGTCTCTGGGTCTCTGTGTCTCTGAGTCTCTGTGTCTCTGAGTCTCTGAGCATCTGTGTCTCGGTGTCTGTATGTCTCTGAGACTCGGTGTCTATGTGTCTCTGTGTCTCTGAGCATCTGTGCCTCTTCGTCTCCGTGTCGCTGAGTCTCTGCATCTCTGAGCCTCAGTGTCTCTGCGTCTCTGAGTCTCTGTGTCTCTGGGTCTCTGAGTCCCTGTGTCTCTGAGTCTCAGTGTCTCTGACTCTCTGAGTCTCTGTGTCTCTGGGTCTCTGAGTCCCTGTGTCTCTTGGTCTCTGTGTCTTTGAGTCTCTGATTCTCTGAGTCTCTGTTTCTCTGGGTCTCAGTGTCTCTGGGTCTCAGTGACTCTGAGTCTCTGTGTCTCTGAGCCTCTGTGTCTCTGCGTCTCTGAGCCTCTGTGTCTTTGCATCTCTGAGTCCCTGAGTCTCTGAGCATCTGTGTCTCTGCGTCTCTGAGTCTCTGAGCCTCTCCGCCTTTGTGTCTCTGGGTCTCTGTGTCTCTGAGTCTCTGTGTCTCTGCGTCTCTGAGCATCTGTGTCTCGGTGTCTGTAACTCTCTGAGACTCTGTGTCTCTGTGTCTCTGAATCTCTGTGTCTCTGGGTCTCTGTGTCTCTGAGTCTCTGCGTCTCCGTGTCTCTGTGTCTCTGCGTCTCTGTGTCTCTGTGTCTCTGACCCTTTGTGTGTCTTCGTCTCTGAGCCTCTGTGTTTCTGCGTCTCTGAGTCTCTGTGTCTCTAGGGCTCTGTGTCTATGCGTCTCTGAGTCTCTGAGTCTCAGTGTCTCTGGGTCTCTGGGTCTCTGAGCCTCTGTGTCTCTGCGTCTCTGAGCCTCTGTGTCTCTGTGTCTCTGGGTCTCTGTGACTCTGAGTCTCTGTGTCTCTGAGTCTCTGAGTCTCTGAGCCTCTGTGTCTCTTCGTCTCTGATTCTCTGAGTCTGTGTGTCTCTGTGTCTCTGGGTCTCTGAGTCTCTGCATCTCAGGGTCTCTGAGTCTCCGATCATCTGTGTCTCTGAGTCTCCGTGTCGCTGAGTCTCTGAGTCACTGAGCCTCTGTGTCTCTGCGTCTCTGTGTCTCTGGCTCTCGTAGCCTCTGAGCCTCTATGTCTCTGAGTCTCTGTGTCTCTGCGTCTCTGTGTTTCTGAGTCTCTGTGTCTCTGGTTCTCTGTGTCTCTGAGTCTCTGAGTCTCTGTGTCTCTGCGTCTCTGTGTCTCTGGCTCTCGTAGCCTCTGAGCCTCTATGTCTCTGAGTCTCTGTGTCTCTGCGTCTCTGTGTTTCTGAGTCTCTGTGTCTCTGAGTCTCTGTGTCTCTGGGTCTCTGTGTCTCTGAGTTTCTGGGTCTCTGTGTCTCTGCGGCTCTGAGCCTCTGAGCCACTACGTCTCTGAGTCTTTGTGTCTCTGCGTCTCTGAGTCTCTGTGTCTCTGGGTCTATGTGTCTCTGAGTCTCTGAGCCTCTGTGTCTCTGCGTCTCTGAGCCTCTGAGTCTCTGAGCATCTGTGTCTCTGAGTTTCCGTGTCGCTGAGTCTCTGAGCATCTGTGTATCTGAGTCTCCGTGTCGCTGAGTCTCTGAGTCACTGAGTCCCTGTGTCTCTAGTCTCAGTGTCTCTGAGTCTCTGAGTCACGGGGTCTCTGTGTGCCTGCGTCTTTGAGCCTCTGTGTGCCTGCGTCTCTGAGCCTCTGTGTCTCTGCGTCTCTGAGTCGCTGTGTCTCAGGGTCTCTGAGTCTCTGAGTCTCTTAGCCTCTGAGTCCCTGTGTCTCTGAGTCTCTGAGCCTCTGTGTCTCTGCGTCTCTGTGTTTCTGAGTCTCTGTGTCTCTGGGTCTCTGTGTCTCAGTGTCTCTGGGTCTCTGTGTCTCTGAGTCTCTGTGTCTCTGGGTCTTTGTGTCTCAGTGTCTCTGGGTCTCTGTGTCTCTGAGTCTCTGAGCCTCTGTGTCTCTGCGTCTCTGAGTCTCTGGCTCTCTCAGCATCTGTGTCTCGGTGCCTGTATGTCTCTGAGACTCTGTGTCTCTGGGTCTCTGTGTCTTTGAGTCTCTGATTCTCTGAGTCTCTTTTTCTCTGGGTCTCAGTGACTCTGAGCCTCTGAGCCTCTGTGTCTCTGGGTCTCTGTGTCTCTGAGTCTCTGTGTCTCTGAGTCTCTAAGCATCTGTGTCTCAGCGTCTGTATGTCTCTGAGACTCTGTGTCTCTGTGTCTCTGTGTCTCTGAGTCTCTGTGTCTCTGCGTCTCTGAGTCTCTGAGCATCTGTGTCTCTGCGTCTCTGCGTCTCTGAGCCTCTGAGACTCTGTGTCTCTCAGTCTCTGTGTCTCTGAGTCTCTGTGTCTCTGAGTCTCTGAGCATCTGTGTCTCGGTGTCTGTAAGTCTCTGAGACTCTGTGTCTATGTGTCTCTGTGTCACTGAGTCTCTGTGTCTCTGGGTCTCTGTGACTCTGAGTCTCTGCGTCTCCTATTCTCTGAGTCTCTGCGTCTCTGTGTCTCTGAGTCTCTGCGTCTCAGGGTCTCTGAGTCTCTGAGTCTCTCAGCCTCTGCGTGTCTTTATCTCTGAGTCTCTGAGCCTCTGTGTCTCTGGGTCTCTGTGTCTCTGAGTCTCTGTGTCTCTGAGTCTCTGAGCATCTGTGTCTCGGTGTCTGTATGTCTCTGAGCCTCTGTGTCTCTGCATCTCTGAGCCTCAGTGTCTCTGCGTCTCTGAGTCTCTGTGTCTCTGGGTCTCTGAGTCCCTGTGTCTCTGAGTCTCAGTGTCTCTGACTCTCTGAGTCTCTGTGTCTCTGGGTCTCTGAGTCCCTGTGTCTCTTGGTCTCTGTGTCTTTGAGTCTCTGACTCTCTGAGTCTCTGTGTCTCTGGGTCTCTGAGTCTCTGTGTCTCTTGGTCTCTGTGTCTTTGAGTCTCTGATTCTCTGAGTCTCTGTTTCTCTGGGTCTCAGTGTCTCTGGGTCTCAGTGACTCTGAGTCTCTGTGCCTCTGTGTCTCTGAGCCTCTGTGTCTCTGCGTCTCTGAGTCCCTGAGTCTCTGAGCATCTGTGTCTCTACGTCTCTGAGTCTCTGAGCCTCTCCGTCTTCGTGTCTCTGGGTCTCTGTGTCTCTGAGTCTCTGTGTCTCTGCGTATCTGAGCATCTGTGTCTCGGTGTCTGTAACTCTCTGAGCCTCTGAATCTCTGTGTCTCTGGGTCTCTGTGTCTCTGAGTCTCTGTGCCTCTGAGTCTCTGAGTCTCTGAGCCTCTGTGTCTCTGCGTCTCTGAGTCTCTGAGCCTCTGTGTCTCTGCGTCTCTGATTCTCTGAGTCTCTGTGTCTCTTTGTCTCCGGGTCTCTGAGTCTCTGCATCTCAGGGTCTCTGAGTCTCAGATCATCTGTGTCTCTGAGTCTCCGTGTCGCTGAGTCTCTGAGTCTCTGAGCCTCTGTGTCTCTGCGTCTCTGTGTCTCTGGCTCTCTGAGCCTCTGAGCCTCGATGTCTCTGTGTCTCTGTGTCTCTGTGTCTCTGAGTCTCTGAGTCTCTGTGTCTCTAGGTCTCTGTGTCTCTGAGTCTCTGTGTCTCTGGGTCTCTGTGTCTCTGAGTTTCTGGGTCTCTGTGTCTCTGCATCTCTGAGCCTCTGAGCCTCTACGTCTCTGAGTCTCTGTGTCTCTGCGTCTCTGAGTCTCTGTGTCTCTGGGTCTATGTGTCTCTGCGTCTCTGAGCCTCTGAGTCTCTGAGCATCTGTGTCTCTGAGTTTCCGTGTCGCTGAGTCTCTGAGCATCTGTGTGTCTGAGTCTCCGTGTCACTGAGTCTCTGAGTCACTGAGCCTTTGTGTCTCTGTGTCTCTGAGTCCCTGAGTCTCTGAGTCTCTGTGTCTCTGCGTCTCTGAATCTCTGAATCTCAGTGTCTCTGGGTCTCTGTAATTCTGAGCCTCTGTGTCTCTCCGTCTCTGTGGCTCTGGGTCTCTGTGTCTCTGAGTCTCTGATTCTCTGAGTCTCTGTTTCTCTGGGTCTCTGTGACTCTGAATCTCTTAGCCTCTGTGTCTCTGAGCCTCTCTGTCTCTGAGCCTCTGTGTCTCTGCGTCTCTGCGTCTCTGGGCATCTGTGTCTCTGCGTCTCTGCGACTCTGAGCCTCTGTGTCTCTGGGTCTCTGTTTCTCTGAGTCTCTGTGTCTCTGAGTCTCTGAGCATCTGTGTCTCGGTGTCTGTATGTCTCTGAGACTCTGTGTCTCTGCGTCTCTGAGTCTCTGAGCCTCTCTGCCTTTGTGTCTCTGGGTCTCTGTGTCTCTGAGTCTCTGCGTCTCTGCGTCTCTGAGCATCTGTGTCTCGGTGTCTGTGACTCTCTGAGTCTCTGTGTCTCTGTGTCTCTGAGCCTCTGTGTCTCTGGGTCTCTGTGACTCTAAGTCTCTGTGTCTTTGAGTCTCTGAATCTCTGTGTCTCTGGGTCTCTGTGTCTCAGAGTCTCGGTGTTTCTGAGTCTCTGTGTCTCTGGGTCTCTGCGTCTCCGTGTCTCTGTGTCTCTGACCCTCTGTGTGTCTTCGTCTCTGAGCCTCTGTGTTTCTGCGTCTCTGAGTCCCTGAGTCTCTAAGCCTCTTTGTCTCTGCGGCTCTGAGTCTCTGTGTCTCTAGGGCTCTGTGTCTCTGCGTCTCTGAGTCTCTGAGTC
The DNA here is from genome assembly GCF_965287045.1 of Carcharhinus amblyrhynchos. NCBI lineage: Eukaryota > Metazoa > Chordata > Chondrichthyes > Carcharhiniformes > Carcharhinidae > Carcharhinus > Carcharhinus amblyrhynchos. Next base: position 885,087 of record NW_027649804.1, on the reverse strand, counting down.
TCAGTGTCTCTGGGTCTCTGGGCCTCTGAGCCTCTGTGTCTCTGCGTCTCTGAGCCTCTGTGTCTCTGCGTCTCTGAGTCTCTGTGCCTCTGTGTCTCTGCATCTCTGCGTCTCTGAGTCTCTGGGCATCTGTGTCTCTGCGTCTCTGCGTCTCTGAGACTCTGAGCCTCTGTGTCTCTGGGTCTCTGTGTCTCTGAGTCTCTGTGTCTCTGAGTCTCTGAGCATCAGTGTCTTGGTGTCTGTATGTCTCTGAGACTCTGTGTCTCTGTGTCTCTGAGTCTCTGTGTCTCTGGGTCTCTGTGACTCTGAGTCTCCGTGTCTCTGAGTCTCTGTGTCTCTGAGTCTCTGAGCATCAGTGTCTCGGTGTCTGTATGTCTCTGAGACTCTGTGTCACAGTGTCTCTGTGTCTCTGTGTCTCAGTGTTTCTGTGTCTCTGTGTCACAGTGTCTCTGTGTCTCTGTGTCTCAGTGTCTCTGTGTCTCAGTGTCCCAGTGTCTCAGTGTCTCTGTGTCACAGTGTCTATGTGTCTCAGTGTCTTTGTGTCTCAGAGTCGCAGTGTATCAAAGTCGCAGTGTCTCAGTGTCTCAGTGTCTCAGTGTCCCAGTGTCTCAGTGTCTCTGTGTCACAGTGTCTCTGTGCCTCAGTATCTCAGTGTCTTAGTGTCTCAGTGTATCAAAGTCGCAGTGTCTCAGTGTCTCAGTGTCTCTGTGTCTCAGTGTCTCTGTGTCACAGTGTCTCTGTGTCTCTGTGTCTCAGTGTCTCTGTGTCTCAGTGTCTCTGTGTCTCAGTGTCCCAGTGTCTCAGTGTCTCTGTGTCACAGTGTCTCTGTGTCTCAGTGTCTTTGTGTCTCAGAGTCGCAGTGTCTCAGTGACTCAGTGTCTCTGTGCCTCAGTCTCTCAGTGTCTCAGTGTCTCAGTGTATCAGAGTCTCAGTGTCTCTGAGTCTCTGAGAATCAGTGTCTCAGAGTCTCGTGTCTCAGTGTCTCTGTGTCTAAGTGTCTCAGTGTCTCAGAGTCTCTGTGTCTCTGTGTCTCAGTGTCTCTGTGCCAAAGTGTCTCAGTGTCTCAGTGTCTCAGAGTCTCAGTGTCTCTGTGTCTCAGTGTCTCAGTGTCTCTGTGTCTCAGAGTCTCAGTGTCTCAGTGTCTCAGTGTATCAGAGTCTCAGTGTCTCTGTGTCTCAGTGTCTCTGTGTCTCAGTGTCTCATAGTCTTAGTGTCTCAGTGTCTCAGTGTCTCTGTGCCTCAGTGTCTCAGAGTCTCAGTGTCTCAGTGTCTCTGTGTCTCAGTGTCTCAGATTCTCAGGGTCTCAGTGTCTCAGTGTCTCAGTGTCTCTGTGCTTCAGTGTCTCAGTGTCTCTGTGTCTCAGTGTCTCTTTGTTTCAGTGTCACAGTCCATCTGTGACTAAGTGTCTCAGTGTCTCTGTGTCTCAGAGTCTCAGTGTCTGAGTGACTCAGTGTCTCTGTGCCTCAGTGTCTCTGTGTCTCAGTGTCTCAGTGTCTCTGTGTCTCAGTGTCTCAGTGTACCTGCATTTCTGTGTCTCTGTGTCTCAGTGTCACTGTCTCCCTGAGTCTCAGTGTCTAAGTGTCTCAGTGTCTCAGTGTCTCTATGTCTCAGTGTTTCAGTGTATCAGTGTCTCAGTGTCTCGTGTCTCAGTGTCTCAGTGTCTCAGAGTCTCAGTGTCTCTGTGTCTCAGTGTCACACTGTCGCTGTGTCTCAGTGTCTCAGTGTCTCTGTGTCTCAGTGTCTCAGAGTCTCAGTGTCTCAGTGACTCAGTGCCTCTGTGTCTCAGTGTCTCAGTGTCTCTGTCTCTCTGTGTCTCTGTGTCTCAGAGTCTCAGCGTCTCAGTGTCACAGTGCCTCAGTGTCTCAGTGTCTCACTGTCTCAGTGTCTGTGTGTCACAGAGTCTCAGTGTATCAGTGACTCAGTGTCTCTGTGCCTCAGTGTCTCAGTGTCTCAGTGTCTCTGTTTCTCAGTGTCTCAGAGACTCAGTGTCTCAGTGTCTCTGTGTCTAAGTATCTCAGTGTCTCTGTGTCTCAGTGTCTCAGAGTCTCAGTGTTTAAGTTTCTCAGTGTCTCAGCGTCTCAGTGTCTCAGACTCTCAGTGCCTCAGTGTCTCAGTGTCTCTATGTCTCAGTGTCTCAGTGTCTCTGTGTCTCAGTGTGTCTGTGTCTCAGAGTTTCAGTGTCTCAGTGTCACTGTGTCTCAGTGTCTCTGTCTCTCAGTGTCTCAGTGTCTCTGTGTCTCAGAGTCGCAGTGTCTCTGTGTCTCAGTGTCTCTGTGTCTCAGTGTCTCAGTGTATCTGCGTCTCAGTGTCTCAGTGTCTCTGTGTCTCAGTGTCTCTGTGTCTCAGAGTCTCAGTGTCTCAGTGTCTCTGTGACTCAGTGTCTCAGAGTCTCGTGTCTCAGTGTCTCTGTGTCTCAGTGAGTCAGGGTATCAGTGTCTCTGTGTCTCAGTGTCTTTGTGGCTCAGTGTGTGAGTATCTCTTTGACTCAGTGTCTCAGTGTATCTGCGTCTCAGTGTCTCTGTGCCTCAGTGTCTCTGTGTCTCTGAAACTCAGTGTCTCAGTGACTCAGTGTCTCTGTGTCTCTGTGTCAAAGTGTCTCTGTGTCTCAGTGTCTCTGCGTCTCAGTGTCCCAGTGTCTCGGTGTCTCTGTGTCACAGTGTCTCTGTGTCTCAGTGTCTTTGTGTCTCAGAGTCGCAGTGTATCAAAGTCGCAGTGTCTCAGTGTCTCAGTGTCCCAGTGTCTCAGTGTCTCTGTGTCACAGTGTCTCAGTGCCTCAGTATCTCAGTGTCTTAGTGTCTCAGTGTATCAAAGTCGCAGTGTCTCAGTGTCTCTGTGTCTCAGTGTCTCTGTGTCACAGTGTCTCTGTGTCTCAGTGTCTCTGTGTCTCAGTGTCCCAGTGTCTCAGTGTCTCTGTGTCTCAGTGTCTCTGTGTCTCAGTGTCTTTGTGTCTCAGAGTCGCAGTGTCTCAGTGACTCAGTGTCTCTGTGCCTCAGTCTCTCAGTGTCTCAGTGTCTCAGTGTATCAGAGTCTCAGTGTCTCTGAGTCTCTGAGACTCAGTGTCTCAGAGTCTCGTGTCTCAGTGTCTCTGTGTCTCAGTGTCTCAGTGTCTCAGAGTCTCAGTGTCTCTGTGTCTCAGTGTCTCTGTGCCAAAGTGTCTCAGTGTCTCAGTGTCTCAGAGTCTCAGTGTCTCTGTGTCTCAGTGTCTCAGTGTCTCTGTGTCTCAGTGTCTCAGTGTCTCAGTGTATCAGAGTCTCAGTGTCTCTTTGTCTCAGTGTCTCAGTGTCTCTGTGTCTCAGAATCTCAGTGTATCAGTGTCTCAGTGTCTCAGAGGCTCAGTGTCTCTGTGACTAAGTGTCTCAGTGTCTCAGTGTCTCAGTGTATCAGAGTCTCAGTGTCTCTGTGTCTCAGTGTCTCATAGTCTTAGTGTCTCAGTGTCTCAGTGTCTCTGTGCCTCAGTGTCTCAGAGTCTCAGTGTCTCTGTGTCTCAGTGTCTCTGTGTCTCAGTGTCTCAGATTCTCAGGGTCTCAGTGTCTCAGTGTCTCAGAGTCACAGTGTCTCAGTGTCTCAGTGTCTCTGTGACTCTGTGTCTCAGTGTCTCAGTGTCTCTTTGTTTCAGTGTCACAGTCCATCTGTGACAAAGTGTCTCAGTGTCTCTGTGTCTCAGAGTCTCAGTATCTGAGTGACTCAGTGTCTCTGTGCCTCAGTGTCTCTGTGTCTCAGTGTCTCAGTGGTGCTGTGTCTCAGTGTCTCAGTGTCTCTGTGTCTCAGTGTCCCAGTGTACCTGCATTTCTGTGTCTCTGTGTCTCAGTGTCACTGTCTCTCTGAGTCTCAGTGACTAAGTGACTCAGTGTCTCAGTGTCTCAGTGTCTCTATGTCTCAGTGTCTCAGTGTATCAGTGTCTCAGTGTCTCGTGTCTCAGTGTCTCAGTGTCTCAGAGTCTCAGTGTCTCTGTGTCTCAGTGTCACACTGTCGCTGTGTCTCAGTGTCTCTGTGTCTCAGTGTCTCAGAGTCTCAGTGTCTCAGTGACTCAGAGCCTCTGTGTCTCAGTGTCTCAGTGTCTCTGTCTCTCTGTGTCTCTGTGTCTCAGAGTCTCAGCGTCTCAGTGTCACAGTGCCTCAGTGTCTCAGTGTCTCACTGTCTCAGTGTCTGTGTGTCACAGAGTCTCAGTGTATCAGTGACTCAGTGTCTCTGTGCCTCAGTGTCTCAGTGTCTCAGTGTCTCAGTGTCTCAGAGACTCAGTGTCTCAGTGTCTCAGTGTCTCAGAGACTCAGTGTCTCAGTGTCTCAGAGACTCAGTGTCTCAGTGTCTCTGTGTCTAAGTATCGCAGTGTCTCTGTGTCTCAGTGTCTCAGAGTCTCAGTGTGTAAGTTTCTCAGCGTCTCAGTGTCTCAGACTCTCAGTGCCTCAGTGTCTCAGTGTCTCTATGTCTCAGTGTCTCAGTGTCTCTGTGTCTCAGTGTGTCTGTGTCTCAGAGTTTCAGTGTCTCAGTGTCACTGTGTCTCAGTGTCTCTGTCTCTCAGTGTCTCAGTGTCTCTGTGTCTCAGAGTCGCAGTGTCTCTGTGTCTCAGTGTCTCTGTGTCTCAGTGTCTCAGTGTATCTGCGTCACAGTGTCTCAGTGTCTCTGTGTCTCAGTGGCTCTGTGTCTCAGAGTCTCAGTGTCTCATTGTCTCAGTGTCTCTGTGACTCAGTGTCTCAGAGTCTCGTGTCTCAGTGTCTCTGTGTCTCAGTGTGTCAGGGTATCAGTATCTCTGTGTCTCAGTGTCTTTGTGGCTCAGTGTGTGAGTATCTCTTTGACTCAGTGTCTCAGTGTATCTGCGTCTCAGTGTCTCAGTGTCTCTGTGCCTCAGTGTCTCAGTGACTCAGTGTCTCTGTGCCTCAGTGTCTCAGTGTCTCATTGTCTCACTGTATCAGTGTCTCAGTGCCTCAGTGTCTCAGTGTCTCAGAGACTCAGTGTCTCAGTGTCTCTGTGTCTCAGTGTCTCAGTGTCTCTGTGTCTCTGTGTCTCAGTGTCTCAGTGTATCAGAGTTTCAGTGTCTCAGTGTCTCTGTGTCTCAGTGCCTCAGAGTCTCAGTGTCTCAGTGTCTCAGTGTCTCATTGTCTCTGTGTCTCAGAGTCTCAGTGTCTCAGTGTCTCAGTGTATCAGAGTTTCAGTGTCTCATTGTCTCTGTGTCTCAGAGTCTCAGTGTCTCAGTGTCTCTGTGTCTGAGAGTCTCAGTGTCTCAGTGTCTCAGTGTCTCAGATTCTCAGGGTCTCAGTGTCTCAGAGTCACAGTGTCTCTGTGTCTCAGTGTCTCTGTGTCTCTGTGTCTCAGTGTCTTAGTATCTCTGTGTCTCAGTGTCATAGTCCATCTGTGACTCAGTGTCTCTGTGTCTCAGTGTCTCTGTGTCTCAGTGTCTCTGTGTCTCTGTGTCTGAGTGTCTCACTGTCTCTGTGTCTCACTGTCTCAGTGTCTCTGTGTCTCAGTGTCTCTGTGTCTCTGTGTCTCAAGTCTCAGTGTCTCAGTTTCTCAGTGTATCAGAGTCTCAGTGTCTCAGTGTCTCTGTGGCTCTGTATCTCAGTGTCTCTGTGTGTCAGTGTCTCAGTGTATCAGTGTCTCAGTGTCTCAGAGTCTCAGTGTCTCAGTGTCTCTGTGTCTCAGTGTCTCTGTGTCTCAGTGTCTCATAGTCTTAGTGTCTCTGTGTCTAAGTGTTTCAGTGTCTCTGTGCCTCAGTGTCTCGTGTCTCTGTGTCTCAGAGTCTCAGTGTCTCAGTGTCTCACTGTCTCAGTGTCTGTGTGTCACAGAGTCTCAGTGTATCAGTGACTCAGTGTCTCTGTGCCTCAGTGTCTCAGTGTCTCAGTGTCTCTGTGTCTCAGTGTCTCAGAGACTCAGTGTCTCAGTGTCTCTGTGCCTAAGTATCTCAGTGTCTCTGTGTCTCAGTGTCTCAGAGTCTCAGTGTCTAAGTTTCTCAGTGTCTCAGCGTCTCAGTGTCTCAGTGTCTCAGTGTCTCAGTGTCTCAGTGTCTCAGTGTGTCTGTGTCTCAGAGTTTCAGTGTCTCAGTGTCACTGTGTCTCAGTGTCTCTGTCTCTCAGTGTCTCAGTGTCTCTGTGTCTCAGTGTCTCTGTGTCTCAGTGTCTCAGTGTATCTGCGTCACAGTGTCTCAGTGTCTCTGTGTCTCAGTGGCTCTGTGTCTCAGAGTCTCAGTGTCTCATTGTCTCAGTGTCTCTGTGACTCAGTGTCTCAGAGTCTCAGAGTCTCGTGTCTCAGTGTCTCTGTGTCTCAGTGTGTCAGGGTATCAGTGTCTCTGTGTCTCAGTGTCTTTGTGGCTCAGTGTGTGAGTATCTCTTTGACTCAGTGTCTCAGTGTATCTGCGTCTCAGTGTCTCATTGTCTCTGTGCCTCAGTGTCTCTGAGTCTCTGAGATTCAGTGTCTCAGAGTCTCGTGTCTCAGTGTCTCTGTGTCTCAGTGTCTCAGAGTCTCAGTGTCTATGTGTCTCAGTGTCTCTGTGTCAAAGTGTCTCAGTGTCTCTGTGTCTCAGAGTCTCAGTGTCTCTGTGTCTCAGAGTCTCAGTGTCTGAGTGACCTAGTGTCTCTGTGCCTCAGTGTCTCAGTGTCTCTGTGTCTCAGTGTCTCAGTGTCGCTGTGTCTCAGTGTCTCAGTGTCTCTGTGTCTCAGTGTCTCAGTGTATCTGCATCTCTGTGTCTCTGTGTCTCAGTGTCACTGTCTCTCTGAGTCTCAGTGTCTAAGTGACTCAGTGTCTCAGTGTCTCAGTGTCTCTATGTCTCAGTGTCTCAGTGTATCAGTGTCTCAGTGTCTCGTGTCTCAGGGTCTCAGTGTCTCAGAGTCTCAGTGTCTCTGTGTCTCAGTGTCTGTGTCTCAGAGTCTCATTGTCTCAGTGTCTCAGTGTCTCAGTGACTCAGTGTCTCTGTGCCTCAGTGTCTCAGTGTCTCATTGTCTCACTGTATCAGTGTCTCAGTGCCTCAGTGTCTCAGTGTCTCAGAGACTCAGTGTCTCAGTGTCTCAGTGTCTCTGTGTCTCTGTGTCTCAGTGTCTCAGTGTATCAGAGTTTCAGTGTCTCAGTGTCTCTGTGTCTCAGTGCCTCAGAGTCTCAGTGTCTCAGTGTCTCATTGTCTCTGTGTCTCAGAGTCTCAGTGTCTCAGTGTCTCAGTGTATCAGAGTTTCAGTGTCTCAGTGTCTCTGTGTCTCAGTGCCTCAGAGTCTCAGTGTCTCAGTGTCTCATTGTCTCTGTGTCTCAGAGTCTCAGTGTCTCAGTGTCTCTGTGTCTCAGAGTCTCAGTGACTCAGTGTCTCAGTGTCTCAGATTCTCAGGGTCTCAGTGTCTCAGAGTCACAGTGTCTCTGTGTCTCAGTGTCTCAGTGTCTCTGTGTCTCTGTGTCTCAGTGTCTTAGTATCTCTGTGTCTCAGTGTCATAGTCCATCTGTGACTCAGTGTCTCTGTGTCTCAGTGTCTCTGTGTCTCAGTGTCTCTGTGTCTCTGTGTCTCAGTGTCTCAGTGTCTCACTGTCTCTGTGTCTCACTGTCTCAGTGTCTCTGTGTCTCAGTGTCTCTGTGTCTCTGTGTCTCAAGTCTCAGTGTCTCAGTGTCTCAGTGTATCAGAGTCTCAGTGTCTCAGTGTCTCTGTGGCTCTGTATCTCAGTGTCTCTGTGTGTCAGTGTCTCAGTGTATCAGTGTCTCAGTGTCTCAGTGTCTCAGAGACTCAGTGTCTCAGTGTCTCAGTGCCTCAGTGTCTCTGTGTCTCTGTGTCTCAGTGTCTCAGTGTATCAGAGTTTCAGTGTCACAGTGTCTCTGTGTCTCAGTGCCTCAGAGTCTCAGTGTCTCATTGTCTCTGTGTCTCAGAGTCTCAGTGTCTCAGTGTCTCAGTGTATCAGAGTTTCAGTGTCTCAGTGTCTCTGTGTCTCAGTACCTCAGAGTCTCAGTGTCTCAGTGTCTCATTGTCTCTGTGTCTCAGAGTCTCAGTGTCTCAGTGTCTCAGTGTCTCTGTGTCTCAGAGTCTCAGTGTCTCAGTGTCTCAGTGTCTCAGATTCTCAGGGTCTCAGTGTCTCAGAGTCACAGTGTCTCAGTGTCTCAGTGTCTCTGTGTCTCTGTGTCTCAGTGTCTTAGTATCTCTGTGTCTCAGTGTCATAGTCCATCTGTGACTCAGTGTCTCTGTGTCTCAGTGTCTCTGTGTCTCTGTGTCTCAGTGTCTCACTGTCTCTGTGTCTCACTGTCTCAGTGTCTCTGTGTCTCAGTGTCTCTGTGTCTCTGTGTCTCAAGTCTCAGTGTCTCAGTTTCTCAGTGTATCAGAGTCTCAGTGTCTCAGTGTCTCTGTGGCTCTGTATCTCAGTGTCTCTGTGTGTCAGTGTCTCAGTGTATCAGTGTCTCAGTGTCTCAGTGTCTCAGTGTCTCTGTGTCTCAGTGTCTCTGTGTCTCAGTGTCTCATAGTCTTAGTGTCTCTGTGTCTAAGTGTTTCAGTGTCTCTGTGCCTCAGTGTCTCGTGTCTCTGTGTCTCAGAGTCTCAGTGTCTCTGTGTCTCAGTGTCAAAGTGTCGCTGTGTCTCAGTGTCTCTGTGTCTCAGTGTCTTAGTGTATCTGCGTCTCAGTGTCTTTGTGCCTCAGTGTCTCAGTGTCTCAGTGTCTCTGTGTCTCAGAGTCGCAGTGTCTCTGTGCCTCAGTGTCTCTGTGTCTCAGTGTCTCAGTGTATCTGCGTCTCAGTGTCTCAGTGTCTCAGTGTCTCTGTGTCTCAGAGTCTCAGTGTCTCAGTGTCTCTGTGACTCAGTGCCTCAGAGTCTTGTGTCTCAGAGTCTCAGTGTCTCAGTGTCTCAGTGTCTCTGTGTCTCAGTGACTCTGTGTCTCAGTGTCTCAGTGTCTCTGTGTCTCAGTATCTCAGTGTATCTGCATCTCAGTGTCTCTGTGTCTCAGTGTCACTGTGTCTCTGAGTCTCAGTGTCTCTGTGTCTCAGTGTCAAAGTGTCGCTGTGTCTCAGTGTCTCTGTGTCTCAGTGTCTCTGTGTCTCAGTGTCTTAGTGTATCTGCGTCTCAGTGTCTCTGTGCCTCAGTGTCTCAGTGTCTCAGTGTATCAGTGTCTCGTGTTGCAGTGTCTCAGTGTCTCAGAGCCTCAGTGTCTCTGTGTCTCAGTGTCACAGTGTCGCTGTGTCTCAGTGTCTCTGTGTCTCAGTGTCTCAGTGTCTCTGTGTCTCAGTGTCTTAGTGTATCTGCGTCTCAGTGTCTCTGTGTCTCAGTGTCTCTGTGTCTCAGAGTCTCAGTGTCTCAGTGACTCAGTGCCTCTGTGTCTCAGTGTCTCAGTGTCTCTGTTTCTCTGTGTCTCAGTGTCTCAGAGTCTCAGTGTCTCAGTGTCACAGTGCCTCAGTGTGTCAGTGTCTCAGTGTCTCTGAGTCTCAGAGTCTCAGTGTATCAGTGACTCAGTGTCTCTGTGCCTCAGTGTCTCACTGTCTCTGTGTCTCAGTGTCTCAGAGACTCAGAGTCTCAGTGTCTCTGTGTCTAAGTATCTCAGTGTCTCTGTGTCACAATGTCTCAGAGATTCAGTGTCTCAGTATCTCAGTGTCTCAGTGTCTCAGACTCTCAGTGTCTCAGTGTCTCAGTGTCTCTATGTCTCATTGTCTCAGTGTCTCTGTGTCTCAGTGTGTCTGTGTCTCAGAGTTTCAGTGTCTCAGTGTCACTGTGTCTCAGTGTCTCAGTGTCTCTGTGTCACAGAGTCGCAGTGTCTCTGTGTTTCAGTGTCTCTGTGTCTCAGTGTCTCAGTGTATCTGCGTCTCAGTGTCTCAGTGTCTCTGTGTCTCAGAGTCTCAGTGTCTCAGTGTCTCTGTGACTCAGTGTCTCAGAGTCTCGTGTCTCAGTGTATCTGTGTCTCGGTGTCTCAGGGTCTCAGTGTCTCTGTGTCTCAGTGTCTGAGTGTCTCTTTGGCTCAGTGTCTCAGTGTATCTGGGTCACTGTGTCTCAGTGTCTCAGTGTCTGTGTGTCTCTGTGTCTCAGTGTCTCAGAGTCACAGTGTCCCAGTGTCACAGTGTCTCTGTTTCTCTGTGTCTCAGTGTCTCACAGTCTCAGTGTCTCTGTGTCTCAGAGTCTCATTGTCTCAGTGTCTCTGTGTCTCAGTGTCTCAGTGTCTCAGTGTCTCAGTGTCGCAGTTTCTCAGTGTCTCTGTGTCTCGGTGTCTCTGTGTATCTGCGTCTCAGTGTCTCAGTGTCTCAGTGACTCTGTGTCTCAGTCTCTCTGTGTCACAGTGTCTCAGTGTCTCAGCGTCTCAGTGCCTCAGTGTCTCTGTGTCTCAGTGTCTAAGAGTCTCAGGGTCTCAGTGTCTCAGTGTCTCTGTGTATCAGTGTCTCAGTGTCTCAGTGTCTCAGTCTCTCTGTGTCTCAGTGTCTCGGAGTCTCAGTATCTAAATGTCTCAGTGTCTCAGCGTCTCTGTGTCTCAGTGTGCCAGTGTCTCAGAGTCTCGGTGTCTCAGTGTCTCAGTGTCGCTGTGTCTCAGTGTCTCTGTGTTTCTGTGTCTCAGTGTCTCACTGTCCCTGTGACTCACTGTCTCAGTGTCTCTGTGTCTCAGTGTCTCTGTGTCTCTGTGTCTCAAGTCTCAGTGTCTCAGTGTCTCAGTGTATCAGAGTCTCAGTGTCTCAGTGTCTCTGTGGCTCTGTATCTCAGTGTCTCTGTCTGTCAGAGTCTCAGTGTATCAGTGTCTCAGTGTCTCTGTGTCTCTGTGTCTCAGTGTCTCAGTGTCTCAGTGTCTCAGTGTCTCAGAGTCTCAGAGTCTCTGTGTCTCTGTGCCTCAGTGTCTCTGAGTCTCTGAGATTCAGTGTCTCAGAGTCTCGTGTCTCAGTGTCTCTGTGTCTCAGTGTCTCAGAGTCTCAGTGTCTATGTGTCTCAGTGTCTCTGTGTCAAAGTGTCTCAGTGTCTCTGTGTCTCAGAGTCTCAGTGTCTCTGTGTCTCAGAGTCTCAGTGTCTGAGTGACTCAGTGTCTCTGTGCCTCAGTGTCTCAGTGTCTCTGTGTCTCTGTGTCTCAGTGTCGCTGTGTCTCAGTGTCTCAGTGTCTCTGTGTCTCAGTGTCTCAGTGTATCTGCATCTCTGTGTCTCTGTGTCTCAGTGTCACTGTCTCTCTGAGTCTCAGTGTCTAAGTGACTCAGTGTCTCAGTGTCTCAGTGTCTCTATGTCTCAGAGTCTCAGTGTATCAGTGTCTCAGTGTCTCGTGTCTCAGGGTCTCAGTGTCTCAGAGTCTCAGTGTCTCTGTGTCTCAGTGTCTGTGTCTCAGAGTCTCATTGTCTCAGTGTCTCAGTGTCTCAGTGACTCAGTGTCTCTGTGCCTCAGTGTCTCAGTGTCTCATTGTCTCACTGTATCAGTGTCTCAGTGCCTCAGTGTCTCAGTGTCTCAGAGACTCAGTGTCTCAGTGTCTCAGTGTCTCTGTGTCTCTGTGTCTCAGTGTCTCAGTGTATCAGAGTTTCAGTGTCTCAGTGTCTCTGTGTCTCAGTGCCTCAGAGTCTCAGTGTCTCAGTGTCTCATTGTCTCTGTGTCTCAGAGTCTCAGTGTCTCAGTGTCTCAGTGTATCAGAGTTTCAGTGTCTCAGTGTCTCTGTGTCTCAGTGCCTCAGAGTCTCAGTGTCTCAGTGTCTCATTGTCTCTGTGTCTCAGAGTCTCAGTGTCTCAGTGTCTCTGTGTCTCAGAGTCTCAGTGACTCAGTGTCTCAGTGTCTCAGATTCTCAGGGTCTCAGTGTCTCAGAGTCACAGTGTCTCTGTGTCTCAGTGTCTCAGTGTCTCTGTGTCTCTGTGTCTCAGTGTCTTAGTATCTCTGTGTCTCAGTGTCATAGTCCATCTGTGACTCAGTGTCTCTGTGTCTCAGTGTCTCTGTGTCTCAGTGTCTCTGTGTCTCAGTGTCTCAGTGTCTCACTGTCTCTGTGTCTCACTGTCTCAGTGTCTCTGTGTCTCAAGTCTCAGTGTCTCAGTGTCTCAGTGTATCAGAGTCTCAGTGTCTCAGTGTCTCTGTGTGTCAGTGTCTCAGTGTATCAGTGTCTCAGTGTCTCAGTGTCTCAGAGACTCAGTGTCTCAGTGTCTCAGTGTCTCTGTGTCTCTGTGTCTCAGTGTCTCAGTGTATCAGAGTTTCAGTGTCACAGTGTCTCTGTGTCTCAGTGCCTCATAGTCTCAGTGTCTCAGTGTCTCATTGTCTCTGTGTCTCAGAGTCTCAGTGTCTCAGTGTCTCAGTGTATCAGGGTTTCAGTGCCTCAGTGTCTCTGTGTCTCAGTGCCTCAGAGTCTCAGTGTCTCAGTGTCTCATTGTCTCTGTGTCTCAGAGTCTCAGTGTCCCAGTGTATCAGAGTATCAGTGTCTCAGTGTCTCTGTGTCTCAGTACCTCAGAGTCTCAGTGTCTCAGTGTCTCATTGTCTCTGTGTCTCAGAGTCTCAGTGTCTCAGTGTCTCAGTGTCTCTGTGTCTCAGAGTCTCAGTGTCTCAGTGTCTCAGTGTCTCAGATTCTCAGGGTCTCAGTGTCTCAGAGTCACAGTGTCTCAGTGTCTCAGTGTCTCTGTGTCTCTGTGTCTCAGTGTCTTAGTATCTCTGTGTCTCAGTGTCATAGTCCATCTGTGACTCAGTGTCTCTGTGTCTCAGTGTCTCTGTGTCTCTGCGTCTCAGTGTCTCAGTGTCTCACTGTCTCTGTGTCTCACTGTCTCAGTGTCTCTGTGTCTCAGTGTCTCTGTGTCTCTGTGTCTCAAGTCTCAGTGTCTCAGTTTCTCAGTGTATCAGAGTCTCAGTGTCTCAGTGTCTCTGTGGCTCTGTATCTCAGTGTCTCTGTGTGTCAGTGTCTCAGTGTATCAGTGTCTCAGTGTCTCAGAGTCTCAGTGTCTCAGTGTCTCTGTGTCTCAGTGTCTCTGTGTCTCAGTGTCTCATAGTCTTAGTGTCTTTGTGTCTAAGTGTTTCAGTGTCTCTGTGCCTCAGTGTCTCGTGTCTCTGTGTCTCAGAGTCTCAGTGTCTCTGTGTCTCAGTGTCAAAGTGTCGCTGTGTCTCAGTGTCTCTGTGTCTCAGTGTCTTAGTGTATCTGCGTCTCAGTGTCTTTGTGCCTCAGTGTCTCAGTGTCTCAGTGTCTCTGTGTCTCAGAGTCGCAGTGTCTCTGTGCCTCAGTGTCTCTGTGTCTCAGTGTCTCAGTGTATCTGCGTCTCAGTGTCTCAGTGTCTCAGTGTCTCTGTGTCTCAGAGTCTCAGTGTCTCAGTGTCTCAGTGTCTCTGTGTCTCAGTGACTCTGTGTCTCGGTGTCTCAGTGTCTCTGTGTCTCAGTATCTCAGTGTATCTGCATCTCAGTGTCTCTGTGTCTCAGTGTCACTGTGTCTCTGAGTCTCAGTGTCTCTGTGTCTCAGTGTCAAAGTGTCGCTGTGTCTCAGTGTCTCTGTGTCTCAGTGTCTCTGTGTCTCAGTGTCTTAGTGTATCTGCGTCTCAGTGTCTCTGTGCCTCAGTGTCTCAGTGTCTCAGTGTATCAGTGTCTCGTGTCGCAGTGTCTCAGTGTCTCAGAGCCTCAGTGTCTCTGTGTCTCAGTGTCACAGTGTCGCTGTGTCTCAGTGTCTCTGTGTCTCAGTGTCTCAGTGTCTCTGTGTCTCAGTGTCTTAGTGTATCTGCGTCTCAGTGTCTCTGTGTCTCAGTGTCTCTGTGTCTCAGAGTCTCAGTGTCTCAGTGTCACAGTGCCTCTGTGTCTCAGTGTCTCAGTGTCTCTGTTTCTCTGTGTCTCAGTGTCTCAGAGTCTCAGTGTCTCAGTGTCACAGTGCCTCAGTGTCTCAGTGTCTCAGTGTCTCTGAGTCTCAGAGTCTCAGTGTATCAGTGACTCAGTGTCTCTGTGCCTCAGTGTCTCACTGTCTCTGTGTCTCAGTGTCTCAGAGACTCAGAGTCTCACTGTCTCTGTGTCTAAGTATCTCAGTGTCTCTGTGTCACAATGTCTCAGAGTCTCAGTGTCTCAGTATCTCAGTGTCTCAGTGTCTCAGACTCTCAGTGTCTCAGTGTCTCTATGTCTCATTGTCTCAGTGTCTCTGTGTCTCAGTGTGTCTGTGTCTCAGAGTTTCAGTGTCTCAGTGTCACTGTGTCTCAGTGTCTCAGTGTCTCTGTGTCACAGAGTCGCAGTGTCTCTGTGTTTCAGTGTCTCTGTGTCTCAGTGTCTCAGTGTATCTGCGTCTCAGTGTCTCAGTGTCTCTGTGTCTCAGAGTCTCAGTGTCTCAGTGTCTCTGTGACTCAGTGTCTCAGAGTCTCGTGTCTCAGTGTATCTGTGTCTCGGTGTCTCAGGGTCTCAGTATCTCTGTGTCTCAGTGTCTGAGTGTCTCTTTGGCTCAGTGTCTCAGTGTATCTGGGTCTCTGTGTCTCAGTGTCTCAGTGTCTGTGTGTCTCTGTGTCTCAGTGTCTCAGGGTCGCAGTTTCTCAGTGTCTCTGTGTCTCGGTGTCTCTGTGTATCTCCGTCTCAGTGTCTCAGTGACTCTGTGTCTCAGTCTCTCTGTGTCACAGTGTCTCAGTGTCTCAGCGTCTCAGTGCCTCAGTGTCTCTGTGTCTCAGTGTCTAAGAGTCTCAGGGTCTCAGTGTCTCAGTGTCTCTGTGTATCAGTGTCTCTGTGTCTCAGTGTCTCAGTGTCTCTGTGTCTCAGTGTCTCGGAGTCTCAGTATCTAAATGTCTCAGTGTCTCAGCGTCTCTGTGTCTCAGTGTGCCAGTGTCTCAGAGTCTCAGTGTCTCAGTGTCTCAGTGTCGCTGTGTCTCAGTGTCTCTGTGTTTCTGTGTCTCAGTGTCTCACTGTCCCTGTGACTCACTGTCTCAGTGTCTCTGTGTCTCAGTGTCTCTGTGTCTCTGTGTCTCAAGTCTCAGTGTCTCAGTGTCTCAGTGTATCAGAGTCTCAGTGTCTCAGTGTCTCTGTGGCTCTGTATCTCAGTGTCTCTGTCTGTCAGAGTCTCAGTGTATCAGTGTCTCAGTGTCTCTGTGTCTCTGAGTCTCAGTGTCTCAGTGTCTCTGTGTCTCAGTGTCTCATAGTCTTAGTGTCTCTGTGTCTAAGTGTCTCAGTGTCTCTGTGCCTCAGTGTCTCGTGTCTCTGTGTCTCAGTGTCTCAGAGTCTCAGTGTCTCTGTGTCTCAGTGTCTCAGTGTCAAAGTGTCGCTGTGTCTCAGTGTCTCTGTGTCTCAGTGTCTTAGTGTATCTGCGTCTCAGTGTCTTTGTGCCTCAGTGTCTCAGTGTCTCAGTGTCTCAGTGTATCAGTGTCTCAGTGTCTCGTGTCTCAGTGTCTCAGTGTCTCAGAGTCTCAGTGTCTCTGTGTCTCAGTGTCACAGTGTCGCTGTGTCTCAGTGTCGCTGTGTCTCAGTGTCTCAGTGTCTCTGTGTCTCAGTGTCTTAGTGTATCTCCGTCTCAGTGTCTCAGTGTCTCAGTGTCTCTGTGTCTCAGTGTCTCTGTGTCTCAGAGTCTCAGTGTCTCAGTGACTCAGTGCCTCTGTGTCTCAGTATCTCAGTGTCTCAGTGTCTCTGTTTCTCTGTGTCTCAGTGTCTCAGAGTCTCAGTGTCTCAGTGACTCAGTGTCTCTGAGTCTCAGAGTCTCAGTGTATCAGTGACTCAGTGTCTCTGTGCCTCAGTGTCTCACTGTCTCTGTGTCTCAGTGTCTCAGAGACTCAGTGTCTCAGTGTCTCAGTGTCTAAATATCTCAGTGTCTCTGTGTCTCAGTGTCTCAGAGTCTCAGTGTCTCAGTATCTCAGTGTCTCAGTGTCTCAGACTCTCTGTGTCTCAGTGTCTCAGTGTCTCTATGTCTCAGTGTCTCTGTGTCTCAGTGTGTCTATGTCTCAGAGTTTCAGTGTCTCAGTGTCACTGTGTCTCAGTGTCTCAGTGTCTCTGTGTCACAGAGTCGCAGTGTCTCTGTGTTTCAGTGTCTCAGTGTCTCAGTGTATCTGCGTCTCAGTGTCTCAGTGTCTCTGTGTCTCAGAGTCTCAGTGTCTCAGTGTCTCAGTGTCTCTGTGACTCAGTGTCTCAGAGTGTCGTGTCTCAGTGTATCGGTGTCTCAGTGTCTCAGGGTCTCAGTGTCTCTGTGTCTCAGTGTCTCTGTGGCTCAGTGTCTGTGTGTCTCTTTGGCTCAGTGTCTCAGTGTATCTGCGTCTCAGTGTCTCAGTGTCTCAGTGTCTGTGTGTCTCTGTGTCTCAGTGTCTCAGAGTCACAGTGTCCCAGTGTCACAGTGTCTCTGTGTCTCTGTGTCTCAGTGTCTCACAGTCTCAGTGTCTCTGTGTCTCAGAGTCTCATTGTCTCAGTGTCTCTGTGTCTCAGTGTCTCTGTGTCGCAGTTTCTCAGTGTCTCTCTGTCTCGGTGTCTCTGTGTATCTGCGTCTCAGTGTCTCAGTGACTCTGTGTCTCAGTCTCTCTGTGTCTCAGAGTCTCAGTGTCTCAGTGACTCAGTGTCTATGTGCCTCAGTGTCTCAGTGTCTCAGTGTTTCAGCGTATCAGAGTTTCAGTGTCTCAGTGCCTCTGTGTCTCAGTGTCTAAGTGTATGTGCGTCTCAGTGTCTCAGTGTCTCTGTGTCTCAGTGTCTCAGTGACTCTGTGTCCCAGTGTCTCAGTGTCTCTGTGTCACAGTGTCTCAGTGTCTCAGCGTCTCAGTGCCTCAGTGTCTCTGTGTCTCAGTGTCTAAGAGGCTCAGGGTCTCAGTGTCTCAGTGTCTCAGTGTATCAGTGTCTCTGTGTCTCAGTGTCTCAGTGTCTCTGTGTCTCAGTGTCTCGAAGTCTCAGTGTCTAAATGTCTCAGTGTCTCAGCGTCTCTGTGTCTCAGTGTCCCAGTGTCTCGGAGTCTCAGTGTCTCAGTGTCTCAGTGTCTCTGTGTCTCAGTGTCTCTGTGTCTCTGTGTCTCAGTGTCTCACTGTCTCTGTGTCTCACTGTCTCAGTGTCTCTGTGTCTCAGAGTCTCTGTGTCTCTGTGTCTCAAGTCTCAGTGTCTCAGTGTCTCAGAGTCTCAGTGTCTCAGTGTCTCAGTGTCTCAGATTCTCAGGGTCTCAGTGTCTCAGAGTCACAGTGTCTCTGTGTCTCAGTGTCTCAGTGTCTCTGTGTCTCTGTGTCTCAGTGTCTTAGTATCTCTGTGTCTCAGTGTCATAGTCCATCTGTGACTCAGTGTCTCTGTGTCTCAGTGTCTCTGTGTCTCAGTGTCTCAGTGTCTCAGCGTCTCAGCGTATCAGTGTCTCTGTGTCTCTGTGTCTCTGTGTCTCTGTGTCTCCGTGTCTCAGTGTCTCAGTGTTCCAGTGTCTCAGAGTCTCAGTGTCTCTGTGTCTCAGTGTCTCAGTGTCTCAGTGTCTCAGAGTCTCAGAGTCTCTGTGTCTCTGTGCCTCAGTGTCTCTGAGTCTCTGAGATTCAGTGTCTCAGAGTCTCGTGTCTCAGTGTCTCTGTGTCTCAGTGTCTCAGAGTCTCAGTGTCTATGTGTCTCAGTGTCTCTGTGTCAAAGTGTCTCAGTGTCTCTGTGTCTCAGAGTCTCAGTGTCTCTGTGTCTCAGAGTCTCAGTGTCTGAGTGACTCAGTGTCTCTGTGCCTCAGTGTCTCAGTGTCTCTGTGTCTCAGTGTCTCAGTGTCGCTGTGTCTCAGTGTCTCAGTGTCTCTGTGTCTCAGTGTCTCAGTGTATCTGCATCTCTGTGTCTCTGTGTCTCAGTGTCACTGTCTCTCTGAGTCTCAGTGTCTAAGTGACTCAGTGTCTCAGTGTCTCAGTGTCTCTATGTCTCAGAGTCTCAGTGTATCAGTGTCTCAGTGTCTCGTGTCTCAGGGTCTCAGTGTCTCAGAGTCTCAGTGTCTCTGTGTCTCAGTGTCTGTGTCTCAGAGTCTCATTGTCTCAGTGTCTCAGTGTCTCAGTGACTCAGTGTCTCTGTGCCTCAGTGTCTCAGTGTCTCATTGTCTCACTGTATCAGTGTCTCAGTGCCTCAGTGTCTCAGTGTCTCAGAGACTCAGTGTCTCAGTGTCTCTGTGTCTCAGTGTCTCAGTGTCTCTGTGTCTCTGTGTCTCAGTGTCTCAGTGTATCAGAGTTTCAGTGTCTCAGTGTCTCTGTGTCTCAGTGCCTCAGAGTCTCAGTGTCTCAGTGTCTCATTGTCTCTGTGTCTCAGAGTCTCAGTGTCTCAGTGTCTCTGTGTCTCTGTGTCTCAGTGTCTTAGTATCTCTGTGTCTCAGTGTCATAGTCCATCTGTGACTCAGTGTCTCTGTGTCTCAGTGTCTCTGTGTCTCAGTGTCTCTGTGTCTCTGTGTCTCAGTGTCTCAGTGTCTCACTGTCTCTGTGTCTCACTGTCTCAGTGTCTCTGTGTCTCAGTGTCTCTGTGTCTCTGTGTCTCAAGTCTCAGTGTCTCAGTGTCTCAGTGTATCAGAGTCTCAGTGTCTCTGTGGCTCTGTATCTCAGTGTCTCTGTGTGTCAGTGTCTCAGTGTATCAGTGTCTCAGTGTCTCAGTGTCTCAGAGACTCAGTGTCTCAGTGTCTCAGTGTCTCTGTGTCTCTGTGTCTCAGTGTCTCAGTGTATCAGAGTTTCAGTGTCACAGTGTCTCTGTGTCTCAGTGCCTCAGAGTCTCAGTGTCTCAGTGTCTCATTGTCTCTGTGTCTCAGAGTCTCAGTGTCTCAGTGTCTCAGTGTATCAGAGTTTCAGTGTCTCAGTGTCTCTGTGTCTCAGTGCCTCAGAGTCTCAGTGTCTCAGTGTCTCATTGTCTCTGTGTCTCAGAGTCTCAGTGTCTCAGTGTCTCAGTGTATCAGAGTTTCAGTGTCTCAGTGTCTCTGTGTCTCAGTACCTCAGAGTCTCAGTGTCTCAGTGTCTCATTGTCTCTGTGTCTCAGAGTCTCAGTGTCTCAGTGTCTCAGTGTCTCTGTGTCTCAGAGTCTCAGTGTCTCAGTGTCTCAGTGTCTCAGATTCTCAGGGTCTCAGTGTCTCAGAGTCACAGTGTCTCTGTGTCTCAGTGTCTCAGTGTCTCTGTGTCTCTGTGTCTCAGTGTCTTAGTATCTCTGTGTCTCAGTGTCATAGTCCATCTGTGACTCAGTGTCTCTGTGTCTCAGTGTCTCTGTGTCTCAGTGTCTCTGTGTCTCTGTGTCTCAGTGTCTCAGTGTCTCACTGTCTCTGTGTCTCACTGTCTCAGTGTCTCTGTGTCTCAGTGTCTCTGTGTCTCTGTGTCTCAAGTCTCAGTGTCTCAGTTTCTCAGTGTATCAGAGTCTCAGTGTCTCAGTGTCTCTGTGGCTCTGTATCTCAGTGTCTCTGTGTGTCAGTGTCTCAGTGTCTCAGTGTCTCAGTGTCTCTGTGTCTCAGTGTCTCTGTGTCTCAGTGTCTCATAGTCTTAGTGTCTCTGTGCCTCAGTGTCTCGTGTCTCTGTGTCTCAGAGTCTCAGTGTCTCTGTGTCTCAGTGTCAAAGTGTCGCTGTGTCTCAGTGTCTCTGTGTCTCAGTGTCTTAGTGTATCTGCGTCTCAGTGTCTTTGTGCCTCAGTGTCTCAGTGTCTCTGTGTCTCAGAGTCGCAGTGTCTCTGTGCCTCAGTGTCTCTGTGTCTCAGTGTCTCAGTGTATCTGCGTCTCAGTGTCTCAGTGTCTCAGTGTCTCTGTGTCTCAGAGTCTCAGTGTCTCAGTGTCTCTGTGACTCAGTGCCTCAGAGTCTTGTGTCTCAGAGTCTCAGTGTCTCAGTGTCTCAGTGTCTCTGTGTCTCAGTGACTCTGTGTCTCAGTGTCTCAGTGTCTCTGTGTCTCAGTATCTCAGTGTATCTGCATCTCAGTGTCTCTGTGTCTCAGTGTCACTGTGTCTCTGAGTCTCAGTGTCTCTGTGTCTCAGTGTCAAAGTGTCGCTGTGTCTCAGTGTCTCTGTGTCTCAGTGTCTCTGTGTCTCAGTGTCTTAGTGTATCTGCGTCTCAGTGTCTCTGTGCCTCAGTGTCTCAGTGTATCAGTGTCTCGTGTCGCAGTGTCTCAGTGTCTCAGAGCCTCAGTGTCTCTGTGTCTCAGTGTCACAGTGTCGCTGTGTCTCAGTGTCTCTGTGTCTCAGTGTCTCAGTGTCTCTGTGTCTCAGTGTCTTAGTGTATCTGCGTCTCAGTGTCTCTGTGTCTCAGTGTCTCTGTGTCTCAGAGTCTCAGTGTCTCAGTGACTCAGTGCCTCTGTGTCTCAGTGTCTCAGTGTCTCTGTTTCTCTGTGTCTCAGTGTCTCAGAGTCTCAGTGTCTCAGTGTCACAGTGCCTCAGTGTCTCAGTGTCTCAGTGTCTCTGAGTCTCAGAGTCTCAGTGTCTCAGTGTCTCAGAGACTCAGAGTCTCAGTGTCTCTGTGTCTAAGTATCTCAGTGTCTCTGTGTCACAATGTCTCAGAGTCTCAGTGTCTCAGTATCTCAGTGTCTCAGTGTCTCAGACTCTCAGTGTCTCAGTGTCTCAGTGTCTCTATGTCTCATTGTCTCAGTGTCTCTGTGTCTCAGTGTGTCTGTGTCTCAGAGTTTCAGTGTCTCAGTGTCACTGTGTCTCAGTGTCTCAGTGTCTCTGTGTCACAGAGTCGCAGTGTCTCTGTGTTTCAGTGTCTCAGAGTCTCAGTGTCTCAGTGTCTCTGTGACTCAGTGTCTCAGAGTCTCGTGTCTCAGTGTATCTGTGTCTCGGTGTCTCAGGGTCTCAGTGTCTCTGTGTCTCAGTGTCTGAGTGTCTCTTTGGCTCAGTGTCTCAGTGTATCTGGGTCACTGTGTCTCAGTGTCTCAGTGTCTGTGTGTCTCTGTGTCTCAGTGTCTCAGAGTCACAGTGTCCCAGTGTCACAGTGTCTCTGTTTCTCTGTGTCTCAGTGTCTCACAGTCTCAGTGTCTCTGTGTCTCAGAGTCTCATTGTCTCAGTGTCTCTGTGTCTCAGTGTCTCAGTGTCTCAGTGTCGCAGTTTCTCAGTGTCTCTGTGTCTCGGTGTCTCTGTGTATCTGCGTCTCAGTGTCTCAGTGACTCTGTGTCTCAGTCTCTCTGTGTCACAGTGTCTCAGTGTCTCAGCGTCTCAGTGCCTCAGTGTCTCTGTGTCTCAGTGTCTAAGAGTCTCAGGGTCTCAGTGTCTCAGTGTCTCTGTGTATCAGTGTCTCAGTGTCTCAGTGTCTCTGTGTCTCAGTGTCTCGGAGTCTCAGTATCTAAATGTCTCAGTGTCTCAGCGTCTCTGTGTCTCAGTGTGCCAGTGTCTCAGAGTCTCGGTGTCTCAGTGTCTCAGTGTCGCTGTGTCTCAGTGTCTCTGTGTTTCTGTGTCTCAGTGTCTCACTGTCCCTGTGACTCACTGTCTCAGTGTCTCTGTGTCTCAGTGTCTCTGTGTCTCTGTGTCTCAAGTCTCAGTGTCTCAGTGTCTCAGTGTATCAGAGTCTCAGTGTCTCAGTGTCTCTGTGGCTCTGTATCTCAGTGTCTCTGTCTGTCAGAGTCTCAGTGTATCAGTGTCTCAGTGTCTCTGTGTCTCTGTGTCTCAGTGTCTCAGTGTCTCTGTGTCTCAGTGTCTCATAGTCTTAGTGTCTCTGTGTCTAAGTGTCTCAGTGTCTCTGTGCCTCAGTGTCTCGTGTCTCTGTGTCTCAGTGTCTCAGAGTCTCAGTGTCTCTGTGTCTCAGTGTCTCAGTGTCGAAGTGTCGCTGTGTCTCAGTGTCTCTGTCTCTCAGTGTCTTAGTGTATCTGCGTCTCAGTGTCTTTGTGCCTCAGTGTCTCAGTGTCTCAGTGTCTCAGTGTATCAGTGTCTCAGTGTCTCGTGTCTCAGTGTCTCAGTGTCTCAGAGTCTCAGTGTCTCTGTGTCTAAGTGTCACAGTGTCGCTGTGTCTCAGTGTCGCTGTGTCTCAGAGTCTCAGTGTCTCAGTGACTCAGTGCCTCTGTGTCTCAGTATCTCAGTGTCTCAGTGTCTCTGTTTCTCTGTGTCTCAGTGTCTCAGAGTCTCAGTGTCTCAGTGACTCAGTGTCTCTGAGTCTCAGAGTCTCAGTGTATCAGTGACTCAGTGTCTCTGTGCCTCAGTGTGTCACTGTCTCTGTGTCTCAGTGTCTAAGAGACTCAGTGTCTCAGTGTCTCAGTGTCTAAATATCTCAGTGTCTCTGTGTCTCAGTGTCTCAGAGTCTCAGTGTCTCAGTGTCTCAGACTCTCTGTGTCTCAGTGTCTCAGTGTCTCTATGTCTCAGTGTCTCTGTGTCTCAGTGTGTCTATGTCTCAGAGTTTCAGTGTCTCAGTGTCTCAGTGTCACTGTGTCTCAGTGTCTCAGTGTCTCTGTGTCACAGAGTCGCAGTGTCTCTGTGTTTCAGTGT
This sequence comes from Carcharhinus amblyrhynchos, assembly GCF_965287045.1. Lineage (NCBI taxonomy): Eukaryota > Metazoa > Chordata > Chondrichthyes > Carcharhiniformes > Carcharhinidae > Carcharhinus > Carcharhinus amblyrhynchos. The sequence continues at coordinate 862,951 of NW_027649804.1, read as the reverse complement.
CTCTGTGTCTCAGTGTCTCAGTGTATCTGCGTCTCAGTGTCTCAGTGTCTCTGTGTCTCACAGTCTCAGTGTCTCAGTGTCTCAGTGTCTCTGTGACTCAGTGTCTCAGAGTGTCGTGTCTCAGTGTATCGGTGTCTCAGTGTCTCAGGGTCTCAGTGTCTCTGTGTCTCAGTGTCTCTGTGGCTCAGTGTCTGTGTGTCTCTTTGGCTCAGTGTCTCAGTGTATCTGCGTCTCAGTGTCTCAGTGTCTCAGTGTCTGTGTGTCTCTGTGTCTCAGTGTCTCAGAGTCACAGTGTCCCAGTGTCACAGTATCCCTGTGTCTCTGTGTCTCAGTGTCTCACAGTCTCAGTGTCTCTGTGTCTCAGAGTCTCATTGTCTCAGTGTCTCTGTGTCTCAGTGTCTCTGTGTCGCAGTTTCTCAGTGTCTCTCTGTCTCGGTGTCTCTGTGTATCTGCGTCTCAGTGTCTCAGTGACTCTGTGTCTCAGTCTCTCTGTGTCTCAGAGTCTCAGTGTCTCAGTGACTCAGTGTCTATGTGCCTCAGTGTCTCAGTGTCTCAGTGTTTCAGCGTATCAGAGTTTCAGTGTCTCAGTGCCTCTGTGTCTCAGTGTCTAAGTGTATGTGCGTCTCAGTGTCTCAGTGTCTCTGTGTCTCAGTGTCTCAGTGACTCTGTGTCCCAGTGTCTCAGTGTCTCTGTGTCACAGTGTCTCAGTGTCTCAGCGTCTCAGTGCCTCAGTGTCTCTGTGTCTCAGTGTCTAAGAGTCTCAGGGTCTCAGTGTCTCAGTGTCTCAGTGTATCAGTGTCTCTGTGTCTCAGTGTCTCAGTGTCTCTGTGTCTCAGTGTCTCGGAGTCTCAGTGTCTAAATGTCTCAGTGTCTCAGCGTCTCTGTGTCTCAGTGTCCCAGTGTCTCGGAGTCTCAGTGTCTCAGTGTCTCAGTGTCTCTGTGTCTCAGTGTCTCTGTGTCTCTGTGTCTCAGTGTCTCACTGTCTCTGTGTCTCACTGTCTCAGTGTCTCTGTGTCTCAGAGTCTCTGTGTCTCTGTGTCTCAAGTCTCAGTGTCTCAGTGTCTCAGTGTATCAGAGTCTCTGTGCCTCTGTGTCTCAGTGTCTCACTGTCTCTGTGTCTCACTGTCTCAGTGTCTCTGTGTCTCAGTGTCTCTGTGTCTCTGTGTCTCAAGTCTCAGTGTCTCAGTGTCTCAGTGCCTCAGAGTCTCAGTGTCTCTGTGTCTCAGTGTCTCAGTGTCTCTGTGTCTCAGTGTCTCATAGTCTTAGTGTCTCTGTGTCTCAGTGTCTCTGTGCCTCAGTGCCTCGTGTCACTGTGTCTCAGTGTCTCAGAGTCTCAGTGTCTCTGTGTCTCGGTGTCAAAGTGTCGCTGTGTCTCAGTGTCTCTGTGTCTCAGTGTCTCTGTGTCTCAGTGTCTTAGTGTATCTGTGTCTCAGTGTCTTTGTTCCTCAGTGCCTCAGTGTCTCAGAGTCTCAGTGTCTCGTGTCTCAGTGTCTCAGCGTCTCAGAGTCTCAGTGTCTCTGTGTCTCAGTGTCTTCGTGTTTCTCCGTCTCAGTGTCTCAGTGTCTCTGTGTCTCAGTGTCTCTGTGTCTCAGAGTCTCAGTGTCTCAGTGACTCAGTGCCTCTGTGTCTCAGTGTCTCAGTGTCTCTGTCTCTCAGTGTCTCTGTGTCTCAGTGTATCTGCGTCTCAGTGTCTCAGAGTCTCTGTGTCTCAGTGTCTCTGTGTCTCAGTGTCTCAGTGTCTCAGTGTCTCTGTGACTCAGTGTCTCAGAGTCTTGTGTCTCAGTGTCTCTGTGTCTCAGTGTCTCTGAGTCTCAGTGTCTCTGTGCCTCATTGTCTCAGCGTCTCAGAGTCTCAGTGTCTCAGTGTCTCTGTGTCTCAGTGACTCTGTGTCTCAGTGTCTCAGTGTCTCTGTGTCTCAGTATCTCACTATATCTGCATCTCAGTGTCTCTGAATCTCAGTGTCAGTGTGTCTCTGAGTCTCAGTGTCTAAGTGACTCAGTGTCTCTGTGCCTCAGTGTCTCAGTGTCTCAGTGTCTCGTGTCTCAGTGTCTCAGTGTCTCAGAGTCTCAGTGTCTCTGTGTCTCAGTGTCAAAGTGTCGCTGTGTCTCAGTGTCTCTGTGTCTCACTGTCTCTGTGTCTCAGTGTGTTAGTGTATCTGCGTCTCAGTGTCTCTGTGCCTCAGTGTCTCAGTGTCTCAGTGTATCAGTGTCTCGTGTCTCAGTGTCTCAGTGTCTCAGAGTCTCAGTGTCTCTGTGTCTCAGTGTCTTAGTGTATCTGCGTCTCAGTGTCTCTGTGTCTCAGTGTCTCAGAGTCTCAGTGTCTCAGTGACTCAGTGCCTCTGTGTCTCAGTGTCTCAGTGTCTCTGTCTCTCTGTGTCTCAGTGTCTCAGAGTCTCAGTGTCTCAGTGTCACAGTGCCTCAGTGTCTCAGTGTCTCAGTGTCTCTGAGTCTCAGAGTCTCAGTGTATCAGTGACTCAGTGTCTCTGTGCCTCAGTGTCTCACTGTCTCTGCGTCTCAGTGTCTCAGAGACTCAGTGTCTCAGTGTCTCTGTGTCTAAGTGTCTCAGTGTCTCTGTGTCTCAGTGTCTCAGAGTTTCAGTGTCTCAGTATCTCAGTGTCTCAGTGTCTCAGACTCTCAGTGTCTCAGTGTCTCAGTGTCTCTATGTCTCAGTGTCTCTGTGTCTCAGTGTGTCTGTGTCTCAGAGTTTCAGTGTCTCAGTGTCACTGTGTCTCAGAGTCTCTGTGTCCCAGTGTGTCTGTGTCTCAGAGTTTCAGTGTCTCAGTGTCACTGTGTCTCAGTGTCACAGTGTCTCAGTGTCTCTGTGTCACAGAGTCGCAGTGTCTCTGTGTTTCAGTGTCTCTGTGTCTCAGTGTCTCAGTGTATCTGCGTCTCAGTGTCTCAGTGTCTCTGTGTCTCAGTGTCTCTGTGTCTCAGAGTCTCAGTGTCTCAGTGTCTCTGTGACTCAGTGTCTCAGAGTCTCGTGTCTCAGTGTATCTGTGTCTCAGTGTCTCTGGGTCTCAGTGTCTCAGTGTCTCAGTGTCTCAGTGTCTGTGCGTCTCTGTGTCTCAGTGTCTCAGAGTCACAGTGTCCCAGTGTCACAGTGTCTCTGTTTCTCTGTGTCTCAGTGTCTCACAGTCTCAGTGTCTCTGTGTCTCAGAGTCTCATTGTCTCAGTGTCTCTGTGTCTCAGTGTCTCTGTGTCTCAGTGTCTAAGAGTCTCAGGGTCTCAGTGTCTCAGTGTCTCTGTGTATCACTGGCTCTGTGTCTCATTGTCTCAGTGTCTCTGTGTCTCAGTGTCTCGGAGTCTCAGTGTCTCAGTGTCCCAGTGTCTCAGAATCTCAGTGTCTCTGTGTCACAGTGCCTTAGTGTCTCAGCGTCTCAGTGCCTCAGTGTCTCTGTGTCACAGTGCCTCAGTGTCTCAGCGTCTCAGTGCCTCAGTGTCTCTGTGTCTCAGTGTCTAAGAGTCTCAGGTTCTCTGTGTCTCAGTGTCTCAGTGTCTCTGTGTCTCAGTGTCTCGGAGTCTCAGTGTCTAAATGTCTCAGTGTCTCAGCGTCTCTGTGTCTCAGTGTCCCAGTGTCCCAGAGTCTCAGTGTCTCAGTGTCTCAGTGTCTCTGTGTCTCAGTGTCTCTGTGTCTCTGTGTCTCAGTGTCTCACTGTCTCTGTGTCTCACTGTCTCAGTGTCTCTGTGTCTCTGTGTCTCAGTGTCTCTGTGTCTCTGTGTCTCAAGTCTCAGTGTCTCAGTGTCTCAGTGTATCAGAGTCTCTGTGTCTCTGTGTCTCTGGGTCTCAGTGTCTCTGTGTCTCAGTGTCTCTGGGTCTCAGTGTCTCATAGTCTTAGTGTCTCTGTGTCTCAGTGTCTCTGTGTCTCAGTGTCTTAGTGTATCTGCATCTCAGTGTCTTTGTGCCTCAGTGTCTCAGTGTCTCAGTGTCTCAGTGTATCAGTGTCTCAGTGTCTCGTGTCTCAGTGTCTCAGTGTCTCAGAGTCTCAGTGTCTCTGTGTCTCAGTGTCACAGTGTCTCAGTGTCTCTGTGTCTCAGTGTCTCAGTGTCTCTGTGTCTCAGTGTCTTAGTGTATCTCCGTCTCAGTGTCTCAGTGTCTCTGTGTCTCAGTGTCACTGTGTCTCAGAGTCTCAGTGTCTCAGTGACTCTGTGTCTCAGTGTCTCAGTGTCTCTGTGTCTCAGTATCTCACTATATCTGCATCTCAGTGTCTCTGAACCTCAGTGTCAGTGTGTCTCTGAGTCTCAGTGTCTAAGTGACTCAGTGTCTCTGTTCCTCAGTGTCTCAGTGTCTCAGTGTCTCGTGTCTCAGTGTGTCAGTGTCTCAGAGTCTCAGTGTCTCTGTGTCTCAGTGTCAAAGTGTCGCTGTGTCTCAGTGTCTCTGTGTCTCAGTGTCTCTGTGTCTCAGTGTTTTAGTGTATCTGCGTCTCAGTGTCTCTGAGCCTCAGTGTCTCAGTGTCTCAGTGTATCAGTGTCTCGTGTCTCAGTGTCTCAGTGTCTCAGAGTCTCAGTGTCTCTGTGTCTCAGTGTCTTAGTGTATCTGCGTCTCAGTGTCTCTGTGTCTCTGTGTCTCAGTGTCTCAGAGTCTCAGTGTCTCAGTGACTCAGTGCCTCTGTGTCTCAGTGTCTCAGTGTCTCTGTCTCTCTGTGTCTCAGTGTCTCAGAGTCTCAGAGTCTCAGTGTATCAGTGACTCAGTGTCTCTGTGCCTCAGTGTCTCAGTGTCACAGTGCCTCAGTGTCTCAGTGTCTCAGAGTCTCAGAGTCTCAGTGTATCAGTGACTCAGTGCCTCTGTGTCTCAGTGTCTCAGTGTCACAGTGCCTCAGTGTCTCAGTGTCTCTGAGTCTCAGAGTCTCAGTGTATCAGTGACTCAGTGTCTCTGTGCCTCAGTGTCTCACTGTCTCTGCGTCTCAGACTCTCAGTGTCTCAGTGTCTCACTGTCTCTATGTCTCAGTGTCTCTGTGTCTCAGTGTGTCTGTGTCTCTGTGTCTCAGTGTCTCAGAGTCTCAGTGTCTCAGTGACTCAGTGCCTCTGTGTCTCAGTGTCTCAGTGTCTCTGTCTCTCTGTGTCTCAGTGTCTCAGAGTCTCAGAGTCTCAGTGTATCAGTGACTCAGTGTCTCTGTGCCTCAGTGTCTCAGTGTCACAGTGCCTCAGTGTCTCAGTGTCTCAGAGTCTCAGAGTCTCAGTGTATCAGTGACTCAGTGCCTCTGTGTCTCAGTGTCTCAGTGTCACAGTGCCTCAGTGTCTCAGTGTCACTGTGTCTCAGAGTCTCTGTGTCTCAGTGTGTCTGTGTCTCAGAGTTTCAGTGTCTCAGTGTCACTGTGTCTCAGTGTCACAGTGTCTCAGTGTCTCTGTGTCACAGATTCGCAGTGTCTCTGTGTTTCAGTGTCTCTGTGTCTCAGTGTCTCAGTGTATCTGTGTCTCAGTGTCTCAGTGTCTCTGTGTCTCAGTGTCTCTGTGTCTCAGAGTCTCAGTGTCTCAGTGTCTCTGTGACTCAGTGTCTCAGAGTCTCGTGTCTCAGTGTATCTGTGTCTCAGTGTCTCTGGGTCTCAGTGTCTCAGTGTCTCAGTGTCTGTGTGTCTCTGTGTCTCAGTGTCTCAGAGTCACAGTGTCCCAGTGTCACAGTGTCTCTGTTTCTCTGTGTCTCAGTGTCTCACAGTCTCAGTGTCTCTGTGTCTCAGAGTCTCATTGTCTCAGTGTCTCTGTGTCTCAGTGTCTCTGTGTCGCAGTTTCTCAGTGTCTCTGTGTCTCGGTGTCTCTGTGTATCTGCGTCTCAGTGTCTCAGTGACTCTGTGTCTCAGTCTCTCTGTGTCTCAGAGTCTCAGTGTCTTAGTGACTCAGTGTCTCTGTGCCTCAGTGTCTCAGTGTCTCAGTGTTTCAGCGTATCAGAGTTTCAGTGTCTCAGTGTCTCTGTGTCTCAAAGTCTCAGTGCCTCTGTGTCTCAGTGTCTCAGTGTATGTGCGTCTCAGTGTCTCAGTGTCTCTGTGTCTCAGTGACTCAGTGACTCTGTGTCTCAGTGTCTCTGTGTCACAGTGTCGCAGTGTCTCAGCGTCTCAGTGCCTCAGTGTCTCTGTGTCTCAGTGTCTAAGAGTCTCAGGGTCTCAGTGTCTCAGTGTCTCTGTGTATCACTGGCTCTGTGTCTCATTGTCTCAGTGTCTCTGTGTCTCTGTGTCTCAGTGTCTCGGAGTCTCAGTGTCTCAGTGTCCCAGTGTCTCAGAGTCTCAGTGTCTCTGTGTCACTGTGTCTCAGTGTCTCAGCGTCTCAGTGCCTCAGTGTCTCTGTGTCTCATTGTCTAAGAGTCTCAGGTTCTCTGTGTCTCAGTGTCTCAGTGTCTCTGTGTCTCATTGTCTCGGAGTCTCAGTGTCTAAATGTCTCAGTGTCTCAGCGTCTCTGTGTCTCAGTGTCCCAGTGTCTCAGAGTCTCAGTGTCTCAGAGTCTGAGTGTCTCTGTGTCTCAGAGTCTCAGTGTATCAGTGACTCAGTGTCTCTGTGCCTCAGTGGCTCAGTGTCTCAGTGTCTCTGTGTCTCAGTGTCTCAGAGACTCAGTGTCTCAGTGTCTCTGTGTCTAAGTATCTCAGTGTCTCTGTGTCTCAGTGTCTCAGAGTCTCAGTGTCTCAGTATCTCAGTGTCTCATACTGTCAGTGTCTCTGTGTCTCAGTGTCTCTATGTCTCAGTGTCTGAGTGTCTCTGTGTCTCAGTGTGTCTGTGTCTCAGAGTTTCAGTATCTCAGTGTCACTGTGTCTCTGTGTCTCAGTGTCTCAGTTTCTCAGTGTCTCTGTGTCTCAGAGTCGCAGTGTCTCTGTGCCTCAGTGTCTCTGTGTCTCAGTGTCTCAGTGTATCTGCGTCTCAGTGTCTCAGAGTCTCTGTGTCTCAGTGTCTCAGTGTCTCAGTGTCTCTGTGACTCAGTGTCTCAGAGTCTTGTGTCTCAGTGTCTCTGTGTCTCAGTGTCTCTGAGTCTCAGTGTCTCTGTGCCTCATTGTCTCAGCGTCTCAGAGTCTCAGTGTCTCAGTGTCTCTGTGTCTCAGTGTCTCAGTGTCTCTGTGTCTCAGTATCTCACTATATCTGCATCTCAGTGTCTCTGAATCTCAGTGTCAGTGTGTCTCTGAGTCTCAGTGTCTAAGTGACTCAGTGTCTCTGTGCCTCAGTGTCTCAGTGTCTCAGTGTCTCGTGTCTCAGTGTCAAAGTGTCGCTGTGTCTCAGTGTCTCTGTGTCTCAGTGTCTCTGTGTCTCAGTGTGTTATTGTATCTGCGTCTCAGTGTCTCTGTGCCTCAGTGTCTCAGTGTCTCAGTGTATCAGTGTCTCGTGTCTCAGTGTCTCAGTGTCTCTGTGTCTCAGTGTCTTAGTGTATCTGCGTCTCAGTGTCTCTGTGTCTCTGTGTCTCAGTGTCTCAGACTCTCAGTGTCTCAGTGACTCAGTGCCTCTGTGTCTCAGTGTCTCAGTATCTCTGTCTCTCTGTGTCTCAGTGTCTCAGAGTCTCAGTGTCTCAGTGTCACAGTGCCTCAGTGTCTCAGTGTCTCAGTGTCTCTGAGTCTCAGAGTCTCAGTGTATCAGTGACTCAGTGTCTCTGTGCCTCAGTGTCTCACTGTCTCTGCGTCTCAGTGTCTCAGAGACTCAGTGTCTCAGTGTCTCTGTGTCTAAGTATCTCAGTGTCTCTGTGTCTCAGTGTCTCAGAGTTTCAGTGTCTCAGTATCTCAGTGTCTCAGTGTCTCAGACTCTCAGTGTCTCAGTGTCTCAGTGTCACTGTGTCTCAGAGTCTCTGTGTCTCAGTGTGTCTGTGTCTCAGAGTTTCAGTGTCTCAGTGTCACTGTGTCTCAGTGTCACAGTGTCTCAGTGTCTCTGTGTCACAGAGTCGCAGTGTCTCTGTGTTTCAGTGTATCTGTGTCTCAGTGTCTCTGGGTCTCAGTGTCTCAGTGTCTCAGTGTCTCAGTGTCTGTGTGTCTCTGTGTCTCAGTGTCTCAGAGTCACAGTGTCCCAGTGTCACAGTGTCTCTGTTTCTCTGTGTCTCAGTGTCTCACAGTCTCAGTGTCTCTGTGTCTCAGAGTCTCATTGTCTCAGTGTCTCTGTGTCTCAGTGTCTCTGTGTCGCAGTTTCTCAGTGTCTCTGTGTCTCGGTGTCTCTGTGTATCTGCGTCTCAGTGTCTCAGTGACTCTGTGTCTCAGTCTCTCTGTGTCTCAGAGTCTCAGTGTCTCAGTGACTCAGTGTCTCTGTGCCTCAGTGTCTCAGTGTCTCAGTGTTTCAGCGTATCAGAGTTTCAGTGTCTCAGTGTCTCTGTGTCTCAAAGTCTCAGTGCCTCTGTGTCTCAGTGTCTCAGTGTATGTGCGTCTCAGTGTCTCAGTGTCTCTGTGTCTCTGTGTCTCAGTGACTCTGTGTCTCAGTGTCTCTGTGTCACAGTGTCGCAGTGTCTCAGCGTCTCAGTGCCTCAGTGTCTCTGTGTCTCAGTGTCTAAGAGTCTCAGGGTCTCAGTGTCTCAGTGTCGAAGTATCTCAGTGTCTCTGTGTCTCAGTGTCTCAGAGTTTCAGTGTCTCAGTATCTCAGTGTCTCAGTGTCTCAGACTCTCAGTGTCTCAGTGTCTCAGTGTCACTGTGTCTCAGAGTCTCTGTGTCTCAGTGTGTCTGTGTCTCAGAGTTTCAGTGTCTCAGTGTCACTGTGTCTCAGTGTCACAGTGTCTCAGTGTCTCTGTGTCACAGAGTCGCAGTGTCTCTGTGTTTCAGTGTATCTGTGTCTCAGTGTCTCTGGGTCTCAGTGTCTCAGTGTCTCAGTGTCTCAGTGTCTGTGTGTCTCTGTGTCTCAGTGTCTCAGAGTCACAGTGTCCCAGTGTCACAGTGTCTCTGTTTCTCTGTGTCTCAGTGTCTCACAGTCTCAGTGTCTCTGTGTCTCAGAGTCTCATTGTCTCAGTGTCTCTGTGTCTCAGTGTCTCTGTGTCGCAGTTTCTCAGTGTCTCTGTGTCTCGGTGTCTCTGTGTATCTGCGTCTCAGTGTCTCAGTGACTCTGTGTCTCAGTCTCTCTGTGTCTCAGAGTCTCAGTGTCTCAGTGACTCAGTGTCTCTGTGCCTCAGTGTCTCAGTGTCTCAGTGTTTCAGCGTATCAGAGTTTCAGTGTCTCAGTGTCTCTGTGTCTCAAAGTCTCAGTGCCTCTGTGTCTCAGTGTCTCAGTGTATGTGCGTCTCAGTGTCTCAGTGTCTCTGTGTCTCTGTGTCTCAGTGACTCTGTGTCTCAGTGTCTCTGTGTCACAGTGTCGCAGTGTCTCAGCGTCTCAGTGCCTCAGTGTCTCTGTGTCTCAGTGTCTAAGAGTCTCAGGGTCTCAGTGTCTCAGTGTCTCTGTGTATCACTGGCTCTGTGTCTCATTGTCTCAGTGTCTCTGTGTCTCAGTGTCTCGGAGTCTCAGTGTCTCAGTGTCCCAGTGTCTCAGAGTCTCAGTGTCTCTGTGTCACAGTGTCTCAGTGTCTCAGCGTCTCAGTGCCTCAGTGTCTCTGTGTCTCAGTGTCTAAGAGTCTCAGGTTCTCTGTGTCTCAGTTTCTCAGTGTCTCTGTGTCTCAGTGTCTCGGAGTCTCAGTGTCTAAATGTCTCAGTGTCTCAGCGTCTCTGTGTCTCTGTGTCTCTGTGTCTCAGTGTCTCACTGTCTCTGTGTCTCACTGTCTCAGTGTCTCTGTGTCTCTGTGTCTCAGTGTCTCTGTGTCTCTGTGTCTCAAGTCTCTGTGTCTCAGTGTCTCAGTGTATCAGAGTCTCTGTGTCTCTGTGTCTCAGTGTCTCACTGTCTCTGTGTCTCACTGTCTCAGTGCCTCTGTGTCTCAGTGTCTCTGTGTCTCTGTGTCTCAAGTCTCAGTGTCTCAGTGTCTCAGTGTATCAGAGTCTCAGTGTCTCAGTGTCTCTGTGGCTCTGTATCTCAGTGTCTCTGTGTCTCAGTGTCTCAGAGTCTCAGTGTCTCTGTGTCTCTGGGTCTCTGTGTCTCAGTGTCTCAGTGTCTCTGTGTTTCAGTGTCTTAGTGTCTCTGTGTCTCAGTGTCTCTGTGTCTCAGTGTCTCTGGGTCTCAGTGTCTCATAGTCTTAGTGTCTCTGTGTCTCAGTGTCTCTGTGTCTCAGTGTCTTAGTGTATCTGCATCTCAGTGTCTTTGTGCCTCAGTGTCTCAGTGTCTCAGTGTCTCAGTGTATCAGTGTCTCAGTGTCTCGTGTCTCAGTGTCTCAGTGTCTCAGAGTCTCAGTGTCTCTGTGTCTCAGTGTCACAGTGTCTCAGTGTCTCTGTGTCTCAGTGTCTCAGTGTCTCTGTGTCTCAGTGTCTTAGTGTATCTCCGTCTCAGTGTCTCAGTGTCTCTGTGTCTCAGTGTCTCTGTGTCTCAGAGTCTCAGTGTTTCAGTGACTCAGTGCCTCTGTGTCTCAGTTTCTCAGTGTCTCTGTCTCTCTGTGTCTCAGTGTCTCAGAGTCTCAGTGTCTCAGTGTCACAGTGCCTCAGTGTCTCAGTGTCTTAGAGTCTGAGTGTCTCTGTGTCTCAGAGTCTCAGTGTATCAGTGACTCAGTGTCTCTGTGCCTCAGTGGCTCAGTGTCTCAGTTTCTCTGAGTCTCAGTGTCTCAGTGTCTCAGTGTTTCAGCGTATCAGAGTTTCAGTGTCTCAGTGTCTCTGTGTCTCAAAGTCTCAGTGCCTCTGTGTCTCAGTGTCTCAGTGTATGTGCGTCTCAGTGTCTCAGTGTCTCTGTGTCTCTGTGTCTCAGTGACTCTGTGTCTCAGTGTCTCTGTGTCACAGTGTCGCAGTGTCTCAGCGTCTCAGTGCCTCAGTGTCTCTGTGTCTCAGTGTCTAAGAGTCTCAGGGTCTCAGTGTCTCAGTGTCTCTGTGTATCACTGGCTCTGTGTCTCATTGTCTCAGTGTCTCTGTGTCTCAGTGTCTCGGAGTCTCAGTGTCTCAGTGTCCCAGTGTCTCAGAGTCTCAGTGTCTCTGTGTCACAGTGTCTCAGTGTCTCAGCGTCTCAGTGCCTCAGTGTCTCTGTGTCTCAGTGTCTAAGAGTCTCAGGTTCTCTGTGTCTCAGTTTCTCAGTGTCTCTGTGTCTCAGTGTCTCGGAGTCTCAGTGTCTAAATGTCTCAGTGTCTCAGCGTCTCTGTGTCTCTGTGTCTCTGTGTCTCAGTGTCTCTGTGTCTCAGTGTCTCAGTGTCTCTGTGTCTCTGTGTCTCAAGTCTCTCTGTCTCAGTGTCTCAGTGTATCAGAGTCTCTGTGTCTCTGTGTCTCAGTGTCTCACTGTCTCTGTGTCTCACTGTCTCAGTGCCTCTGTGTCTCAGTGTCTCTGTGTCTCTGTGTCTCAAGTCTCAGTGTCTCAGTGTCTCAGTGTCTCAGAGTCTCAGTGTCTCAGTGTCTCTGTGGCTCTGTATCTCAGTGTCTCTGTGTCTCAGTGTCTCAGTGTCTCAGAGTCTCAGTGTCTCTGTGTCTCTGGGTCTCTGTGTCTCAGTGTCTCAGTGTCTCTGTGTTTCAGTGTCTTAGTGTCTCTGTGTCTCAGTGTCTCTGTGTCTCAGTGTCTCTGGGTCTCAGTGTCTCATAGTCTTAGTGTCTCTGTGTCTCAGTGTCTCTGTGTCTCAGTGTCTTAGTGTATCTGCATCTCAGTGTCTTTGTGCCTCAGTGTCTCAGTGTCTCAGTGTCTCAGTGTCTCGTGTCTCAGTGTCTCAGTGTCTCAGAGTCTCAGTGTCTCTGTGTCTCAGTGTCACAGTGTCTCAGTGTCTCTGTGTCTCAGTGTCTCAGTGTCTCTGTGTCTCAGTGTCTTAGTGTATCTCCGTCTCAGTGTCTCAGTGTCTCTGTGTCTCAGTGTCTCTGTGTCTCAGAGTCTCATTGTCTCAGTGACTCAGTGCCTCTGTGTCTCAGTTTCTCAGTGTCTCTGTCTCTCTGTGTCTCAGTGTCTCAGAGTCTCAGTGTCTCAGTGTCACAGTGCCTCAGTGTCTCAGTGTCTCAGAGTCTGAGTGTCTCTGTGTCTCAGAGTCTCAGTGTATCAGTGACTCAGTGTCTCTGTGCCTCAGTGGCTCAGTGTCTCAGTTTCTCTGAGTCTCAGTGTCTCAGAGACTCAGTGTCTCAGTGTCTCTGTGTCGAAGTATCTCAGTGTCTCTGTGTCTCAGTGTCTCAGAGTCTCAGTGTCTCAGTATCTCAGTGTCTCATACTGTCAGTGTCTCTGTGTCTCAGTGTCTCTATGTCTCAGTGTCTTTGTGCCTCAGTGTCTCAGTGTCTCAGTGTCTCAGTGTATCAGTGTCTCAGTGTCTCGTGTCTCAGTGTCTCAGTGTCTCAGAGTCTCAGTGTCTCTGTGTCTCAGTGTCACAGTGTCTCAGTGTCTCTGTGTCTCAGTGTCTCAGTGTCTCTGTGTCTCAGTGTCTTAGTGTATCTCCGTCTCAGTGTCTCAGTGTCTCTGTGTCTCAGTGTCTCTGTGGCTCAGAGTCTCAGTGTTTCAGTGACTCAGTGCCTCTGTGTCTCAGTTTCTCAGTGTCTCTGTCTCTCTGTGTCTCAGTGTCTCAGAGTCTCAGTGTCTCAGTGTCACAGTGCCTCAGTGTCTCAGTGTCTTAGAGTCTGAGTGTCTCTGTGTCTCAGAGTCTCAGTGTATCAGTGACTCAGTGTCTCTGTGCCTCAGTGGCTCAGTGTCTCAGTTTCTCTGAGTCTCAGTGTCTCAGTGTCTCAGTGTTTCAGCGTATCAGAGTTTCAGTGTCTCAGTGTCTCTGTGTCTCAAAGTCTCAGTGCCTCTGTGTCTCAGTGTCTCAGTGTATGTGCGTCTCAGTGTCTCAGTGTCTCTGTGTCTCTGTGTCTCAGTGACTCTGTGTCTCAGTGTCTCTGTGTCACAGTGTCGCAGTGTCTCAGCGTCTCAGTGCCTCAGTGTCTCTGTGTCTCAGTGTCTAAGAGTCTCAGGGTCTCAGTGTCTCAGTGTCTCTGTGTATCACTGGATCTGTGTCTCATTGTCTCAGTGTCTCTGTGTCTCAGTGTCTCGGAGTCTCAGTGTCTCAGTGTCCCAGTGTCTCAGAGTCTCAGTGTCTCTGTGTCACAGTGTCTCAGTGTCTCAGCGTCTCAGTGCCTCAGTGTCTCTGTGTCTCAGTGTCTAAGAGTCTCAGGTTCTCTGTGTCTCAGTTTCTCAGTGTCTCTGTGTCTCAGTGTCTCGGAGTCTCAGTGTCTAAATGTCTCAGTGTCTCAGCGTCTCTGTGTCTCTGTGTCTCTGTGTCTCAGTGTCTCACTGTCTCTGTGTCTCACTGTCTCAGTGTCTCTGTGTCTCTGTGTCTCAGTGTCTCTGTGTCTCTGTGTCTCAAGTCTCTGTGTCTCAGTGTCTCAGTGTATCAGAGTCTCTGTGTCTCTGTGTCTCAGTGTCTCACTGTCTCTGTGTCTCACTGTCTCAGTGCCTCTGTGTCTCAGTGTCTCTGTGTCTCTGTGTCTCAAGTCTCAGTGTCTCAGTGTCTCAGTGTATCAGAGTCTCAGTGTCTCAGTGTCTCTGTGGCTCTGTATCTCAGTGTCTCTGTGTCTCAGTGTCTCAGTGTCTCAGAGTCTCAGTGTCTCTGTGTCTCTGGGTCTCTGTGTCTCAGTGTCTCAGTGTCTCTGTGTTTCAGTGTCTTAGTGTCTCTGTGTCTCAGTGTCTCTGTGTCTCAGTGTCTCTGGGTCTCAGTGTCTCATAGTCTTAGTGTCTCTGTGTCTCAGTGTCTCTGTGTCTCAGTGTCTTAGTGTATCTGCATCTCAGTGTCTTTGTGCCTCAGTGTCTCAGTGTCTCAGTGTATCAGTGTCTCAGTGTCTCGTGTCTCAGTGTCTCAGTGTCTCAGAGTCTCAGTGTCTCTGTGTCTCAGTGTCACAGTGTCTCAGTGTCTCTGTGTCTCAGTGTCTCAGTGTCTCTGTGTCTCAGTGTCTTAGTGTATCTCCGTCTCAGTGTCTCAGTGTCTCTGTGTCTCAGTGTCTCTGTGTCTCAGAGTCTCATTGTCTCAGTGACTCAGTGCCTCTGTGTCTCAGTTTCTCAGTGTCTCTGTCTCTCTGTGTCTCAGTGTCTCAGAGTCTCAGTGTCTCAGTGTCACAGTGCCTCAGTGTCTGTGTGTCTCAGAGTCTGAGTGTCTCTGTGTCTCAGAGTCTCAGTGTATCAGTGACTCAGTGTCTCTGTGCCTCAGTGGCTCAGTGTCTCAGTTTCTCTGAGTCTCAGTGTCTCAGAGACTCAGTGTCTCAGTGTCTCTGTGTCTAAGTATCTCAGTGTCTCTGTGTCACAGTGTCTCAGAGTCTCAGTGTCTCAGTATCTCAGTGTCTCATACTGTCAGTGTCTCTGTGTCTCAGTGTCTCTATGTCTCAGTGTCTCAGTGTCTCAGTGTCTCAGTGTGTCTGTGTCTCAGAGTTTCAGTATCTCAGTGTCACTGTGTCTCAGTGTCTCAGTGTCTCTGTGTCTCAGATTCGCAGTGTCTCTGTGCCTCAGTGTCTCTGTGTCTCAGTGTCTCAGTGTATCTGCGTCTCAGTGTCTCAGTGTCTCTGTGTCTCAGAGTCTCTGTGTCTCAGAGTCTCAGTGTCTCAGTGTCTCTGTGACTCAGTGTCTCAGAGTCTCAGTGTCTCAGTATCTCAGTGTCTCATACTGTCAGTGTCTCTGTGTCTCAGTGTCTCTATGTCTCAGTGTCTCAGTGTCTCAGTGTCTCAGTGTGTCTGTGTCTCAGAGTTTCAGTATCTCAGTGTCACTGTGTCTCAGTGTCTCAGTGTCTCAGTGTCTCTGTGTCTCAGAGTCGCAGTGTCTCTGTGCCACAGTGTCTCTGTGTCTCAGTGTCTCAGTGTATCTGCGTCTCAGTGTCTCAGTGTCTCTGTGTCTCAGTGTCTCTGTGTCTCAGAGTCTCAGTGTCTCAGTGTCTCTGTGACTCAGTGTCTCAGAGTATTGTGTCTCAGTGTCTCTGTGTCTCAGTGTCTCTGAGTGTCAGTATCTCTGTGCCTCAGTGTCTCACCGTCTCAGCGTCTCAGAGTCTTAGTGTCTCAGTGTCTCAGTGTCTCTGTGTCTCAGTGACTCTGTGTCTCAGTGTCTCAGTGTCTCTGTGTCTCAGTATCTCACTGTATCTGCATCTCAGTGTCACTGTGTCTCAGTGTCACTGTGTCTCTGAGTCTCAGTGTCTAAGTGACTCAGTGTCTCTGTGCCTCAGTGTCTCAGTGTCTCAGTGTCTCGTGTCTCAGTGTCTCAGTGTCCCAGAGTCTCAGTGTCTCTGTGTCTCAGTGTCAAAGTGTCGCTGTGTCTCTGTGTCTCAGTGTCTCTGTGTCTCAGTGTCTTAGTGTATCTGCGTCTCAGTGTCTCTGTGCCTCAGTGTCTCAGTGTCTCAGTGTATCAGTGTCTCGTGTCTCAGTGTCTCAGTGTCTCAGAGTCTCAGTGTCTCTGTGTCTCAGTGTCTTAGTGTATCTGCGTCTCAGTGTCTCTGTGTCTCTGTGTCTCAGTGTCTCAGTGTCTCAGTGTCTCAGAGTATCAGTGTCTCAGTGACTCAGTGCCTCTGTGTCTCAGTGTCTCTGTCTCTCTGTGCCTCAGTGTCTCAGTGTCTCAGTGTATCAGTGACTCAGTGTCTCTGTGCCTCAGTGTCTCACTGTCTCTGCATCTCAGTGTCTCAGAGACTCAGTGTCTCAGTGTCTCTGTGTCGAAGTATCTCAGTGTCTCTGTGTCTCAGTGTCTCAGAGTTTCAGTGTCTCAGTATCTCAGTGTCTCAGTGTCTCAGACTCTCATTGTCTCAGTGTCTCAGTGTCTCTATGTCTCAGTGTCTCTGTGTCTCAGTGTGTCTGTGTCTCAGAGTTTCAGTGTCTCAGTGTCTCAGTGTCTCTGTGTCACAGAGTCGCAGTGTCTCTGTGTTTCAGTGTCTCTGTGTCTCAGTGTCTCAGTGTATCTGCGTCTCAGTGTCTCAGTGTCTCTGTGTCTCAGTGTCTCTGTGTCTCAGAGTCTCAGTGTCTCAGTGTCTCAGTGTCTCTGTGACTCAGTGTCTCAGACTCTCGTGTCTCAGTGTATCTGTGTCTCAGTGTCTCAGGGTCTCAGTGTCTCTGTGTCTCAGTGTCTCTGTGGCTCAGTGTCTGAGTGTCTCTTTGGCTCAGTGTCTCAGTGTATCTGCGTCTCAGTGTCTCAGTGTCTCAGTCTCTGTGTGTCTCTGTGTCTCAGTGTCTCAGAGTCACAGTGTCCCAGTGTCACAGTGTCTCTGTTTCTCTGTGTCTCAGTGTCTCACAGTCTCAGTGTCTCTGTGTCTCAGAGTCTCATTGTCTCAGTGTCTCTGTGTCTCAGTGTCTCTGTGTCGCAGTTTCTCAGTGTCTCTGTGTCTCGGTGTCTCTGTGTATCTGCGTCTCAGTGTCTCAGTGACTCTGTGTCTCAGTCTCTCTGTGTCTCAGAGTCTCAGTGTCTCAGTGACTCAGTGTCTCAGTGTCTCAGTGTCTCAGTTTCTCAGTGTTTCAGCGTATCAGAGTTTCAGTGTCTCAGTGTCTCTGTGTCTCAAAGTCTCAGTGCCTCTGTGTCTCAGTGTCTCAGTGTATGTGCGTCTCAGTGTCTCAGTGTCTCTGTGTCTCAGTGTCTCAGTAACTCTGTGTCTCAGTGTCTCTGTGTCACAGTGTCGCAGTGTCTCAGCGTCTCAGTGCCTCAGTGTCTCTGTGTCTCAGTGTCTAAGAGTCTCAGGGACTCAGTGTCTCAGTGTCTCTGTGTATCAGTGTCTCTGTGTCTCATTGTCTCAGTGTCTCTGTGTCTCAGTGTCTCGGAGTCTCAGTGTCTCAGTGTCCCAGTGTCTCAGAGTCTCAGTGTCTCAGTGTCTCAGTGTCTCAGTGTCCCAGTGTCTCTGTGTCTCAGCGTCTCACTGTCTCTGTGTCTCACTGTCTCAGTGTCTCAGTGTCTCAGTGTCTCTGTGTCTCAAGTCTCAGTGTCTCAGTGTCTCAGTGTATCAGAGTCTCAGTGTCTCAGTGTCTCTGTGGCTCTGTGTCTCTGTGTCTCAGTGTCTCAGTGTCTCTGTGTGTCAGAGTCTCAGTGTATCAGTGTCTCAGTGTCTCAGTGTCTCAGAGTCTCAGTGTCTCAGTGTCTCAGAGTCTCAGTGTCTCAGTGTCTCTGTGCCTCAGTGTCTCAGTGTCTCAGTGTCTCAGTGTCTCAGTGTCGCAGTGTCTCTGTGTCTCTGTGTCTCTGTGTCTCAGTGTCTCAGTGTCTCTGTGTGTCAGAGTCTCAGTGTATCAGTGTCTCAGTGTCTCAGAGTCTCAGTGTCTCAGTGTCTCAGAGTCTCAGTGTCTCAGTGTCTCTGTGCCTCAGTGTCTCAGTGTCTCAGATTCTCAGTGTCTCAGTGTCACAGGGTCTCAGTGTCTCTGTGTCTCAGTGTCTGAGTGTCTCTTTGGCTCAGTGTCTCAGTGTATCTGCGTCTCAGTGTCTCAGTGTCTCTGTGTCTCAGTATCTGTATGTCTCAGAAAATCAGTGTCTCAGTGACTCAGTGTCTCA
Organism: Carcharhinus amblyrhynchos; assembly: GCF_965287045.1. Classification (NCBI taxonomy): domain Eukaryota; kingdom Metazoa; phylum Chordata; class Chondrichthyes; order Carcharhiniformes; family Carcharhinidae; genus Carcharhinus; species Carcharhinus amblyrhynchos. The sequence goes on along the minus strand of NW_027649804.1, from coordinate 845,587 downwards.
TTGTCTCAGTGTATCAGAGTCTCAGTGTCTCAGTGTCTCAGTGTCTCAGTGTCTCAGAGTCTCAGTGTCTCAGTGTCTCAGTGTCTCTGTGTCTCAGTGTCTCAGAGTCACAGTGTCCCAGTGTCACAGTATCTCTGTGTCTCAGTGTCTCTGTGTCTCAGTGTGTCTGTGTCTCAGAGTCTCAGTGTCTCAGAGTCTCAGTGTCTCTTTGTCTCAGTGTCTCATACTGTCAGTGTCTCTGTGTCTCAGTGTCTCTATGTCTCAGTGTCTCAGTGTCTCAGTGTCTCAGTGTGTCTGTGTCTTAGAGTTTCAGTATCTCAGTGTCACTGTGTCTCAGTGTCTCAGTGTCTCTGTGTCTCAGATTCGCAGTGTCTCTGTGCCTCAGTGTCTCTGTGTCTCAGTGTCTCAGTGTATCTGCGTCTCAGTGTCTCAGTGTCTCTGTGTCTCAGAGTCTCTGTGTCTCAGAGTCTCAGTGTCTCAGTGTCTCTGTGACTCAGTGTCTCAGAGTCTCAGTGTCTCAGTATCTCAGTGTCTCATACTGTCAGTGTCTCAGTGTCTCAGTGTCTCTATGTCTCAGTGTCTCAGTGTCTCAGTGTCTCAGTGTGTCTGTGTCTCAGAGTTTCAGTATCTCAGTGTCACTGTGTCTCAGTGTCTCAGTGTCTCAGTGTCTCTGTGTCTCAGAGTCGCAGTGTCTCTGTGCCACAGTGTCTCTGTGTCTCAGTGTCTCAGTGTACCTGCGTCTCAGTGTCTCAGTGTCTCTGTGTCTCAGTGTCTCTGTGTCTCTGTGTCTCAGAGTCTCAGTGTCTCAGTGTCTCTGTGACTCAGTGTCTCAGAGTATTGTGTCTCAGTGTCTCTGTGTCTCAGTGTCTCTGAGTGTCAGTGTCTCTGTGCCTCAGTGTCTCACCGTCTCAGCGTCTCAGAGTCTTAGTGTCTCAGTGTCTCAGTGTCTCTGTGTCTCAGTGACTCTGTGTCTCAGTGTCTCAGTGTCTCTGTGTCTCAGTATCTCACTGTATCTGCATCTCAGTGTCACTGTGTCTCAGTGTCACTGTGTCTCTGAGTCTCAGTGTCTAAGTGACTCAGTGTCTCTGTGCCTCAGTGTCTCAGTGTCTCAGTGTCTCGTGTCTCAGTGTCTCAGTGTCCCAGAGTCTCAGTGTCTCTGTGTCTCAGTGTCAAAGTGTCGCTGTGTCTCTGTGTCTCAGTGTCTCTGTGTCTCAGTGTCTTAGTGTATCTGCGTCTCAGTGTCTCTGTGCCTCAGTGTCTCAGTGTCTCAGTGTATCAGTGTCTCGTGTCTCAGTGTCTCAGTGTCTCAGAGTCTCAGTGTCTCTGTGTCTCAGTGTCTTAGTGTATCTGCGTCTCAGTGTCTCTGTGTCTCTGTGTCTCAGTGTCTCAGTGTCTCAGAGTATCAGTGTCTCAGTGACTCAGTGCCTCTGTGTCTCAGTGTCTCAGTGTCTCTGTCTCTCTGTGCCTCAGTGTCTCAGTGTCTCAGTGTATCAGTGACTCAGTGTCTCTGTGCCTCAGTGTCTCACTGTCTCTGCGTCTCAGTGTCTCAGAGACTCAGTGTCTCAGTGTCTCTGTGTCGAAGTATCTCAGTGTCTCTGTGTCTCAGTGTCTCAGAGTTTCAGTGTCTCAGTATCTCAGTGTCTCAGTGTCTCAGACTCTCATTGTCTCAGTGTCTCAGTGTCTCTATGTCTCAGTGTCTCTGTGTCTCAGTGTGTATGTGTCTCAGAGTTTCAGTGTCTCAGTGTCTCAGTGTCTCTGTGTCACAGAGTCGCAGTGTCTCTGTGTTTCAGTGTCTCTGTGTCTCAGTGTCTCAGTGTATCTGCGTCTCAGTGTCTCAGTGTCTCTGTGTCTCAGTGTCTCTGTGTCTCAGAGTCTCAGTGTCTCAGTGTCTCAGTGTCTCTGTGACTCAGTGTCTCAGACTCTCGTGTCTCAGTGTATCTGTGTCTCAGTGTCTCAGGGTCTCAGTGTCTCTGTGTCTCAGTGTCTCTGTGGCTCAGTGTCTGAGTGTCTCTTTGGCTCAGTGTCTCAGTGTATCTGCGTCTCAGTGTCTCAGTGTCTCAGTCTCTGTGTGTCTCTGTGTCTCAGTGTCTCAGAGTCACAGTGTCCCAGTGTCACAGTGTCTCTGTTTCTCTGTGTCTCAGTGTCTCACAGTCTCAGTGTCTCTGTGTCTCAGAGTCTCATTGTCTCAGTGTCTCTGTGTCTCAGTGTCTCTGTGTCGCAGTTTCTCAGTGTCTCTGTGTCTCGGTGTCTCTGTGTATCTGCGTCTCAGTGTCTCAGTGACTCTGTGTCTCAGTCTCTCTGTGTCTCAGAGTCTCAGTGTCTCAGTGACTCAGTGTCTCAGTGTCTCAGTGTCTCAGTTTCTCAGTGTTTCAGCGTATCAGAGTTTCAGTGTCTCAGTGTCTCTGTGTCTCAAAGTCTCAGTGCCTCTGTGTCTCAGTGTCTCAGTGTATGTGCGTCTCAGTGTCTCAGTGTCTCTGTGTCTCAGTGTCTCAGTAACTCTGTGTCTCAGTGTCTCTGTGTCACAGTGTCGCAGTGTCTCAGCGTCTCAGTGCCTCAGTGTCTCTGTGTCTCAGTGTCTAAGAGTCTCAGGGACTCAGTGTCTCAGTGTCTCTGTGTATCAGTGTCTCTGTGTCTCATTGTCTCAGTGTCTCTGTGTCTCAGTGTCTCGGAGTCTCAGTGTCTCAGTGTCCCAGTGTCTCAGAGTCTCAGTGTCTCAGTGTCTCAGTGTCTCAGTGTCCCAGTGTCTCTGTGTCTCAGCGTCTCACTGTCTCTGTGTCTCACTGTCTCAGTGTCTCAGTGTCTCAGTGTCTCTGTGTCTCAAGTCTCAGTGTCTCAGTGTCTCAGTGTATCAGAGTCTCAGTGTCTCAGTGTCTCTGTGGCTCTGTGTCTCTGTGTCTCAGTGTCTCAGTGTCTCTGTGTGTCAGAGTCTCAGTGTATCAGTGTCTCAGTGTCTCAGTGTCTCAGAGTCTCAGTGTCTCAGTGTCTCTGTGCCTCAGTGTCTCAGTGTCTCAGTGTCTCAGTGTCTCAGTGTCGCAGTGTCTCTGTGTCTCTGTGTCTCTGTGTCTCAGTGTCTCAGTGTCTCTGTGTGTCAGAGTCTCAGTGTATCAGTGTCTCAGTGTCTCAGTGTCTCAGAGTCTCAGTGTCTCAGTGTCTCAGAGTCTCAGTGTCTCAGTGTCTCTGTGCCTCAGTGTCTCAGTGTCTCAGATTCTCAGTGTCTCAGTGTCACAGGGTCTCAGTGTCTCTGTGTCTCAGTGTCTGAGTGTCTCTTTGGCTCAGTGTCTCAGTGTATCTGCGTCTCAGTGTCTCAGTGTCTCTGTGTCTCAGTATCTGTATGTCTCAGAAAATCAGTGTCTCAGTGACTCAGTGTCTCAGTGTCTCATTGTCTCAGTGTATCAGAGTCTCAGTGTCTCAGTGTCTCAGTGTCTATGTGTCTCAGTGTCTCAGAGTCTCAGTGTCTCAGTGTCTCAGTGTCTCTGTGTCTCAGTGTCTCAGAGTCACAGTGTCCCAGTGTCACAGTATCTCTGTGTCTCAGTGTCTCTGTGTCTCAGTGTGTCTGTGTCTCAGAGTCTCAGTGTCTCAGAGTCTCAGTGTCTCTTTGTCTCAGTGTCTCAGTGTCCCTGTGTCTCAGTGACTCTGTGTCTCAGTGTCTCAGTGTCTCTGTGACTCAGTGTCTCAGTGTATCTGCATCTCAGTGTCTCTGTGTCTCAGTGTCACTGTGTCTCTGAGTCTCAGTGTCTAAGTGACTCAGTGTCCCTGTGTCTCAGTGACTCTGTGTCTGAGTGTCTCATTGTCTCTGTGTCTCAGTGTCTCAGTGTATATGCATCTCTGTGTCTCAGTGTCACTGTGTCTCTGAGTATCAGTGTCTCTGTGCCTCAGTGTCTCAGTGTCTCAGCGTCTCAGAGTCTCAGTGTCTCAGTGTCTCAGTGTCTCTGTGTCTCAGTGTCTCAGTGTCCCTGTGTCTCAGTGACTCTGTGTCTCAGTGTCTCCGTGTCTCTGTGTCTAAATGTCTCAGTGTATCTGCATCTCAGTGTCTCTGTGTCTCAGTGTCACTGTGTCTCTGAGTCTCAGTGTCTAAGTGACTCAGTGTCTCTGTGCCTCAGTTGTCTCAGTGTCTCAGTGTATCAGTGTCTCAGTGTCTCGTGCCTCAGTGTCTCAGTGTCTCAGAGTCTCAATGTCTCTGTGTCTCAGTGTCTCAGTGTCTCAGTGTCTTAGTGTATCTGCGTCTCACTGTCTCTGTGCCTCAGTGTCTCAGTGTCTCAGTGTATCAGTGTCTCGTGTCTCAGTGTCTCAGTTTCTCAGTATCTCAGTGTCACAGAGTCGCAGTGTCTCTGTGCCTCAGTGGCTCAGTGTCTCAGTGTCTCAGTGTATCTGCGTCTCAGTGTCTCTGTGTCTCAGTGTCTCAGTGTCTCTGTGTCTCAGAGTCTCAGTGTCTCAGTGTCTCTGAGTCTCGTGTCTCAGTGTATCTGTGTCTCAGTGTCTCAGGGTCTTAGTGTCTCTGTGTCTCAGTGTCTCTGTGGCTCAGTGTCTGAGTGTCTCCTTGGCTCAGTGTCTCAGTGTATCTGCGTCTCAGTGTCTCAGTGTCTCAGTGTCTGTGTGTCTCAGAAACTTAGTGTCTCAGTGACTCAGTGTCTCTGTGCCTCAGTGCCTCAGTGTCACAGTGTCTCATTGTCTCAGTGTATCAGAGTCTCAGTGTCGCTGTGTCTCAGTGCCTCAGAGTCTCTGTGTCTCTGTGTCTCAGTGTCTCAGAGTCACAGTGTCCCAGTGTCACAGTGTCTCTGTGTCTCTGTGTCTCAGTGTCTCACAGTCTCAGTGTCTCTGTGTCTCAGAGTCTCATTGTCTCAGTGTCTCTGTGTCTCAGTGTCTCTGTGTCGCAGTTTCTCAGTGTCTCTGTGTCTCGGTGTCTCTGTGTATCTGCGTCTCAGTGTCTCAGTGACTCTGTGTCTCAGTCTCTCTGTGTCTCAGAGTCTCAGTGTCTCAGTGTCTCAGTGTCTCAGTGCCTCTGTGTCTCAGTGTCTCAGTGTATGTGCGTCTCAGTGTCTCAGTGTCTCTGTGTCTCAGTGTCTCAGTGACTCTGTGTCTCAGTGTCTCTGTGTCACAGTGTCTCAGTGTCTCAGCGTCTCAGTGCCTCAGTGTCTCTGTGTCTCAGTGTCTAAGAGTCTCAGGGTCTCAGTGTCTCAGTGTCTCTGTGTATCAGTGTCTCTGTGTCTCAGTGTCTCAGTGTCTCTGTGTCTAAGTGTCTCGGAGTCTCAGTGTCTAAATGTCTCAGTGTCTCAGCGTCTCTGTGTCTCAGTGTCCCAGTGTCTCAGTGTCTCAGTGTCTCTGCGTCTCTTTGTCTCTGTGTCTCAGTGTCTCAGTGTCTCTGTGTCTCACTGTCTCAGAGTCTCTGTGTCTCAGTGTCTCTGTGTCTCTGTGTCTCAAGTCTCAGTGTCTCAGTGTCTCAGTGTATCGGAGTCTCGGTGTCTCTGTGGCTCTGTATCTCAGTGTCTCTGTGTGTCAGAGTCTCGGTGTATCAGTGTCTCAGTGTCTCAGTGTCTCAGAGTCTCAGTGTCTCAGTGTCTCAGTGTCTCTGTGTCTCAGTGTCTCAGTGTCTCTGTGTCTCAGTGTCTCTGTGTCTCAGAGTCTCAGTGTCTCAGTGTCTCTGTGACTCAGTCTCTCTGAGTCTCGTGTCTCAGTGTATCTGTGTCTCAGTGTCTCAGGGTCTTAGTGTCTCTGTGTCTCAGTGCCTCTGTGGCTCAGTGTCTGAGTGTCTCCTTGGCTCAGTGTCTCAGTGTATCTGCGTCTCAGTGTCTCAGTGTCTCAGTGTCTGTGTGTCTCAGAAACTTAGTGTCTCAGTGACTCAGTGTCTCTGTGCCTCAGTGCCTCAGTGTCACAGTGTCTCATTGTCTCAGTGTATCAGAGTCTCAGTGTCTCTGTGTCTCAGTGTCTCAGAGTCTCTGTGTCTCTGTGTCTCAGTGTCTCAGAGTCACAGTGTCCCAGTGTCACAGTGTCTCTGTGTCTCTGTGTCTCAGTGTCTCACAGTCTCAGTGTCTCTGTGTCTCAGAGTCTCATTGTCTCAGTGTCTCTGTGTCTCAGTGTCTCTATGTCGCAGTTTCTCAGTGTCTCTGTGTCTCGGTGTCTCTGTGTATCTGCGTCTCAGTGTCTCAGTGACTCTGTGTCTCAGTCTCTCTGTGTCTCAGAGTCTCAGTGTCTCAGTGACTCAGTGTCTCTGTGCCTCAGTGTCTCAGTGTTTCAGCGTATCAGAGTCTCAGTGTCTCAGTGTCTCTGTGTCTCAGAGTCTCATGGCCTATGTGTCTCAGTGTCTCAGTGTCTCAGTGTATCAGTGCCTCTGTGTCTCAGTGTCTCAGTGTATGTGCGTCTCAGTGTCTCAGTGTCTCTGTGTCTCAGTGTCTCAGTGACTCTGTGTCTCAGTGTCTCTGTGTCACAGTGTCTCAGTGTCTCAGCGTCTCAGTGCCTCAGTGTCTCTGTGTCTCAGTGTCTAAGAGTCTCAGGGTCTCAGTGTCTCAGTGTCTCTGTGTATCAGTGTCTCTGTGTCTCAGTGTCTCAGTGTCTCTGTGTCTCAGTGTCTCAGTGTCTCAGTGTCACAGGGTCTCAGTGTCTCTGTGTCTAAGTGTTTCTGTGTCTCAGTGTCTCAGATTCTCAGTGTCTCAGTGTCTCTGTGTCTCAGTGTCACAGTGTATCTGCGTCTCTGTGTCTCTTTGTCTCTGTGTCTCAGTGTCTCAGTATCTCTGTGTCTCAGTGTCTCTGTGTCTCAGAGTCTCTGTGTCTCAGTGTCTCAGTGTATCAGAGTCTCAGTGTCTCTGTGCCTCTGTGCCTCAGAGTCTCAGTGTCTCAGTGTCGCAGTGTCTCTGTGTCTCAGTGTCTCTGTGTCTCAGAGTCTCAGTGTCTCAGTGTCTCCGTGTCACAGTGTATCTGCGTCTCAGTGTCTCTTTGTCTCTGTGTCTCAGTTTCTCAGTATCTCTGTGTCTCAGTGTCTCTGTGTCTCAGAGTCTCAGTGTCTCAGTGTCTCAGTGTCGCAGTGTCTCAGTGTCCCAGTGTCTCAGTGTCTCTGTGTCTCAATGTCTCTGTGTCTCTGTGTCTCTGTGTCTCAGTGTCTCACTGTCTCTGTGCCTCACTGTCTCAGTGTCTCTGTGTCTCAGTGTCTCTGTGTCTCTGTGTCTCAAGTCTCAGTGTCTCAGTGTCTCAGTGTATCAGAGTCTCAGTGTCTCACTGTCTCTGTGGCTCTGTATCTCAGTGTCTCTGTGTGTCAGAGTCTCAGTGTATCAGTGTCTCAGTGTCTCAGAGTCTCAGTGTCTCAGTGTCTCTGTGTCTCACTGTCTCTGTGTCTCAGAGTCTCTGTGTCTCTGTGTCTCAGTGTCTCATAGTCTTAGTGTCTCTGTGTCTATGTGTCTCAGTGTCTCTGTGCCTCAGTGTCTCAGTGTCTCTGTGTCTCTGTGTCTCTGTGTCTCAGTGTCTCTGTGTCTCACTGTCTCAGTGTCTCTGTGTCTCAGTGTCTCTGTGTCTCTGTGTCTCAAGTCTCAGTGTCTCAGTGTCTCAGTGTATCAGAGTCTCAGTGTCTCAGTGTCTCTGTGGCTCTGTGTCACTGTGTCTCAGTGTCTCAGTGTCTCTGTGTGTCAGAGTCTCAGTGTATCAGTGTCTCAGTGTCTCAGTGTCTCAGAGTCTCAGTGTCTCTGTGTCTCTGTGTCTCAGTGTCTCTGTGTCTCAGTGTCACAGTGTATCTGCGTCTCTGTGTCTCTTTGTCTCTGTGTCTCAGTGTCTCAGTGTCTCAGTATCTCTGTGTCTCAGTGTCTCTGTGTCTCGAGTCTCTGTGTCTCAGTGTCTCAGTGTATCAGAGTCTCAGTGTCTCTGTGCCTCTGTGCCTCAGAGTCTCAGTGTCTCAGTGTCGCAGTGTCTCTGTGTCTCAGTGTCTCTGTGTCTCAGAGTCTCAGTGTCTCAGTGTCTCTGTGTCTCAGTGTCACAGTGTATCTGCGTCTCAGTGTCTCTTTGTCTCTGTGTCTCAGTTTCTCAGTATCTCTGTGTCTCAGTGTCTCTGTGTCTCAGAGTCTCAGTGTCTCAGTGTCTCAGTGTCTCAGTGTCTCTGTGTCTCAGAGTCTCAGTGTCTATGTGTCTCAGTGTCTCAGTGTCTCAGTGCCTCTGTGTCTCAGTGTCTCAGTGTATGTGCGTCTCAGTGTCTCAGTGTCTCTGTGTCTCAGTGTCTCAGTGACTCTGTGTCTCATTGTCTCTGTGTCACAGTGTCTCAGTGTCTCAGCGTCTCAGTTCCTCAGTGTCTCTGTGTCTCAGTGTCTAAGAGTCTCAGGGCCTCAGTGTCTCAGTGTCTCTGTGTATCAGTGTCTCTGTGTCTCAGTGTCTCAGTGTCTCTGTGTCTCAGTGTCTCGGAGTCTCAGTGTCTAAATGTCTCAGTGTCTCAGCGTCTCTGTGTCTCAGTGTCCCAGTGTCTCAGTGTCTCAGTGTCTCTGCGTCTCTGTGTCTCTGTGTCTCAGTGTCTCAGTGTCTCATTGTCTCAGTGTCTCTGTGTCTCTGTGTCTCAAGTCTCAGTGTCTCAGTGTCTCAGTGTATCGGAGTCTCAGTGTCTCTGTGGCTCTGTATCTCAGTGTCTCTGTGTGTCAGAGTCTCTGTGTCTCAGTGTCTCAGTGTCTCAGAGTCTCAGTGTCTCAGTGTCTCAGTGTCTCAGTGTCTCAGTGTCACAGGGTCTCAGTGTCTCTGTGTCTCAGTGTATCTGTGTCTCAGTGTCTCAGATTCTCAGTGTCTCAGTGTCTCAGTGTCACAGTGTATCTGCGTCTCTGTGTCTCTTTGTCTCTGTGTCTCAGTGTCTCAGTGTCTCAGAGTCTCTGTGTCTCAGTGTCTCTGTGTCTCAGAGTCTCTGTGTCTCTGTGTCTCAGTGTATCAGAGTCTCAGTGTCTCTGTGCCTCTGTGCCTCAGAGTCTCAGTGTCTCAGTGTCGCAGTGTCTCTGTGTCTCAGTGTCTCTGTGTCTCAGAGTCTCAGTGTCTCAGTGTCTCAGTGTCTCTGTGTCTCAGTGTCACAGTGTATCTGCGTCTCAGTGTCTCTTTGTCTCTGTGTCTCAGTTTCTCAGTATCTCTGTGTCTCAGTGTCTCTGTGTCTCAGAGTCTCAGTGTCTCAGTGTCTCAGTGTCCCAGTGTCTCAGAGTCTCAGTGTCTCAGTGTCTCTGTGTCTCAATGTCTCTCTGTCTCTGTGTCTCAGTGTCTCACTGTCTCTGTGCCTCACTGTCTCAGTGTCTCTGTGTCTCAGTGTCTCTGTGTCTCTGTGTCTCAAGTCTCAGTGTCTCAGTGTCTCAGTGTCTCAGTGTATCAGAGTCTCAGTGTCTCAGTGTCTCTGTGGCTCTGTATCTCAGTGTCTCTGTGTGTCAGAGTCTCAGTGTATCAGTGTCTCATTGTCTCAGTGTCTCAGAGTCTCAGTGTCTCAGTGTCTCAGTGTCTCTGTGTCTCAGTGTCTCTGTGTCTCAGAGTCTCTGTGTCTCAGTGTCTCTGTGTCTCAGTGTCTCATAGTCTTAGTGTCTCTGTGTCTATGTGTCTCAGTGTCTCTGTGTCTCAATGTCTCTGTGTCTCTGGGTCTCTGTGTCTCAGTGTCTCACTGTCTCTGTGCCTCACTGTCTCTGTGTCTCAGTGTCTCTGTGTCTCTGTGTCTCAAGTCTCAGTGTCTCAGTGTCTCAGTGTATCAGAGTCTCAGTGTCTCAGTGTCTCTGTGGCTCTGTATCTCAGTGTCTCTGTGTGTCAGAGTCTCAGTGTATCAGTGTCTCAGTGTCTCAGGGTCTCAGTGTCTCAGTGTCTCTGTGTCTCAGTGTCTCTGTGTCTCAGAGTCTCTGTGTCTCAGTGTCTCTGTGTCTCAGTGTCTCATAGTCTTAGTGTCTCTGTGTCTATGTGTCTCAGGGTCTCTGTGCCTCAGTGTCTCAGTGTCTCTGTGTCTCTGTGTCTCTGTGTCTCAGTGTCTCACTGTCTCTGTGTCTCACTGTCTCTGTGTCTCAGTGTCTCTGTGTCTCATGTCTCAGTGTCTCAGTGTCTCAGTGTATCAGAGTCTCAGTGTCTCAGTGTCTCTGTGGCTCTGTGTCTCTGTGTCTCAGTGTCTCAGTGTCTCTGTGTGTCAGAGTCTCAGTGTATCAGTGTCTCAGTGTCTCAGAGTCTCAGTGTCTCAGTGTCTCTGTGTCTCTGTGTCTCAGTGTCTCTGTGTCTCAGTGTCACAGTGTATCTGCGTCTCTGTGTCTCTTTGTCTCTGTGTCTCAGTGTCTCAGTGTCTCAGTATCTCTGTGTCTCAGTGTCTCTGTGTCTCAGAGTCTCTGTGTCTCAGTGTCTCAGTGTATCAGAGTCTCAGTGTCTCTGTGCCTCTTTGCCTCAGAGTCTCAGTGTCGCAGTGTCTCTGTGTCTCAGTGTCTCTGTGTCTCAGAGTCTCAGTGTCTCAGTGTCTCTGTGTCTCAGTGTCACAGTGTATCTACGTCTCAGTGTCTCTTTGTCTCTGTGTCTCAGTTTCTCAGTATCTCTGTGTCTCTGTGTCTCAGAGTCTCAGTGTCTCAGTGTCTCTGTGTCTCAGAGTCTCAGTGTCTATGTGTCTCAGTGTCTCAGTGTCTCAGTGTCTCAGTGCCTCTGTGTCTCAGTGTCTCAGTGTATGTGCGTCTCAGTGTCTCAGTGTCTCTGTGTCTCAGTGTCTCAGTGACTCTGTGTCTCAGTGTCTCTGTGTCACAGTGTCTCAGTGTCTCAGCGTCTCAGTGCCTCAGTGTCTCAGTGTCTAAGAGTCTCAGGGTCTCAGTGTCTCAGTGTCTCTGTTTATCAGTGTCTCAGTGTCTCTGTGTCTCAGTGTCTCGGAGTCTCAGTGTCTAAATGTCTCAGTGTCTCAGCGTCTCTGTGTCTCAGTGTCCCAGTGTCTCAGTGTCTCAGTGTCTCTGCGTCTCAGTGTCTCTGTGTCTCTGTGTCTCAGTGTCTCAGTGTCTCTGTGTCTCACTGTCTCAGAGTCTCTGTGTCTCAGTGTCTCTGTGTCTCTGTGTCTCAAGTCTCAGTGTCTCAGTGTCTCAGTGTATCGGAGTCTCGGTGTCTCTGTGGCTCTGTATCTCAGTGTCTCTGTGTGTCAGAGTCTCGGTGTATCAGTGTCTCAGTGTCTCAGTGTCTCAGAGTCTCAGTGTCTCAGTGTCTCAGTGTCTCTGTGTCTCAGTGTCTCAGTGTCTCAGTGTCACAGGGTCTCAGTGTCTCTGTGTCTCAGTGCATCTGTGTCTCAGTGTCTCAGATTCTCAGTGTCTCAGTGTCTCTGTGTCTCAGTGTCACAGTGTATCTGCGTCTCTGTGTCTCTTTGTCTCTGTGTCTCAGTGTCTCAGTGTCTCAGTATCTCTGTGTCTCAGTGTCTCTGTGTCTCAGAGTCTCTGTGTCTCAGTGTCTCAGTGTATCAGAGTCTCAGTGTCTCTGTGCCTCTGTGCCTCAGAGTCTCAGTGTCTCAGTGTCGCAGTGTCTCTGTGTCTCAGTGTCTCTGTGTCTCAGAGTCTCAGTGTCTCAGTGTCTCTGTGTCTCAGTGTCACAGTGTATCTGCGTCTCAGTGTCTCTTTGTCTCTGTGTCTCAGTATCTGTGTGTCTCAGAAACTCAGTGTCTCAGTGTCTCAGAGTCTCAGTGTCTCAGTGTCTCAGTGTCTCAGAGTCACAGTGTCCCAGTGTCACAGTATCTCTGTGTCTCAGTGTCTCAGTGTCTCTGTGTCTCAGTGTGTTTGTGTCTCAGAGTCTCAGCGTCTCAGTGCCTCAGTGTCTCTGTGTCTCAGTGTCTAAGAGTCTCAGGGTCTCAGTGTCTCAGTGTCTCTGTGTATCAGTGTCTCTGTGTCTCAGTGTCTCAGTGTCTCTGTGTCTCAGTGTCTCGGAGTCTCAGTGTCTAAATGTCTCAGTGTCTCAGCGTCTCTGTGTCTCTGTGTCTCTGTGTCTCAGTGTCTCAGTGTCTCTGTGTCTCTGTGTCTCAAGTCTCAGTGTCTCAGTGTATCAGAGTCTCAGTGTCTCAGTGTCTCTGTGGCTCTGTATCTCAGTGTCTCTGTGTGTCAGAGTCTCTGTGTATCAGTGTCTCAGTGTCTCAGTGTCTCAGTGACTTAGTGCCTCTGTGTCTCAGTGTCTCTGTCTCTCTGTGTCTCAGTGTCTCAGAGTCTCAGTGTCAGAGTGTCACAGTGCCTCAGTGTCTCAGTGTCTCAATGTCTCAGTGTCTCTGTGTCTCAGAGTATCAGTGACTCAGTGTCTCTGTGCCACAGTGTCTCAGTGTCTCAGTGTCTCTGTGTCTCAGTGTCTCAGAGACTCAGTGTCTCAGTGTCTCTGTGTCTAAGTATCTCAGTGTCTCTGTGTCTCAGTGTCTCAGAGTCTCAGTGTCTCAGTACCTCAGTGTCTCAGTGTTTCAGACTCTCAGTGTCTCAGTGTCTCAGTGTCTCAGTGTCACAGTGTCTCAGTGTCTCTGTGTCTCAGTGTGTCTGTGTCACAGAGTCGCAGTGTCTCTGTGTTTCAGTGTCTCTGTGTCTCAGTGTCTCAGTGTACCTGCTTCTCAGTGTCTCAGTGTCTCTGTGTCTCAGTGTCTCTGTGTCTCAGAGTCGCAGTGTCTCAGTGTCACAGTGTCTCAGTGTCTCTGTGTCTCAGTGTCTCTGTGGCTCAGTGTCTGAGTGTCTCTTTGGCTCAGTGTCTCAGTGTATCTGCGTCTCAGTGTCTCAGTGTCTCAGTGTCTGTGTGTCCCAGAAACTCAGTGTCTCAGTGACTCAGTGTCTCTGTGCCTCAGTGTCTCAGTGTCTCATTGTCTCAGTGTATCAGAGTCTCAGTGTCTCAGTGTCTCTGTGTCTCAGTGTCTCAGAGTCTCAGTATCTCTGTGTCTCAGTGTCTCAGAGTCACAGTGTCCCAGTGTCACAGTGTCTCTGTGTCTCTGTGTCTCAGTGTCTCACAGTCTCAGTGTCTCTATGTCTCAGAGTCTCATTGTCTCAGTGTCTCTGTGTCTCAGTGTCTCTGTGTCTCAGTTTCTCAGTGTCTCTGTGTCTCAGTGTCTCTGTGGCTCAATGTCTGAGTGTCTCTTTGGCTCAGTGTCTCAGTGTATCTGCGTCTCAGTGTCTCAGTGTCTCAGTGTCTCTGTGCCTCAGTGTCTCATTGTCTCAGTGTATCAGAGTCTCAGTGTCTCAGTGTCTCAGTGTCTCTGTGTCTCAGTGTCTCTGAGTCTCAGTGTCTCAGTGTCTCTGTGTCAGAGTGTATCAGAGTCACAGTGTCCCAGTGTCACAGTGTCTCTGTGTCTCTGTGTCTCAGTGTCTCACAGTCTCAGTGTCTCTGTGTCTCAGAGTCTCATTGTCTCAGTGTCTCTGTGTCTCTGTGTCTCTGTGTCTCAGTTTCTCAGTGTCTCTGTGTCTCGGTGTCTCTGTGTATCTGCGTCTCAGTGTCTCAGTGACTCTGTGTCTCTGTCTCTCTGTGTCTCAGAGTCTCAGTGTCTCAGTGACTCAGTGACTCAGTGTCTCTGTGCCTCAGTGTCTCAGTGTTTCAGCGTATCAGAGTCTCAGTGTCTCAGTGTCTCAGTGTTTCAGCGTATCAGAGTCTCAGTGTCTCAGTGTCTCTGTGTCTCAGTGTCTCAGAGTCTCAGTGCCTCAGTGTCTCAGTGTCTCAGAGTCTCAGTGTCTATGTGTCTCAGTGTCTCAGTGCCTCTGTGTCTCAGTGTCTCCGTGTATCTGCGTCTCAGTGTCTCAGTGTCTCCGTGTCTCAGTGTCTCAGTGACTCTGTGTCTCTGTGTCACAGTATCTCAGTGTCTCAGTGTCTCAGTGTATCCGCATCTCAGTGTCCCTGTGTCTCAGTGACTCTGTGTCTCAGTGTCTCTGTGTCTCTGTGTCTCAGTGTCTCAGTGTCTCTGTGTCTCAGTGTCTCAGTGTATCTGCATCTCTGTGTCTCAGTGTCACTGTGTCACTGTGTCTCTGAATCTCAGTGTCTCTGTGCCTCAGTGTCTCAGTGTCTCAGCGTCTCAGAGTCTCAGTGTCTCAGTGTCTCAGAGTCACAGTGTCTCTGTGTCTCAGTGTCTCAGTGTCCCTGTGTCTCAGTGACTCTGTGTCTCAGTGTCTCAGTGTCTCAGTGTCTCTGTGTCTCAGTGTATCTGCATCTCAGTGTCTCTGTGTCTCAGTGTCACTGTGTGTCTGAGTCTCAGTGTCTAAGTGACTCAGTGTCTCTGTGCCTCAGTGTCTCAGTGTCTCAGTGTATCAGTGTCTCAGTGTCTCGTGTCTCAGTGTCTCAGTGTCTCAGAGTCTCAGTGTCTCTGTGTCTCAGTGTCAAGTGTCGCTGTGTCTCTGTGTCTCAGTGTCTCTGTGTCTCAGTGTCTTAGTGTATCTGCGTCTCAGTGTCTCTGTGCCTCAGTGTCTCAGTGTCTCAGAGTCTCAGTGTCTCGTGTCTCAGTGTCTCAGTGCCTCAGAGTCTCAGTGTCTCTGTGTCTCAGTGTCACAGTGTCGCTGTGTCTCAGTGTCTCTGTGTCTCAGTGTCTCTGTGTCTCAGTGTCTTAGTGTATCTGCGTCTCAGTGTCTCAGTGTCTCTGTGTCTCAGTGTCTCTGTGTCTCAGAGTCTCAGTGTCTCAGTGACTCAGTGCATCTGTGTCTCAGTGTCTAAGTATCTCAGTGTCTCTGTGTCTCAGTGTCTCAGAGTCTCAGTGTCTCAGTATCTCAGTGTCTCAGTGTCTCAGACTCTCAGTGTCTCAGTGTCTCAGTGTCTCAGTGTCTCTGTGTCTCAGTGTCTTAGTGTATCTGCGTCTCAGTGTCTCAGTGTCTCTGTGTCTCAGTGTCTCTGTGTCTCAGAGTCTCAGTGTCTCAGTGTCTCAGTGTCTCTGTGACACAGTGTCTCAGAGTCTCGTGTCTCAGTGTATCTGTGTCTCAGTGTCGCAGGGTCTCAGTGTCTCTGAGTCTCAGTGTCTCTGTGGCTCAGTGTCTGAGTGTCTCTTTGGCTCAGTGTCTCAGTGTATCTGCGTCTCAGTGTCTCAGTGTCTGTGTGTCTCAGAAACTCAGTTTCTCAGTGAATCAGTGTCTCTGTGCCTCAGTGTCTCAGTGTCACAGTGTCTCATTGTCTCAGTGTATCAGAGTCTCAGTGTCTCAGTGTCTCTGTGTCTCTGTGTCTCAGTGTCTCACAGTCTCAGTGTCTCTGTGTCTCAGAGTCTCATTGTCTCAGTGTCTCTGTGTCTCAGTGTCTCTGTGTCTCAGTTTCTCAGTGTCTCTGTGTCTTGGTGTCTCTGTGTATCGGCGTCTCAGTGTCTCAGTGACTCTGTGTCTCAGTCTCTCTGTGTGTCAGAGTCTCAGTGTCTCAGTGACTCAGTGTCTCTGTGCCTCAGTGTCTTAGTGTCTCAGTGTTTCAGTGTATCAGAGTCTCAGTGTCTCAGTGTCTCTGTGTCTCAGAGTCTCAGTGTCTATGTGTCTCAGTGTCTCATTGCCTCTGTGTCTCAGTGTCTCAGTAGATGTGCGTCTCAGTGTCTCAGTGTCTCTGTGTCTCAGTGTCTCAGTGACTCTGTGTCTCAGTGTCTCTGTGTCACAGTGTCTCAGTGTCTCAGCGTCTCAGTGCCTCAGTGTCTCTGTATCTCAGTGTCTAAGTGTCTCAGGGTCTCAGTGTCTCAGTGTCTCTGTGTATCAGTGTCTTTGTGTCTCAGTGTCTCAGTGCCTCTGTGTCTCAGTGTCTCGGAGTCTCAGTGTCTAAGTGTCTCAGTGTCTCAGCGTCTCTGTGTCTCAGTGTCCCAGTGTCTCAGTGTCTCAGTGTCTCAGTGTCTCTGTGTCTCAGTGTCTCACTGTCTCTGTGTCTCACTGTCTCAGTGTCTCTGTGTCTCAGTGTCTCCTTGTCTCTGTGTCTCAAGTCTCAGTGTCTCAGTGTCTCAGTGTATCAGTGTCTCAGTGTCTCAGTGTCACTGTGGCTCAGTATCTCAGTGTCTCTGTGTCTAAGTGTCTCTGTGTCTCTGTGCCTCAGTGTCTCAGTGTCTCTGAGTCTCTACGTCTCAGTGTCTCAGTGTCACAGCGTCTGAGTGTCTCTGTGCCTCAGTGTCTCTGTGTCTCAGTGTCTCAGATTCTCAGTGTCTCAGTGTCTCAGTGTCACAGGGTCTCAGTGTCACAGGATCTCAGTGTCTCTGTGTCTCAGTGTCTCTGTGTCTCAGTGTCTCTGTGTCTCTGTGTCTCAGAGTCTCTGTGTCTCAGTGTCTCAGTGCATCAGAGTCTCAGTGTCTCTGTGCCTCTGTGCCTCAGAGTCTCAGTGTCTCAGTGTTGCAGTGTCTCTGTGTCTCAGTGTCTCTGTGTCTCAGTGTCTCAGTGTATCTGCGTCTCAGTGTCTCTGTGTCTCAGTGTCTCTGTTTCTCAGTGTCTCAGTGTCTCAGTGTCTCTGTGACTCAGTGTCTCTGTGGCTCAGTGTCTGAGTGTCTCTTTGGCTCAGTGTCTCAGTGTATCTGCGTCTCAGTGTCTCAGTGTCTCAGTATCAGTGTGTCTCAGAAACTCAGTGTCTCAGTGCCTC
Source organism: Carcharhinus amblyrhynchos (assembly GCF_965287045.1). Classification (NCBI taxonomy): domain Eukaryota; kingdom Metazoa; phylum Chordata; class Chondrichthyes; order Carcharhiniformes; family Carcharhinidae; genus Carcharhinus; species Carcharhinus amblyrhynchos. The sequence continues at coordinate 829,147 of NW_027649804.1, read as the reverse complement.
AGTGTCTCAGTGTCTCATTGTCTCAGTGTATCTGAGTCTCAGTGTCTCAGTGTCTCTGTGTCTCAGTGTCTCAGAGTCTCTGTGTCTCAGTGTCTCAGTGTCTCAGAGTCTCAGTGTCTCTGTGTCTCTGTGTCTCTGTGTCAAAGTGTCTCAGTGTCTCAGTGTCTCAGAGTCTCAGTGTCTCTGTGTCTCAGTGTCACTGTGTCTCTGAGTCTCAGTGTCTAAGTGACTCAGTGTCTCTGTGTCTCAGTGTCTCTGTGGCTCAGTGCCTGAGTGTCTCTTTGGCTCAGTGTCTCAGTGTATCTGTGTCTCAGTATCTGTGTGTCTCAGAAACTCAGTGTCTCAGTGTCTCAGAGTCTCAGTGTCTCAGTGTCTCAGTGTCTCAGAGTCACAGTGTCCCAGTGTCACAGTATCTCTGTGTCTCAGTGTCTCAGTGTCTCTGTGTCTCAGTGTGTTTGTGTCTCAGAGTCTCAGCGTCTCAGTGCCTCAGTGTCTCTGTGTCTCATTGTCTAAGAGTCTCAGGGTCTCAGTGTCTCAGTGTCTCTGTGTATCAGTGTCTCTGTGTCTCAGTGTCTCAGTGTCTCTGTGTCTCAGTGTCTCGGAGTCTCAGTGTCTAAATGTCTCAGTGTCTCAGCGTCTCTGTGTCTCTGTGTCTCTGTGTCTCAGTGTCTCAGTGTCTCTGTGTCTCTGTGTCTCAAGTCTCAGTGTCTCAGTGTCTCAGTGTATCAGAGTCTCAGTGTCTCAGTGTCTCTGTGGCTCTGTATCTCAGTGTCTCTGTGTGTCAGAGTCTCTGTGTATCAGTGTCTCAGTGTCTCAGTGTCTCAGTGACTTAGTGCCTCTGTGTCTCAGTGTCTCTGTCTCTCTGTGTCTCAGTGTCTCAGAGTCTCAGTGTCAGAGTGTCACAGTGCCTCAGTGTCTCAATGTCTCAGTGTCTCTGTGTCTCAGAGTATCAGTGACTCAGTGTCTCTGTGCCACAGTGTCTCAGTGTCTCAGTGTCTCTGTGTCTCAGTGTCTCAGAGACTCAGTGTCTCAGTGTCTCTGTGTCTAAGTATCTCAGTGTCTCTGTGTCTCAGTGTCTCAGAGTCTCAGTGTCTCAGTACCTCAGTGTCTCAGTGTTTCAGACTCTCAGTGTCTCAGTGTCTCAGTGTCTCAGTGTCACAGTGTCTCAGTGTCTCTGTGTCTCAGTGTGTCTGTGTCACAGAGTCGCAGTGTCTCTGTGTTTCAGTGTCTCTGTGTCTCAGTGTCTCAGTGTACCTGCTTCTCAGTGTCTCAGTGTCTCTGTGTCTCAGTGTCTCTGTGTCTCAGAGTCGCAGTGTCTCAGTGTCACAGTGTCTCAGTGTCTCTGTGTCTCAGTGTCTCTGTGGCTCAGTGTCTGAGTGTCTCTTTGGCTCAGTGTCTCAGTGTATCTGCGTCTCAGTGTCTCAGTGTCTCAGTGTCTGTGTGTCCCAGAAACTCAGTGTCTCAGTGACTCAGTGTCTCTGTGCCTCAGTGTCTCAGTGTCTCATTGTCTCAGTGTATCAGAGTCTCAGTGTCTCAGTGTCTCTGTGTCTCAGTGTCTCAGAGTCTCAGTATCTCTGTGTCTCAGTGTCTCAGAGTCACAGTGTCCCAGTGTCACAGTGTCTCTGTGTCTCTGTGTCTCAGTGTCTCACAGTCTCAGTGTCTCTATGTCTCAGAGTCTCATTGTCTCAGTGTCTCTGTGTCTCAGTGTCTCTGTGTCTCAGTTTCTCAGTGTCTCTGTGTCTCAGTGTCTCTGTGGCTCAATGTCTGAGTGTCTCTTTGGCTCAGTGTCTCAGTGTATCTGCGTCTCAGTGTCTCAGTGTCTCAGTGTCTCTGTGCCTCAGTGTCTCATTGTCTCAGTGTATCAGAGTCTCAGTGTCTCAGTGTCTCAGTGTCTCTGTGTCTCAGTGTCTCTGAGTCTCAGTGTCTCAGTGTCTCTGTGTCAGAGTGTATCAGAGTCACAGTGTCCCAGTGTCACAGTGTCTCTGTGTCTCTGTGTCTCAGTGTCTCACAGTCTCAGTGTCTCTGTGTCTCAGAGTCTCATTGTCTCAGTGTCTCTGTGTCTCTGTGTCTCTGTGTCTCTGTGTCTCAGTTTCTCAGTGTCTCTGTGTCTCGGTGTCTCTGTGTATCTGCGTCTCAGTGTCTCAGTGACTCTGTGTCTCTGTCTCTCTGTGTCTCAGAGTCTCAGTGTCTCAGTGACTCAGTGACTCAGTGTCTCTGTGCCTCAGTGTCTCAGTGTTTCAGCGTATCAGAGTCTCAGTGTCTCAGTGTCTCAGTGTTTCAGCGTATCAGAGTCTCAGTGTCTCAGTGTCTCTGTGTCTCAGTGTCTCAGAGTCTCAGTGCCTCAGTGTCTCAGTGTCTCAGAGTCTCAGTGTCTATGTGTCTCAGTGTCTCAGTGCCTCTGTGTCTCAGTGTCTCCGTGTATCTGCGTCTCAGTGTCTCAGTGTCTCCGTGTCTCAGTGTCTCAGTGACTCTGTGTCTCAGTGTCTCTGTGTCACAGTATCTCAGTGTCTCAGTGTCTCAGTGTATCCGCATCTCAGTGTCCCTGTGTCTCAGTGACTCTGTGTCTCAGTGTCTCTGTGTCTCTGTGTCTCAGTGTCTCAGTGTCTCTGTGTCTCAGTGTCTCAGTGTATCTGCATCTCTGTGTCTCAGTGTCACTGTGTCACTGTGTCTCTGAATCTCAGTGTCTCTGTGCCTCAGTGTCTCAGTGTCTCAGCGTCTCAGAGTCTCAGTGTCTCAGTGTCTCAGAGTCACAGTGTCTCTGTGTCTCAGTGTCTCAGTGTCCCTGTGTCTCAGTGACTCTGTGTCTCAGTGTCTCAGTGTCTCAGTGTCTCTGTGTCTCAGTGTATCTGCATCTCAGTGTCTCTGTGTCTCAGTGTCACTGTGTGTCTGAGTCTCAGTGTCTAAGTGACTCAGTGTCTCAGTGTCTCAGTGTATCAGTGTCTCAGTGTCTCGTGTCTCAGTGTCTCAGTGTCTCAGAGTCTCAGTGTCTCTGTGTCTCAGTGTCAAGTGTCGCTGTGTCTCTGTGTCTCAGTGTCTCTGTGTCTCAGTGTCTTAGTGTATCTGCGTCTCAGTGTCTCTGTGCCTCAGTGTCTCAGTGTCTCAGAGTCTCAGTGTCTCGTGTCTCAGTGTCTCAGTGCCTCAGAGTCTCAGTGTCTCTGTGTCTCAGTGTCACAGTGTCGCTGTGTCTCAGTGTCTCTGTGTCTCAGTGTCTCTGTGTCTAAGTGTCTTAGTGTATCTGCGTCTCAGTGTCTCAGTGTCTCTGTGTCTCAGTGTCTCTGTGTCTCAGAGTCTCAGTGTCTCAGTGACTCAGTGCATCTGTGTCTCAGTGTCTAAGTATCTCAGTGTCTCTGTGTCTCAGTGTCTCATAGTCTTAGTGTCTCTGTGTCTAAGTGTCTCAGTGTCTCTGTGCCTCAGTGCCTCAGTGTCTCAGAGTCTCAGTGTCTCAGTGTCTCAGTGTCACTGGATCTCAGTGTCTCTGTGTCTCAGTGTCTCTGTGTCTCAGTGTCTCAGATTCTCAGTGTCTCAGTGTCAGAGGGTCTCAGTGTCTCTGTGTCTCAGTGTCTGTGTCTCAGAGTCTCATTGTCTCTGTGTCTCAGTGTCGCAGTGTCTCAGAGTCTCAGTGTCTCTGTGTCTCAGTGTCTCAGTATCTCTGTGTCTCTGTGTCTCTGTGTCTCAGAGTCTCTGTGTCTCAGTGTCTCAGTGTATCAGAGTCTCAGTGTCTCTGTGCCTCTGTGCCACAGAGTCTCAGTGTCTCAGTGTCGCAGTGTCTCTGTGTCTCAGTGTCTCTGTGTCTCAGAGTCTCAGTGTCTCAGTGTCTCAGTGTCTCTGTGATTCAGTGTCTCAGAGTCTCGTGTCTCAGTGTCTCTGTGTCTCAGTGTCTCAGGGTCTCAGATTCTCTGTGTCTCAGTGTCTCTGTGGCTCAGTGTCTGAGTGTCTCTTTGGCTCAGTGTCTCAGTGTCTCTGTGTCTCAGTATCTGTGTGTCTCAGAAACTCAGTGTCTCAGTGACTCAGTGTCTCTGTGCCTCAGTGACTCAGTGTCTCAGTGTCTCATTGTCTCAGTGTATCAGAGTCTCAGGGTCTCAGTGTCTCTGTGTCTCAGTGACTCAGTGTCTCAGAGTCTCAGTGAATCAGTGTCTCAATGTCTCAGTGTCTCTGTGTCTCAGTGTCTCAGTGTCTCAATGTCTCAGTGCCACAGAGTGTCAGTGTTTCAGTGTCTCTGTGTCTCAGTGTCTGTGTCTCAGAGTCTCATTGTCTCTGTGTCTCAGTGTCTCAGTGTCTCAGAGTCTCAGTGTCTCTGTGTCTCTGTGTCTCTGTGTCTCAGAGTCTCAGTGTCTCTGTGTCTCAGAGTCTCAGTGTCTCAGTGTCTCAGTGCCTCTGTGTCTCAGTGTCTCAGTGTCTCAGTGTCACTGTGTCTCAGTGTTTCTGTCTCTCTGTGCCTCAGTGTGTCAGTGTCTCTGTGTCTCAGTGTCTCTGTGTCTCAGTGTGTCATTGTCTCAGTGTCTCAGTGCCTCAGTGTCTCTGTGTCTCAGAGTCTCAGGGTCTCAGTGTCTCAGTGTCTCAGGGTCTCAGTGTCTCAGTGCCTCTGTGTCTCAGTCTCTCTGTGTCTCTGTGTCGCAGTGTCTCAGTGTCTCAGTATCTCAGTGTCTCAGTGCCTCAGTGTCTCTGTGTGTCAGTGTCTGTGTCTCAGTGTCTCAGTGTTTCAGTGTCTCTGTGTCTCAGAGTCTCAGTGACTCAGTGTCTCTGTGTCTCTGTGTCTCAGTGTCTCAGAGTCTCAGTGTCTGTGTGTCTCAGTGTCTCAGAGTCTCAGTGTCTCTGTGTCGCTGTGTCTTAGTGTCTCTGTGTCTCTGTCTTTCAGTGTCTCAGAGTCTCGGTGTCTCAGAGACTCAGTGTCTCAGTCTCTCAGTGTCTCAGAGTCTCAGTGTCTCAGTGTCTCTGTGTCATAGTGTCTCAGTGTCTCAGAGTCTCAGTGTCTCAGTGTCTCTGTGTCTCAGTGTCTCAGAGTCACAGTGTCCCAGTGTCTCTGTGTCTCCGTGTCTCAGTGTCTCAGAGTCTCAGTATCTCAGTGCCTCAGTATCTCTGTCTCTCTGAGTCTCAGTGTCTCTGTGTCTCAGTGTCTGAGTGTCTCTGTGTCTCAGAGTCTCAGTGTCTCAGTGTCTCAGTGTATCAGAGTCTCAGTGTCTCTTCGTCTCAGTGTCTCTGCGTCTCAGTGTCTCAGTGTCTCTGTGTCTCAGAATCTCAGTGTATCAGTGTCTCGGTGTCTCAGTGTCTCAGAGTCTCTGTGTCTCAGTGTCTCTGTGTCTAAGTGTCTCAGTGTCTCTGTGCCTCAGTGTCTCAGTGTCTCTGTGTCTCAGTGTCACAGGGTCTCAGTGTCTCTGTGTCTCAGTGTCTCTGTGTCTCAGTGTCTCAGATTCTCAGTGTCTCAGTGTCTCAGTGTCACAGGGTCTCAATGTCTCTGTATCTCAGTGTCTCTGTGTCTCAGTGTCTCAGATTCTCAGTGTCTCAGCGTCCCTGTGTCTCAGTGTCACAGTGTATCTGCGTCTCAGTGTTTCTGTGTCTCAGAGCCTCAGTGTCTCAGTGTCTCTGTGTCTCAGAGTCTCAGTGTCTCTGTGTCTCAGTGTCTCTGTGTCTCAGTGTCTCATAGTCTTAGTGTCTCAGTGTCTCATAGTCTTAGTGTCTCAGTGTCTCTGTGTCTCAGTGTCTCTGGGTCACAGGGTCTCAGTGTCTTTGTGTCACAGTGCCTCAGTGTCTCTGTGTCTCAGTGTCTCAGAGTCTCTGTGTCTCAGTGTCCCTTTGTTTCAGTGTCTCTGTGTCTCAGTGTCCCTGTGTCTCATTGTCTCAGTGTCTCTGTGTCTCAGTGTCTCTGTGTCACAGTGTCTCTGTGTCTCAGTGTCTTGGTGTCTCAGAGTCGCAGTGTCTCAGCGACTCTGTGTCTCTGTGCCTCAGTCTCTCAGTGTCTCAGTGTCTCAGTGTATCAGAGTCTCAGTGTCTCTGAGTCTCTGAGACTCAGTGTCTCAGAGTCTCGTGTCTCAGTGTCTCTGTGTCTCAGTGTCTCAGTGTCTCAGAGTCTCAGTGTCTCTGTGTCTCTGTGTCTCTGTGTCAAAGTGTCTCAGTGTCTCAGTGTCTCAGAGTCTCAGTGTCTCTGTGTCTCAGTGTCTCTGTGTCTCAGAGTCTCAGTGTCTCAGTGTATCAGAGTCTCAGTGTCTCTGTGTCTCAGTGTCTCTGTGACTAAGTGTCTCAGTGTCTCTGTGTCTCAGTGTCTCAGTGTCTCAGTGTCACAGGGTCTCAGTGTCTCTGTGTCTCAGTGTCTCTGTGTCTCAGTGTCTCAGATTCTCAGTGTCTCAGTGTCTCAGAGTCACAGTGTCTCTGTGTCTCAGTGACTCAGCGTCTCTGTGTCTCAGAGTCTCAGTGTCTCAGTGTCTCAGATTCTCAGTGTCTCTGTGTCTCAGAGTCTCAGTGTCTCAGTGTCTCAGTGTCTCAGATTCTCAGGGTCTCAGTGTCTCAGAGTCACAGTGACTCAGTGTCTCAGTGTCTCTGTGTCTCTGTGTCTCAGTGTCTTAGTATCTCTGTGTCTCAGTGTCATAGTCCATCTGTGACTCAGTGTCTCTGTGTCTCAGTGTCTCTGTGTCTCAGTGTCTCAGTGTCTCACTGTCTCTGTGTCTCACTGTCTCAGTGTCTCAGTGTCTCAGTGTCTCTGTGTCTCAGTGTCTCTGAGTCTCAGTGTCTCAGTGTCTCTGTGTCAGAGTGTATCAGAGTCACAGTGTCCCAGTGTCACAGTGTCTCTGTGTCTCTGTGTCTCAGTGTCTCACAGTCTCAGTGTCTCTGTGTCTCAGAGTCTCATTGTCTCAGTGTCTCTGTGTCTCTGTGTCTCTGTGTCTCTGTGTCTCAGTTTCTCAGTGTCTCTGTGTCTCGGTGTCTCTGTGTATCTGCGTCTCAGTGTCTCAGTGACTCTGTGTCTCTGTCTCTCTGTGTCTCAGAGTCTCAGTGTCTCAGTGACTCAGTGACTCAGTGTCTCTGTGCCTCAGTGTCTCAGTGTTTCAGCGTATCAGAGTCTCAGTGTCTCAGTGTCTCAGTGTTTCAGCGTATCAGAGTCTCAGTGTCTCAGTGTCTCTGTGTCTCAGTGTCTCAGAGTCTCAGTGCCTCAGTGTCTCAGTGTCTCAGAGTCTCAGTGTCTATGTGTCTCAGTGTCTCAGTGCCTCTGTGTCTCAGTGTCTCCGTGTATCTGCGTCTCAGTGTCTCAGTGTCTCCGTGTCTCAGTGTCTCAGTGACTCTGTGTCTCAGTGTCTCTGTGTCACAGTATCTCAGTGTCTCAGTGTCTCAGTGTATCCGCATCTCAGTGTCCCTGTGTCTCAGTGACTCTGTGTCTCAGTGTCTCTGTGTCTCTGTGTCTCAGTGTCTCAGTGTCTCTGTGTCTCAGTGTCTCAGTGTATCTGCATCTCTGTGTCTCAGTGTCACTGTGTCACTGTGTCTCTGAATCTCAGTGTCTCTGTGCCTCAGTGTCTCAGTGTCTCAGCGTCTCAGAGTCTCAGTGTCTCAGTGTCTCAGAGTCACAGTGTCTCTGTGTCTCAGTGTCTCAGTGTCCCTGTGTCTCAGTGACTCTGTGTCTCAGTGTCTCAGTGTCTCAGTGTCTCTGTGTCTCAGTGTATCTGCATCTCAGTGTCTCTGTGTCTCAGTGTCACTGTGTGTCTGAGTCTCAGTGTCTAAGTGACTCAGTGTCTCAGTGTCTCAGTGTATCAGTGTCTCAGTGTCTCGTGTCTCAGTGTCTCAGTGTCTCAGAGTCTCAGTGTCTCTGTGTCTCAGTGTCAAGTGTCGCTGTGTCTCTGTGTCTCAGTGTCTCTGTGTCTCAGTGTCTTAGTGTATCTGCGTCTCAGTGTCTCTGTGCCTCAGTGTCTCAGTGTCTCAGAGTCTCAGTGTCTCGTGTCTCAGTGTCTCAGTGCCTCAGAGTCTCAGTGTCTCTGTGTCTCAGTGTCACAGTGTCGCTGTGTCTCAGTGTCTCTGTGTCTCAGTGTCTCTGTGTCTCAGTGTCTTAGTGTATCTGCGTCTCAGTGTCTCAGTGTCTCTGTGTCTCAGTGTCTCTGTGTCTCAGAGTCTCAGTGTCTCAGTGACTCAGTGCATCTGTGTCTCAGTGTCTAAGTATCTCAGTGTCTCTGTGTCTCAGTGTCTCATAGTCTTAGTGTCTCTGTGTCTAAGTGTCTCAGTGTCTCTGTGCCTCAGTGCCTCAGTGTCTCAGAGTCTCAGTGTCTCAGTGTCTCAGTGTCACTGGATCTCAGTGTCTCTGTGTCTCAGTGTCTCTGTGTCTCAGTGTCTCAGATTCTCAGTGTCTCAGTGTCAGAGGGTCTCAGTGTCTCTGTGTCTCAGTGTCTGTGTCTCAGAGTCTCATTGTCTCTGTGTCTCAGTGTCGCAGTGTCTCAGAGTCTCAGTGTCTCTGTGTCTCAGTGTCTCAGTATCTCTGTGTCTCTGTGTCTCTGTGTCTCAGAGTCTCTGTGTCTCAGTGTCTCAGTGTATCAGAGTCTCAGTGTCTCTGTGCCTCTGTGCCACAGAGTCTCAGTGTCTCAGTGTCGCAGTGTCTCTGTGTCTCAGTGTCTCTGTGTCTCAGAGTCTCAGTGTCTCAGTGTCTCAGTGTCTCTGTGATTCAGTGTCTCAGAGTCTCGTGTCTCAGTGTCTCTGTGTCTCAGTGTCTCAGGGTCTCAGATTCTCTGTGTCTCAGTGTCTCTGTGGCTCAGTGTCTGAGTGTCTCTTTGGCTCAGTGTCTCAGTGTCTCTGTGTCTCAGTATCTGTGTGTCTCAGAAACTCAGTGTCTCAGTGACTCAGTGTCTCTGTGCCTCAGTGACTCAGTGTCTCAGTGTCTCATTGTCTCAGTGTATCAGAGTCTCAGGGTCTCAGTGTCTCTGTGTCTCAGTGACTCAGTGTCTCAGAGTCTCAGTGAATCAGTGTCTCAATGTCTCAGTGTCTCTGTGTCTCAGTGTCTCAGTGTCTCAGTGTCTCAATGTCTCAGTGCCACAGAGTGTCAGTGTTTCAGTGTCTCTGTGTCTCAGTGTCTGTGTCTCAGAGTCTCATTGTCTCTGTGTCTCAGTGTCTCAGTGTCTCAGAGTCTCAGTGTCTCTGTGTCTCTGTGTCTCTGTGTCTCAGAGTCTCAGTGTCTCTGTGTCTCAGAGTCTCAGTGTCTCAGTGTCTCAGTGCCTCTGTGTCTCAGTGTCTCAGTGTCTCAGTGTCACTGTGTCTCAGTGTTTCTGTCTCTCTGTGCCTCAGTGTGTCAGTGTCTCTGTGTCTCAGTGTCTCTGTGTCTCAGTGTGTCATTGTCTCAGTGTCTCAGTGCCTCAGTGTCTCTGTGTCTCAGAGTCTCAGGGTCTCAGTGTCTCAGTGTCTCAGGGTCTCAGTGTCTCAGTGCCTCTGTGTCTCAGTCTCTCTGTGTCTCTGTGTCGCAGTGTCTCAGTGTCTCAGTATCTCAGTGTCTCAGTGCCTCAGTGTCTCTGTGTGTCAGTGTCTGTGTCTCAGTGTCTCAGTGTTTCAGTGTCTCTGTGTCTCAGAGTCTCAGTGACTCAGTGTCTCTGTGTCTCTGTGTCTCAGTGTCTCAGAGTCTCAGTGTCTGTGTGTCTCAGTGTCTCAGAGTCTCAGTGTCTCTGTGTCGCTGTGTCTTAGTGTCTCTGTGTCTCTGTCTTTCAGTGTCTCAGAGTCTCGGTGTCTCAGAGACTCAGTGTCTCAGTCTCTCAGTGTCTCAGAGTCTCAGTGTCTCAGTGTCTCTGTGTCATAGTGTCTCAGTGTCTCAGAGTCTCAGTGTCTCAGTGTCTCTGTGTCTCAGTGTCTCAGAGTCACAGTGTCCCAGTGTCTCTGTGTCTCCGTGTCTCAGTGTCTCAGAGTCTCAGTATCTCAGTGCCTCAGTATCTCTGTCTCTCTGAGTCTCAGTGTCTCTGTGTCTCAGTGTCTGAGTGTCTCTGTGTCTCAGAGTCTCAGTGTCTCAGTGTCTCAGTGTATCAGAGTCTCAGTGTCTCTTCGTCTCAGTGTCTCTGCGTCTCAGTGTCTCAGTGTCTCTGTGTCTCAGAATCTCAGTGTATCAGTGTCTCGGTGTCTCAGTGTCTCAGAGTCTCTGTGTCTCAGTGTCTCTGTGTCTAAGTGTCTCAGTGTCTCTGTGCCTCAGTGTCTCAGTGTCTCTGTGTCTCAGTGTCACAGGGTCTCAGTGTCTCTGTGTCTCAGTGTCTCTGTGTCTCAGTGTCTCAGATTCTCAGTGTCTCAGTGTCTCAGTGTCACAGGGTCTCAATGTCTCTGTATCTCAGTGTCTCTGTGTCTCAGTGTCTCAGATTCTCAGTGTCTCAGCGTCCCTGTGTCTCAGTGTCACAGTGTATCTGCGTCTCAGTGTTTCTGTGTCTCAGAGCCTCAGTGTCTCAGTGTCTCTGTGTCTCAGAGTCTCAGTGTCTCTGTGTCTCAGTGTCTCTGTGTCTCAGTGTCTCATAGTCTTAGTGTCTCAGTGTCTCATAGTCTTAGTGTCTCAGTGTCTCTGTGTCTCAGTGTCTCTGGGTCACAGGGTCTCAGTGTCTTTGTGTCACAGTGCCTCAGTGTCTCTGTGTCTCAGTGTCTCAGAGTCTCTGTGTCTCAGTGTCCCTTTGTTTCAGTGTCTCTGTGTCTCAGTGTCCCTGTGTCTCATTGTCTCAGTGTCTCTGTGTCTCAGTGTCTCTGTGTCACAGTGTCTCTGTGTCTCAGTGTCTTGGTGTCTCAGAGTCGCAGTGTCTCAGCGACTCTGTGTCTCTGTGCCTCAGTCTCTCAGTGTCTCAGTGTCTCAGTGTATCAGAGTCTCAGTGTCTCTGAGTCTCTGAGACTCAGTGTCTCAGAGTCTCGTGTCTCAGTGTCTCTGTGTCTCAGTGTCTCAGTGTCTCAGAGTCTCAGTGTCTCTGTGTCTCTGTGTCTCTGTGTCAAAGTGTCTCAGTGTCTCAGTGTCTCAGAGTCTCAGTGTCTCTGTGTCTCAGTGTCTCTGTGTCTCAGAGTCTCAGTGTCTCAGTGTATCAGAGTCTCAGTGTCTCTGTGTCTCAGTGTCTCTGTGACTAAGTGTCTCAGTGTCTCTGTGTCTCAGTGTCTCAGTGTCTCAGTGTCACAGGGTCTCAGTGTCTCTGTGTCTCAGTGTCTCTGTGTCTCAGTGTCTCAGATTCTCAGTGTCTCAGTGTCTCAGAGTCACAGTGTCTCTGTGTCTCAGTGACTCAGCGTCTCTGTGTCTCAGAGTCTCAGTGTCTCAGTGTCTCAGATTCTCAGTGTCTCTGTGTCTCAGAGTCTCAGTGTCTCAGTGTCTCAGTGTCTCAGATTCTCAGGGTCTCAGTGTCTCAGAGTCACAGTGACTCAGTGTCTCAGTGTCTCTGTGTCTCTGTGTCTCAGTGTCTTAGTATCTCTGTGTCTCAGTGTCATAGTCCATCTGTGACTCAGTGTCTCTGTGTCTCAGTGTCTCTGTGTCTCAGTGTCTCAGTGTCTCACTGTCTCTGTGTCTCACTGTCTCAGTGTCTCTGTGTCTCAGTGTCTCTGTGTCTCAAGTCTCAGTGTCTCAGTGTCTCAGTGTATCAGAGTCTCAGTGTCTCAGTGTCTCTGTGGCTCTGTATCTCAGTGTCTCTGTGTGTCAGTGTCTCAGTGTATCAGTGTCTCAGTGTCTCAGTGTCTCAGAGTCTCAGTGTCTCAGTGTCTCTGTGTCTCAGTGTCTCTGTGTCTCAGTGTCTCATAGTCTTAGTGTCTCAGGATCTCTTTGTCTAAGTGTCTCAGTGTCTCTTTGCCTCAGTGTCTCAGTGTCTCTGTGTCTCAGTGTCTCAGTGTCATAGCGTCTCAGTTTCTCTGTGTCTCAGTGTCTCATAGTCTTAGTGTCTCAGTGTCTCAGTGCCTCTGTGTCTAAGTGTCTCAGTGTCTCTGTGTCTCAGTGTCTCTGTGTCTCAGTGTCTCAGTGTCTCAGATTCTCAGTGTCTCAGCGACTCTGTGTCTCTGTGCCTCAGTCTCTCAGTGTCTCAGTGTCTCAGTGTATCAGAGTCTCAGTGTCTCTGAGTCTCTGAGACTCAGTGTCTCAGAGTCTCGTGTCTCAGTGTCTCTGTGTCTCAGTGTCTTAGTGTCTCAGAGTCTCAGTGTCTCTGTGTCTCAGTGTCTCTGTGTCAAAGTGTCTCAGTGTCTCAGAGTCTCAGTGTCTCTGTGTCTCAGTGTCTCAGTTTCTCTGTGTCTCAGAGTCTCAGTGTCTCAGTGTCTCAGTGTATCAGAGTCTCAGTGTCTCTGTGTCTCAGTGTCTCTGTGTCTCAGTGCCTCTGTGTCTCAGTGTCTCAGTGTCTCTGTGTCTCAGAATCTCAGTGTCTCAGTGTCTCAGTGTCTCTGTGTCTCAGTGTCTCTGTGTCTCAGTGTCTCAGTGTCTCTGTGTCTCAGAATCTCAGTGTCTCAGTGTCTCTGTGTCTCTGTGTCTCAGTGTCTCAGTGTCTCTGTGTCTCAGTGCATCTGCATCTCTGTGTCTCTGTGTCTCAGTGTCACTGTCTCTCTGTATCTCAGTGTCTAAGTGACTCAATGTCTCAGTGTCTCAGTGTATCAGTGTCTCAGTGTCTCGTGTCTCAGTGTCTCAGTGTCTCAGAGTCTCAGTGTCTCTGTGTCTCAGTGTCACACTGTCGCTATGTCTCAGTGTCTCAGTGTCTCAGTGTCTCTGTGTCTCAGTGTCTCAGAGTCTCAGTGTCTCAGTGACTCAGTGCCTCTGTGTCTCAGTGTCTCTGTCTCTCAGTGTCTCTGTGTCTCAGTGTCTCAGTATCTCTGTGTCTCTGTGTCTCAGTGTCTCTTTGTTTCAGTGTCACAGTCCATCTGTGACTAAGTGTCTCAGTGTCTCTGTGTCTCAGAGTCTCAGTGTCTGAGTGACTCAGTGTCTCTGTGCCTCAGTGTCTCAGTGTCTCTGTGTCTCAGTGTCTCAGTGTCGCTGTGTCTCAGTGTCTCAGTGTCTCCGTGTCTCAGTGTCTCAGTGTATCTGCATCTCTGTGTCTCAGTGTCACTGTCTCTCTGAGTCTCAGTGTCTAAGTGACTCAGTGTCTCAGTGTCTCTATGTCTCAGTGTCTCAGTGCATCAGTGTCTCAGTGTCTCGTGTCTCAGTGTCTCAGTGTCTCAGAGTCTCAGTGTCTCTGTGTCTCAGAGTCTCAGTGTCTGAGTGACTCAGTGTCTCTGTGCCTCAGTGTCTCAGTGTCTCTGTGTCTCAGTGTCTCAGTGTCGCTGTGTCTCAGTGTCTCAGTGTCTCTGTGTCTCAGTGTCTCGGTGTATCTGCATCTCTGGGTCTCTGTGTCTCAGTGTCACTGTCTCTCTGAGTTTCAGTGTCTAAGTGACTCAGTGTCTCAGTGTATCAGTGTCTCAGTGTCTCGTGTCTCAGTGTCTCAGTGTCTCAGAGTCTCAGTGTCTCTTTGTCACAGTGCCTCAGTGTCTCTGTGTCTCAGTGTCCCTGTGTCTCAGTGTCTCAGTGCCGCTGTGTCTCAGTGTCTCTGTGTCACAGTGTCTCTGTGTCTCTGTGTCTCAGTGTCTCTGTGTCTCTGTGTCACAGTGTCTCTGTGTCTCTGTGTCTCAGTGTCTCTGTGTCTCAGTGTCCCAGTGTCTCAGTGTCTTTGTGTCACAGTGTCTCTGTGTCTCAGTGTCTTTGTGTCTCAGAGTCGCAGTGTCTCAGTGACTCAGTGTCTCTGTGCCTCAGTATCTCAGTGTCTCAGTGTATCAAAGTCGCAGTGTCTCAGTGTCTCAGTGTCTCTGTGTCTCAGTGTCTCTGTGTCACAGTGTCTCTGTGTCTCAGTGTCTCTGTGTCTCAGTGTCCCAGTGTCTCAGTGTCTCAGTGTCACTGTGTCTCCGTGCCTCTGTGTCTCAGTGTCTCAGAGTCTCAGTGTCTAAGTGTCTCAGAGTCTCAGTGTCTCAGTGTCTCTGTGCCTCAGTGTCTCAGAGTCACAGTGTCCCAGTGTCTCAGTGTCTCTGTGTCTCAGTGTCTCAGAGTCGCAGTGTCTCAGTGACTCAGTGTCTCTGTGCCTCAGTCTCTCAGTGTCTCAGTGTATCAGTGTATCAGAGTCTCAGTGTCTCTGAGTCTCTGAGACTCAGTGTCTCAGAGTCTCGTGTCTCAGAGTCTCTGTGTCTCAGTGTCTCAGAGTCTCAGTGTCTCTGTGTCTCAGTGTCTCTGTGTCAAAGTGTCTCAGTGTCTCAGTGTCTCAGAGTCTCAGTGTCTCTGTGTCTCTGTGTCTCAGTGTCTCTGTGTCTCAGAGTCTCAGTGTCTCAGTGTCACAGTGTATCAGAGTCTCAGTGTCTCTGTGTCTCAGTGTCTCTGTGTCTCAGTGTCTCAGTGTCACTGTGTCTCAGAATCTCAGTGTATCAGTGTCTCAGTGTCTCAGAGTCTCAGTGTCTCTGTGACTAAGTGTCTCAGTGTCTCAGAGTCTCAGTGTCTCTCTGTCTCAGTGTCTCTGTGTCTCAGTGTCTCATAGTCTTAGTGTCTCAGAGTCTCAGTGTCTCTGTGTCTCAGTGTCTCTGTGTCTCAGTGACTCAGATTCTCAGGGTCTCAGTGTCTCAGTGTCTCAGAGTCACAGTGTCTCAGTGTCTCTGTGTCTCAGTGTCTCAGTGTCTCTGTGTCTCAGTGTCTCAGTGTCTCTTTGTTTCAGTGTCACAGTCCATCTGTGACTAAGTGTCTCAGTGTCTCTGTGTCTCAGTGTCTCTGTGCCTCAGTGTCTCAGTGTCTCTGTGTCTCAGTGTCTCAGTGTCGCTGTGTCTCAGTGTCTCAGTGTCTCTGTGTCTCAGTGTCTCAGTGTATCTGCGTCTCAGTGTCTCTGTGTCTCAGTGTCACTGTCTCTCTGAGTCTCAGTGTCTAAGTGACTCAGTGTCTCAGTGTCTCAGTGTCTCTATGTCTCATTGTCTCAGTGTATCAGTGTCTCAGTGTCTCGTGTCTCAGTGTCTCAGTGTCTCAGAGTCTCAGTGTCTCTGTGTCTCAGTGTCTGTGTCTCAGAGTCTCATTGTCTCAGTGTCTCAGTGTCTCTGTGTCTCAGTGTCTCTGTGTCTCAGAGTCTCAGTGTCTCTGTGTCTCAGAGTCTCAGTGTCTCAGTGTCTCAGTGCCTCTGTGTCACAGTGTCTCAGTGTCTCAGTGTCACTGTGTCTCAGTGTCTCTGTCTCTCTGTGTCTCAGTGTCTCTGTGTCTCAGTGTCTCTGGGTCACAGTGTCTCAGTGTCTCTGTTCCTCAGTGTCTCTGTGTCTCATTGTCTCAGGGTCTCAGGGTCACTGTGTCTCAGTGTCTCTGTGTCGCAGTGTCTCAGTGTCTCAGATTCTCAGTGTCTCTGTGTCTCAGTGTCTCTGTGTCTCTGTGTCTTAGTGTCTCAGTGTCTCTTTGTTTCAGTGTCACTGTCCATCTGTGACTAAGTGTCTCAGTGTCTTTGTGTCTCAGAGTCGCAGTGTCTCAGTGACTCAGTGTCTCTGTGCCTCAGTCTCTCAGTGTCTCAGTGTCTCAGTGTATCAGAGTCTCAGTGTCTCTGAGTCTCTGAGATTCAGTGTCTCAGAGTCTCGTGTCTCAGTGTCTCTGTGTCTCAGTGTCTCAGAGTCTCAGTGTCTATGTGTCTCAGTGTCTCTGTGTCAAAGTGTCTCAGTGTCTCTGTGTCTCAGAGTCTCAGTGTCTCTGTGTCTCAGAGTCTCAGTGTCTGAGTGACTCAGTGTCTCTGTGCCTCAGTGTCTCAGTGTCTCTGTGTCTCAGTGTCTCAGTGTCGCTGTGTCTCAGTGTCTCAGTGTCTCTGTGTCTCAGTGTCTCAGTGTATCTGCATCTCTGTGTCTCTGTGTCTCAGTGTCACTGTCTCTCTGAGTCTCAGTGTCTAAGTGACTCAGTGTCTCAGTGTCTCAGTGTCTCTATGTCTCAGTGTCTCAGTGTATCAGTGGCTCAGTGTCTCGTGTCTCAGGGTCTCAGTGTCTCAGAGTCTCAGTGTCTCTGTGTCTCAGTGTCTGTGTCTCAGAGTCTCAGTGTCTCAGTGTCTCAGTGTCTCAGTGTCTCTGTGTCTCAGTGTCTCTGTGTCTCAGAGTCTCAGTGTCTCTGTGTCTCAGAGTCTCAGTGTCTCAGTGTCTCAGTGCCTCTGTGTCACAGTGTCTCAGTGTCTCAGTGTCACTGTGTCTCAGTGTCTCTGTCTCTCTGTGTCTCAGTGTCTCAGTGTGTCAGTGTCTCTGTGTCTCAGTGTCTCTGTGTCTCAGTGTCTCTGGGTCGCAGTGTCTCAGTGTCTCAGATTCTCAGTGTCTCTGTGTCTCAGTGTCTCAGTGTCTCTGTGTCTCTGTGTCTCAGTGTCTCAGTGTCTCTTTGTTTCAGTGTCACAGTCCATCTGTGACTAAGTGTCTCAGTGTCTTTGTGTCTCAGAGTCGCCGTGTCTCAGTGACTCAGTGTCTCTGTGCCTCAGTCTCTCAGTGTCTCAGTGTCTCAGTGTATCAGAGTCTCAGTGTCTCTGAGTCTCTGAGACTCAGTGTCTCAGAGTCTCGTGTCTCAGTGTCTCTGTGTCTCAGTGTCTCAGTGTCTCAGAGTCTCAGTGCCTATGTGTCTCAGTGTCTCTGTGTCAAAGTGTCTCAGTGTCTCAGAGTCTCAGAGTCTCAGAGTCTCAGAGTCTCTGTGTCTCAGTGTCTCTGTGTCAAAGTGTCTCAGTGTCTCAGTGTCTCAGAGTCTCAGTGTCTCTGTGTCTCAGTGTCTCTGTGTCTCTGTGTCTCAGAGTCTCAGTGTCTCAGTGTCTCAGTGTATCAGAGTCTCAGTGTCTCTGTGTCTCAGTGTCTCTGTGTGTCAGTGTCTCTGTGCCTCAGTGTCTCAGTGTCTCTGTGTCTCAGAATCTCAGTGTATCAGTGTCTCAGTGTCTCTGTGTCTCAGTGTCTCAGTGTCTCAGAGTCTCAGTGTCTCTGTGTCTCAGAGTCTCAGTGTCTCAGTGTGTCAGTGCCTCTGTGTCACAGTGTCTCAGTGTCTCAGTGTCACTGTGTCTCAGTGTCTCTGTCTCTCTGTGTCTCAGTGTCTCAGTGTGTCAGTGTCTCTGTGTCTCAGTGTCTCTGTGTCTCAGTGTCTCTGTGTCGCAGTGTCTCAGTGTCTCAGATTCTCAGTGTCTCTGTGTCTCAGTGTCTCAGTGTCTCTGTGTCTCTGTGTCTCAGTGTCTCTTTGTTTCAGTGTGACAGTCCATCTGTGATTAAGTGTCTCAGTGTCTTTGTGTCTCAGAGTCGCAGTGTCTCAGTGACTCAGTGTCTCAGTGTCTCAGTGTATCAGAGTCTCAGTGTCTCTGAGTCTCTGAGACTCAGTGTCTCAGAGTCTCGTGTCTCAGTGTCTCTGTGTCTCAGTGTCTCAGAGTCTCAGTGTCTCTGTGTCTCAGTGTCTCTGTGTCAAAGTGTCTCAGTGTCTCAGTGTCTCAGGGTCTCAGTGTCTCTGTGTCTCTGTGTCTCAGTGTCTCTGTGTCTCAGAGTCTCAGTGTCTCAGTGTCACAGTGTATCAGAGTCTCAGTGTCTCTGTGTCTCAGTGTCTCTGTGTCTCAGTGTCTCAGTGTCACTGTGTCTCAGAATCTCAGTGTATCAGTGTCTCAGTGTCTCAGAGTCTCAGTGTCTCTGTGACTAAGTGTCTCAGTGTCTCAGAGTCTCAGTGTCTCAGTGTCTCAGTGTATCAGAGTCTCAGTGTCTCTGTGTCTCAGTGTCTCCGTGTCTCAGTGTCTCATAGTCTTAGTGTCTCAGAGTCTCAGTGTCTCTGTGTCTCAGTGTCTCTGTGTCTCAGTGTCTCAGATTCTCAGGGTCTCAGTGTCTCAGTGTCTCAGAGTCTCAGTGTCTCAGTGTCTCAGTGTCTCTTTGTTTCAGTGTCACAGTCCATCTGTGACTAAGTGTCTCAGTGTCTCTGTGTCTCAGAGTCTCAGTGTCTGAGTGACTCAGTGTCTCTGTGCCTCAGTGTCTCAGTGTCTCAGTGTCGCTGTGTCTCAGTGTCTCAGTGTCTCTGTGTCTCAGTGTCTCAGTGTATCTGCATCTCTGTGTCTCTGTGTCTCAGTGTCACTGTCTCTATGAGTCTCAGTGTCTAAGTGACTCAGTGTCTCAGTGTCTCAGTGTCTCTATGTCTCAGTGTCTCAGTGTATCAGTGTCTCAGTGTCTCGTGTCTCAGTGTCTCAGTGTCTCAGAGTCTCAGTGTCTCTGTGTCTCAGTGTCTGTGTCTCAGAGTCTCATTGTCTCAGTGTCTCAGTGTCTCTGTGTCTCAGTGTCTCAGTGTCTCAGTGTCTCTGTGTCTCAGTGTCTCTCTGTCTCAGAGTCTCAGTGTCTCTGTGTCTCAGAGTCTCAGTGTCTCAGTGTCTCAGTGCCTCTGTGTCACAGTGTCTCAGTGTCTCAGTGTCACTGTGTCTCAGTGTCTCTGTGTCTCTGTGTCTCAGTGTCTCAGTGCATCAGTGTCTCAGTGTCTCGTGTCTCAGTGTCTCAGTGTCTCAGAGTCTCAGTGTCTCTGTGTCTCAGAGTCTCAGTGTCTCTGTGTCTCAGAGTCTCAGTGTCTCAGTGCCTCTGTGTCACAGTGTCTCAGTGTCTCAGTGTCACTGTGTCTCAGTGTCTCTGTCTCTCTGTGTCTCAGTGTCTCAGTGTGTCAGTGTCTCTGTGTCTCAGTGTCTCTGTGTCTCAGTGTCTCTGGGTCACAGTGTCTCAGTGTCTCAGTTCCTCAGTGTCTCTGTGTCTCATTGTCTCAGGGTCTCAGGGTCACTGTGTCTCAGTGTCTCTGTGTCGCAGTGTCTCAGTGTCTCAGATTCTCAGTGTCTCTGTGTCTCAGTGTCTCTGTGTCTCTGTGTCTCAGTGTCTCAGTGTCTCTTTGTTTCAGTGTCACAGTCCATCTGTGACTAAGTGTCTCAGTGTCTTTGTGTCTCAGAGTCGCAGTGTCTCAGTGTCTCAGTGTCTCTGTGCCTCAGTCTCTCAGTGTCTCAGTGTCTCAGTGTATCAGAGTCTCAGTGTCTCTGAGTCTCTGAGACTCAGTGTCTCAGAGTCTCGTGTCTCATTGTCTCTGTGTCTCAGTGTCTCAGTGTCTCAGAGTCTCAGTGTCTATGTGTCTCAGTGTCTCTGTGTCAAAGTGTCTCAGTGTCTCAGTGTCTCAGAGTCTCAGTGTCTCAGTGTCTCAGTGTCTCTGTGTCTCAGAGTCTCAGTGTCTCAGTGTATCAGAGTCTCAGTGTCTCAGTGTCTCTGTGTCTCAGTGTCTCTGTGTCTCAGTGTCTCAGTGTCTCTGTGTCTCAGAATCTCAGTGTATCAGTGACTCAGTGTCTCTGTGTCTCAGTGTCTCAGTGTCTCTGTGTCTCAGTGTCTCAGTGTATCTGCATCTCTCTGTCTCTGTGTCTCAGTGTCACTGTCTCTCTGAGTCTCAGTGTCTAAGTGACTCCATGTCTCAGTGTCTCAGTGTCTCTATGTCTCAGTGTCTCAGTGTCTCAGTGTCTCGTGTCTCAGTGTCTCAGTGTCTCAGAGTCTCAGTGTCTCTGTGTCTCAGTGTCACACTGTCGCTATGTCTCAGTGTCTCAGTGTCTCTGTGTCTCAGTGTCTCAGAGTCTCAGTGTCTCAGTGACTCAGTGCCTGTGTGTCTCAGTGTCTCAGTGTCTCTGTCTCTCAGTGTCTCTGTGTCTCAGTGTCTCAGTGTCTCTGTGTCTCTGTGTCTCAGTGTCTCAGTGTCTCTTTGTTTCAGTGTCACAGTCCATCTGTGACTAAGTGTCTCAGTGTCTCTGTGTCTCAGAGTCTCAGTGTCTGAGTGACTCAGTGTCTCTGTGCCTCAGTGTCTCAGTGTCTCTGTGTCTCAGTGTCTCAGTGTCGCTGTGTCTCAGTGTCTCAGTGTCTCTGTGTCTCAGTGTCTCAGTGTATCTGCATCTCTGTGTCTCTGTGTCTCAGTGTCACTGTCTCTCTGAGTCTCAGTGTCTACGTGACTCAGTGTCTCAGTGTCTCTATGTCTCAGTGTCTCAGTGCATCAGTGTCTCAGTGTCTCGTGTCTCAGTGTCTCAGAGTCTCAGTGTCTCTGTGTCTCAGAGTCTCAGTGTCTGAGTGACTCAGTGTCTCTGTGCCTCAGTGTCTCAGTGTCTCTGTGTCTCAGTGTCTCAGTGTCGCTGTGTCTCAGTGTCTTAGTGACTCTGTGTCTCAGTGTCTCGGTGTATCTGCATCTCTGTGTCTCTGTGTCTCAGTGTCACTGTCTCTCTGAGTCTCAGTGCCTGTGTGTCTCAGTGTCTCAGTGTCTCTGTCTCTCAGTGTCTCTGTGCCTCAGTGTCTCTGTGTCTCAGTGTCTCAGAGTCTCTGTGTCTCAGTGTCCCTTTGTCTCAGTGTCTCTGTGTCTCAGTGTCCCTGTGTCTCAGTGTCTCAGTGCCTCTGTGTCTCAGTGTCTCTGTGTCACAGTGTCTCTGTGTCTCTGTGTCTCAGTGTCTCAGTGTCTCTGTGTCACAGTGTGTCTGTGTCTCCGTGTCTCAGTGTCTCTATGTCTCAGTGTCTCAGTGTATCAGTGTCTCAGTGTCTCAGTGTCTCAGAGTCTCAGTGTCTCTGTGTCTCAGTGTCACACTGTCGCTATGACTCAGTGTCTCAGTGTCTCAGTGTCTCTGTGTCTCAGTGTCTCAGAGTCTCAGTGACTCAGTGCCTCTGTGTCTCTGTGTCTCAGTGTCTCTGTCTCTCAGTGTCTCTGTGTCACTGTGTCTTAGTGTCTCTGTGTCTCTGTCTTTCAGTGTCTCAGAGTCTCGGTGTCTCAGAGACTCAGTGTCTCAGTCTCTCAGTGTCTCAGAGTCTCAGCGTCTCAGTGTCTATGTGTCTCAGAGTCTCAGAGTCTCAGTGTCTCAGTGTCTCTGTGTCATAGTGTCTCAGTGTCTCAGAGTCTCAGTGTCTCAGTGTCTCTGTTCTCATTGTCACAGAGTCACAGTGTCCTAGTGTCTCTGTGTCTCAGTGTCTCAGTGTCTCTGTGTCTCTGTGTCTCAGTGTCTCAGTGTCCCTGTGTCTCAGTGTATCAGTGTCTCTGTGTCTCAGTTTCTATTTGACACAGTGTCTCATTGTCTCAGTGTCACTGTGTCTCAGTATCTCTGTCTCTCTGTGTCTCAGTGTCTCAGTGTCTCAGAGTCTCAGTGTCTCAGTGTCTCAGTGTCTCTGTGTCTCAGAGTCTCAGTGTCTCAGTGCCTCAGTGTATCAGAGTCTCAGTGTCTCAGTGTCTCAGTGTCTCTGCGTCTCAGTGTCTCAGTGTCTCTGTGTCTCAGGATCTCATTGTATCAGTGTCTCAGTGTCTCAGTGTCTCAGAGTCTGTGTCTCAGTGTCTCTGTGTCTAAGTGTCTCTGTGTCTCAGTGTCTCTGTGTCTCAGTGTCTCAGATTCTCAGTGTCTCAGTGTCTCAGTGTCACAGGGTCTCAGTGTCTCTGTATCTCAGTGTCTCTGTGTCTCAGTGTCTCAGATTCTCAGTGTCTCAGCTTCTCTGTGTCTCAGTGTCACAGTGTATCTGCGTCTCAGTGTCTCTGTGTCTCAGAGCCTCAGTGTCTCAGTGTCTCTGTGTCTCAGAGTCTCAGTGTCTCTGTGTCTCAGTGTCTCTGTGTCTCAGTGTCTCTGTGTCTCAGTGTCTCAGTGTCTCTGTGTCTCAGAGTCTCAGTGTCTCAGTGCCTCAGTGTATCAGAGTCTCAGTGTCTCAGTGTCTCAGTGTCTCTGCGTCTCAGTGTCTCAGTGTCTCTGTGTCTCAGTATCTCATTGTATCAGTGTCTCAGTGTCTCAGTGTCTCAGAGTCTGTGTCTCAGTGTCTCTGTGTCTAAGTGTCTCTGTGTCTCAGTGTCTCTGTGTCTCAGTGTCTCAGATTCTCAGTGTCTCAGTGTCTCAGTGTCACAGGGTCTCAGTGTCTCTGTATCTCAGTGTCTCTGTGTCTCAGTGTCTCAGATTCTCAGTGTCTCAGCTTCTCAGTGTCTCTGTGTCTCAGTGTCTCTGGGTCACAGTGTCTCAGTGTCTCAGTGTCTCAGTGTCTCTGTGTCACAGTGCCTCAGTGTCTCTGTGTCTCAGTGTCTCAGAGTCTCTGTGTCTCAGTGTCCCTTTGTTTCAGTGTCTCTGTGTCTCAGTGTCCCTGTGTCTCAGTGTCTCAGTGTCTCTGTGTCTCAGTGTCTCTGTGTCACAGTGTCTCTGTGTCTCAGTGTCTTGGTGGCTCAGAGTCGCAGTGTCTCAGCGACTCAGTGTCTCTGTGCCTCAGTCTCTCAGTGTCTCAGTGTCTCAGTGTATCAGAGTCTCAGTGTCTCTGAGTCTCTGAGACTCAGTGTCTCAGAGTCTCGTGTCTCAGTGTCTCTGTGTCTCAGTGTCTCAGTGTCTCAGAGTCTCAGTGTCTCTGTGTCTCTGTGTCTCAGTGTCTCTGTGTCTCAGAGTCTCAGTGTCTCAGTGTCTCAGTGTATCAGAGTCTCAGTGTCTCTGTGTCTCAGTGTCTCTGTGTCTCAGTGTCTCAGTGTCTCTGTGTCTCAGAATCTCAGTGTATCAGTGTCTCAGTGTCTCAGAGTCTCAGTGTCTCAGGGTCTCAGTGTATCAGAGTCTCAGTGTCTCTGTGTCTCAGTGTCTCTGTGTCTCAGTGTCTCATAGTCTTAGTGTCTCAGTGTCTCAGTGTCTCGGTGCCTCAGTGTCTCAGAGTCTCAGTGTCTCTGTGTGTCAGTGTCTCTGTGTCTCAGAATCTCAGATTCTCAGTGTCTCTGTGTCTCAGTGTCTCAGTGTCTCTGTGTCTCTGTGTCTCAGTGCCTCTTTGTTTCAGTGTCACAGTCCATCTGTGACTAAGTGTCTCAGTGTCTTTGTGTCTCAGAGTCGCAGTGTCTCAGTGACTCAGTGTGTCTGTGCCTCAGTCTCTCAGTGTCTCAGTGTCTCAGTGTATCAGAGTCTCAGTGTCTCTGAGTCTCTGAGACTCAGTGTCTCAGAGTCTCGTGTCTCAGTGTCTCTGTGTCTCAGTGTCTCAGTGTCTCAGAGTCTCAGTGTCTCTGTGTCTCAGTGTCTCTGTGTCAAAGTGTCTCAGCGTCTCAGTGTCTCAGAGTCTCAGTGTCTCTGTGTCTCAGTGTCTCAGTGTCTCTGCGTCTTAGAGTCTCAGTGTCTCAGTGCCTCAGTGTCTCAGAGTCTCAGTGTCTCAGTGTCTCAGTGTCCCAGTGTCTCTGAGTCTCTGTGTCTCTGTGTCTCAGTGTTCAGTGTCTCAGTACCTCAGAGTCTCAGTGTCTCTTTGTTTCTGTGTCTCTGTGTCTCAGTTTCTCTTTGTCTCCGTGTCTCAGTGTCTCAAAGTCTCTGTGTCTCGGTGTCTCAGTGTCTCAGTGTCTCAGAGTCTCTGCGTCTCTGAGTCTCAGTGTCTCTGTGTCTCTGTGTCTCAGAGTCTCTGTGTCTCTGTGTCTCAGTGTCTCTGTGTCTCAGAGTCTCTGTGTCTCTGTGTCTCTGTGTCTCCGTGTCTGAGTGTCCCAGAGTCTCAGTGTCTCTGTGTCTCAGTGTCTGAGAGACTCTGTGTCTCAGTGCCTCAGTGTCTCTTTGTCTCTGTGTCTCAGTGTCTCTGTGTCTCAATGTCTCAGTGTCTCCGAGTCTCTGTGTCTCTGTGTCTCAGTCTCTCAGTGTCTCTTTGTCTCTGTGTCTCAGAGTCTCTGTGTCTCTGTGTCTCCGTGTCTGAGTGTCCCAGAGTCTCGGTGTCTCTGTGTCTCAGTGTCTGAGAGACTCTGTGTCTCTGTGTCTCTGTGTCTCAGTGTCTCTGTGTCTCAGTGTCTCAGTGTCTCTGTGTCTCAATGTCTCTGTGTCTCAATGTCTCAGTGTCTCCGAGTCTCTGTGTCTCTGTGTCTCAGTCTCTCAGTGTCTCTGTGTCTCAGTGTCCCAGAGTCTCAGTGTCTCTGTGTCTCTGTGTCTCTGTGACTCTGCGTCTCAGACTCTCAGTGTCTCTGTGTCTCCGTGTCTCATTGTCTCAGTGTGCCTGTGTCTCAGTGTCTCAGAGTCTCAGTGTCTCTGTGTCTCAGTGTCTCAGTGTCTCAGTGTTTCAGTGTCTCTGAGTCTCAGTGTCTCTGTGTCTCAGTATCTGAGTCTCAGTGCCTCAGTGTCTCAGTGTCTCAATGTCTCAGTGTCTCAGAGTCTGTGTGTCTCTGTGTCTCAGTGCCTCAGTGTCTCTGTGTCTCATAGTCTCAGTGTCTCTGTGTCTCAGTGTCTCAGAGTCTCTGTGTCTCTGTGTCTCAGTGACTCTGTGTCTCTGTGTCTCAGGGTCTCAGTGTCTCAATGTCTCTGTGTCTCTATGTCTCTGTGTCTCTGTGTCTCAGTGTCTCTGTGTCTCTGTGTCTCAGTGTCTCAGTATCTATGTGTCTCAGTGTCTCAGTGTCTCTGTGTCTCAGTGTCTCAGCGTCTCTGTGTCTCAGAGTCTCAGAGTCTCAGTGTCTCAGTGTCTCAGTGTCCCTGTGTCTCTGTGTCTCAGTGTCTCAGTGTCTCTGTGTCTCTGTGTCTCAGTGTCTCAGGGTGTCAGTGTCTCAGAATCTCTGTGTCTCTGTGCCTCAGTGTCTCTGTGTCTCAGAGTCTCTGTGTCTCTGTGTCTCTGTGTCTCAGTGTTTCAGTGTCTCTGTGTCTCAGTGTCTCTGAGTCTCTGTGTCTCAGTGTCTCAGTGTCTCTGTGTGTCTGTGTCTCAGTTCTCAGAGTCTCTGTGTGTCAGTGTCTCAGTGTCTCTGTTTCTCAGTGTCTCAGAATCTCAGTGTCTCTGCTTCTCTGTGTCTCTGTCTCTCTGTCTCAGAGTCTCAGTGTCTCGGTGTCTCAGTGTGTCAGAGTCTCTGCGTCTCTGTGTCTCCTTGTCTCAGTGTCTCTTTGTCCCAGTGTCTCAATGTCTCTGTGTCTCAGTTTCTCTCTGTCTCTGTGTCTCAGTGTCTCTGTGTCTCTGCGTCTCAGAGTCTCAGTGTCTCAGTGCCTCAGTGTCTCAGAGTGTCTGTGTCTCTGTGTCTCAGTGTCTCAGTGTCCCAGTGTCTCAGAGTCTCTGTGTCTCTGTGTCTCCGTGTCTCAGTGTGTCAGAGTCTCAGAGTCTCTGTGGCTCAGTGTCTCTGTATTTCTGTGTCTCAGTGTCTCTGGGTCTCAGAGTCTCCGTGTCTCAGTGTCTTAGTGTCTCAATGTCTCAGTGTCTCAGTGTCTCAGTGATTCAGTGTCTCAATGTCTCGGTGTCTCAGTGACTCAGTGTCTCAGTGTCTCAGTGTCTCTGTGTCTCTGTGTCTCAGTGTCTCTGTGTCTCAGAGTCTCAGTGTCTCTGTGTCTCAGTGTCTCTGTGTCTCAGTGTCCCTGCGTCTCTGTGTCTTTGCGTCTCAGTGTCTCATAGTCTCAGTGTCTCTGTGTCTCAGTGTCTCAGTGGCTCAGTGTCTCAGAGTCTCTGTGTCTCAGAGTCTCTGTGTCTCTGTGTCACAGTGTCTCAGAGTCTCAGTGTCTCAGGGTCTCAGTGTCTCAGTACCTCAGAGTCTCTGTGTCTCTGTGTCTCAGTGTCTCTGAGTCTCTGCGTCTCAGTGTCTCAGTGTCTCAGTGCCTCAGTGTCTCAGAGTCTCTGTGTCTCAGTGTCTCAGTGTCTCAGTGTCCCAGTGTCTCTGAGTCTCTGTGCCTCTGTGTCTCAGTGTTCAGTGTCTCAGTACCTCAGAGTCTCAGTGTCTCTTTGTCTCTGTGTCTCTGTGTCTCAGTTTCTCTTTGTCTCCGTGTCTCAGTGTCTCAAAGTCTCTGTGTCTCGGTGTCTCAGTGTCTCAGTGTCTCAGAGTCTCTGCGTCTCTGAGTCTCAGTGTCTCTGTGTCTCTGTGTCTCAGAGTCTCTGTGTCTCTGTGTCTCAGTGTCTCAGAGTCTCAGAGTCTCTGTGGCTCAGTGTCTCAGTGTTTCTGTGTCTCAGTGTCACTGTGTCTCAGAGTCTCTGTGTCTCTGTGTCTCTGTGTCTCCGTGTCAGAGTGTCCCAGAGTCACAGTGTCTCTGTGTCTCAGTGTCTTAGAGACTCTGTGTCTCAGAGTGTCAGAGTCTCAGTGCCTCAGTGTCTCAGTGTCTCAATGTCTCAGTGTCTCAGTGTCTCTTTGTCTCTGTGTCTCAGTGTCTCTGTGTCTCAATGTCTCAGTGTCTCCGAGTCTCTGTGTCTCTGTGTCTCAGTCTCTCAGTGTCTCTTTGTCTCTGCGTCTCAGAGTCTCTGTGTCTCAGTGTCTCTGTGTCTCAGAGTCTCAGTGTCTCTGTGTCTCAATGTCTCTGTGTCTCAATGTCTCAGTGTCTCAATGTCTCAGTGTCTCCGAGTCTCTGTGTCTCTGTGTCTCAGTCTCTCAGTGTCTCTGTGTCTCAGTGTCTCAGAGTCTCAGTGTCTCTTTGTCTCAATGTCTCAGTGTCTCTGTGTCTCAACGTCTCTGAGTCTGAGAGTCTCAGTGTCTCAGCGACTCAGTGTCTCAGTTTCTCTGTGCCTCAGTGTCTCAGTGCCTCAGTGTCTCAGAGTCTCAGTTCTCTGTGTCTCAGTGTCTCCGAGTTTCATTGCCTCAGTGTCTCAGAGTCTCAGTGTCTCTGCGCCTCAGTGTCTCAGTGTTTCAGTGTCTCAGTGTCTCAGTGTCTCTGTGCCTCAGCGTCTCAGCGCCTCAGTGTCTCCGTGTCTCAGAGTCTCAGTTTCTCTGTGTCTCTGTGTCTCAGTGTCTTAGTGTCTCAGAGTCTCCGTGTCTCTGTGCCTCAGTGTCTCTGTACCCCTGTGTCTCAGTGTCTCTGTTCCTCAGTGTCTCAGTGTTTCAGTGTCTCTGTGTCTCAGTGTCTCTGTGTCTCAGTGTCTCAGAGTCTCAGAGTCTCAGTGTCTCAGTGTCTCTGTGCCTCAGTGTCTCAGTGTGTCAGTTTCTCAGTTTCTCAGTGTCCCTGTGTCTCTGTGTCTCTGTGTCTCAGTGTCTCTGTGTCTCTGTGCCTCAGTGTCTCAGTGTCTCAGAGTCTCAATGTCTCTGTGTCTCAGTGTCCCTATGTCTCAGTGTCTTAGTATCTCTGCGTCTCAGTGTCTCTGTTTCTCAGTGTCTCAGTGTCTCTGTGTCTCAGTGTCTCAGAGTCTCTGTGTCTCAGTGTCTCTGTGTCTCAGTGTCTCCGTGAATCTGTGTCTCTTTGTCTCTGTGCCACAGTGTCTCAGAGTCTCTGTGTCTCAGTGTCTCTGTGTCCCTGTGTCTCAGTGTCTCTGTGCCTCAGTGCTCATTGTTTCAGTGTCTCAGAGTCTCAGTGTCTCTGCCTCTCTGTGTCTCTGTGTCTCTGTGCCTCAATGTCTCAGTGTCTCTGTGTCTCAGTGTGTCAGTTTCTCAGTGTCTCTGTGCCTCACTGTTTCAGAGTCTCAGATTCTCAGTATCTCATTGTCTCTGTTTCTCAGTGTCACTGTGTCTTTGTGTCTCAGTGTCTCAGAGTCTCTGTGTCTCAGTATCTCTGTGTGGCTGTGTCTCAGTGTCTCTGAGTCTCTGTGTGTCAGTGTCTCTTTGTCTCAGTGTCTCTGTGCCTCAGTGTCTCTGTGCCTCAGAGTCTCAGAGTCTCAGTGTCTCAGAGTCTCTGAGTCTCTGTGTTTCAGTGTCTCTGTCCCTCAGTATGTCTTTGTCCCAGTGTCTCAGTTTCTCAGAGTCTCAGGGTCTCAGACTCTCAGTGCCTCTGTGTCTCGGTGTCACAGTGTCTCAATGTCTCAGAGTCTCTGTGTCTCTGAGTCTCGGTGCCTCAGTGTCTCAGTGTCTCAGAGTCTCTGAGTCTCTGTGTCTCAGTGTCTCTGTGCCTCATTGTCTCATTTTCTGTGAGTCTCAGTGTCTCTGTGCCTCAGTGTCTCAGTGTCTCAGAGTCTCTGTGTCTCCGTGTCTCTGTGTCCCTGTGTCTCAGAGTCTCAGTGTCTCTGACTCTTTGTGTCTCTGTGTCTCTGTGCCTCAATGTCTCAGTGTCTCTGTGTCTCTGTGTCTCACTGTTTCAGTGTCTCAGATTCTCAGCATCTCATTGTCTCTGTGTCTCAGTGTCTCTGTGTCTTTGTGTCTCAGTGTCTCAGAGTCTCTGTGTCTCAGTATCTCTGTGGGGCTGTGTCTCAGTGTCTCTGAGTCTCTGTGTGTCAGTGTCTCTTTGTCTCAGTGTCTCAGTGTCTCTGTGCCTCAGTGTCTCTGTGCCTCAGAGTCTCAGTGTCTCAGAGTCTCTGAGTCTCTGTGTTTCAGAGTCTCTGTCCCTCAGTATGTCTGTGTCCCAGTGTCTCAGTGCCTCAGAGTCTCAGTGTCTCAGTGTCTCAGACTCTCAGTGCCTCTGTGTCTCAGTGTCACAGTGTCTCAATGTCTCAGAGTCTCAGTGTCTCTGAGTTTCGGTGCCTCAGTGTCTCAGTGTCTCAGAGTCTCTGTGTCTCTGTGTCTCATTGTCTCTGTGCCTCAGTGTCTCAGTGTCTCAGTGCCTCAGTGTCTCAGTGTCTCAGTGTCTCTGCATCTCATTGTCTCTGTTTCTCAGTGTCACTGTGCCTCAGTGTCTCAGTGTCTCTTTGCATCAGTTTCTCAGTGTCTCAGAGTCTCAGTGTCACAGTGTCTCAGTGTCGCAGAGTCTCAGTGTCACAGTGTCTCTGCGCCTCAGTGTCTCAGTGTCTCATTGTCTCTGTGCCTCAATGTCTCATTGTCTCAGTGTCTCAGAGTCTCAGTGTCTCTGTGTCTCTGCGCCTCTGTGTCTCAGTGTGTCCATGCCTGAGTGTCTCAGTGTCTCAGTGTCTCTGTGCCTGAGTGTCTCTGTGTCTCAGTGTCTCAGTGTCTCAGTGCCTCTGTGTCTCAGTTTCTCTGTGACTCAGTGTCTCTGTGTCTCAGTGTCTCAGTGTCTCAGTGCCTCTGTGTCTCAGTTTTTCTGTGACTCAGTGTCTCAGTGTCTCTGTGTCTCAGTGTCTCAGAGTCTCAATGTCTCTTTGTCTCAGTGTCTCTGTGCCTCAGTGTCGCAGTGTCTCTGTCTCAGAGTCTCAGTGTCTCTGTGTCTCTTTGTCTCAGTGTCTTCGTGTCTCATTGCCTTCGAGTCTCAATGTCTCAGGGTCTCTGTGTCTCTGGGTCTCTGTGTCTCTGGGTCTCAGGGTAACTTGGTCTCAGGTTGTCTTGTTCTCTTGCTCTCTGGGTCTCTGTGTCTCAATGTCTCAGGGCTTCTCGGTCTCAGGGCCTCTGGGTCTCTGGGTCTCAGTGTCTCAATGTCTTAGGGTCTCTGGGTCTCAAGGTCTCTGTGTCTCAGTGTTTCCGGGTCTCAACGTCTCAGGCTCTCTGTTTCTCTGGGTCTCTGGGTCTCAGTGGCTCAGTGTCTCACCATCTCTGGGTCTCTGGGACTCTGTGTCTCAGTGCCTCTGGAATCTCTGTGTCTCAGTGTCTCATGCTCTCTGGTTCTCTGGGTCTCAGGGTCTCTGTGTCTCTGTGTCTCTGTTTCTCAGGTTCTCTGGGTCTCAGTGTCTCACCCTCTCTGGGTCTCTGTATCTCAGTGTCTCAATGTGTCAGTGTCTCTGGGTCTCAGGGTCTCGGTGTCTCTGTGTCTCAGTGTCCCAGACCCAGAGACCCTGAGACCCTGAGACCCAGAGTCCCAGAGACATTGAGACACAGAGACACTGAGACATTGAGACACTGAGACACAGAGACCCTGAGACCCAGACACCCTGATACATTGAGACACTGAGACACTGAGACCCACAGTCCTAGAGACATTGAGACACTGAGACACAGAGACCCAGAGACACTGACACCCTGAGACATTGAGACACGGAGACCCTGAGACATTGAGACACTAAGACACAGAGACCCAGAGACCCAGATACATTGAGACACTGAGGCACTGAGACACTGAGACATTGAGACTCAGAGACCCAGAGACCAAGAGGCCCTGAGACCATGAGACAGAGACCCAGAGACCCTGAGACCCTCAGACCTAGAGGACCTGAGATACTGAGACCCTGAGACCCAACGGCCCTGAGACCCTGAGACACAGTGACCCAGAGGCCCTGAGATCCTGAGACAGTGAGGCCCTGAGGCACTGAGACACTGAGACCCAGAGACCCAGAGAAGCTGAGGCATTGGGACACTGAGACACAGAAACCCAGAGGCCCTGAGACATTTGGACACTTAGACCCTGAGACACTGAGGCCGAGAGACCCAGTGACCCTGAGACATTCTGACACTGAGATACTGAGTCCCAGAGACCCACAGACCCTGAAACACTGAGACACTGAGACCGAAGGGACCCAGAGACCGTGAGACGCTGAGACCTTGAGTCCCAGAGACCCAGATATCCTTAAACCCTGAGACACTGAAGCCCAGAGACCCTGAGACACTGAGACCCAGAGAGGCAGAGACCCTGAGAAAATGAAACGCAGAGACCAAGAGACCCTGAGACCCAGAGATACTGAGACCCAAAGACCCAGAGACTCAGAGACCCCGAGACCACGAGACCCTGAGACACTGAGATCCAGAGACCCACAGACCCGCAGACGCAGAGACCCAGAGGCCCTGAAACACTGAGACATTGAGACCCTGAGGCACTGAGACATTGTAAAATGAGACCCAGAGACACCGAGACCCATAGACCCTGAGACACTGTGACCAAGAGGCCCTGTGAACCTGTGACACAGTGACCCAGAGACCAAGAGACCCAGAAAACCAGAGATCCAGTGACACAGAGACACAAAGACCCTGAGACACAGAGACTCAGAGACCGAGAGACGCTGAGACCCTGAGACACAGAGACCTAGAGACCCTGAGACACTGAGACACAGAGACACAAGAGACCCTTAGACCCATAGACCCTGAGACACTGAGACTTTGAGACACTGAGACCCTGAGAAGGTGAGACACTGAGACCCAGAGATCCAGAGACCAAGAGACCCTGAGAACCTGAGACCCAGGGACCCAGAGACACTGAGACACAGGGACCCAGAGACTCAGAGATCCTGAGATCTTGAGACACTGTGACACTGAGACCAAGAGACCAAGAGACACTGAGACAATGAGACACTGACACACATAGACCCAGTGACCCAGAGACACTGAGACCCAGAGACCCAGAGACCAAGAGAGCCTGACACCCTGCGACACTGAGACACTGAGACACTGAGACCCAGAGACACTGAGACACTGGGACACAGAGACCAAGAGACCCTGAATCCCTGAGACACTGAGACACTGGGACACAGAGACCCAGAGATCCTGAGACACTGAAACCCTGAGACACTGAGGCACAGAGAGCAGAGACCCAGAGACCCAGGGACCTGGAGACACAGAGAAACTGAGACTTTGAGACACTGAAACCCAGAGACCCACAGACCCAGAGACACTGAGACTCTGCGACACAGAGACCCAGAGACCCAGAGTCACAGAGACACTGAGACACAGGGACACAGATCCTGAGACACTGAAACCCTGAGACACTGAGACACAGAGAGCAGAGACCCAGAGACCCAGGGACCTGGAGACACAGAGAAACTGAGACTTTGAGACACTGAAACCCAGAGACCCACAGACCCAGAGACACTGAGACTCTGCGACACAGAGACCCAGAGACCCAGAGACCCAGAGTCACAGAGACACTGAGACACAGGGACACAGAGACTCAGAGACCCTGAGACCTTGAGACACTGAGACACAGAGGCCCAGAGACCCAATGACCCTGAGACACTGACACACATAGACCCAGTGACCCAGAGATCCTGAGACCCAGTGACCCAGAGACCCAGAGACCTTGAGACACTGAGACAGTGAGACCCTGAGACATGAGACACTGAGACCCATAGACCCAGAGGACCTGAGACACTGAGAGACTGAGACTTTGAGACACTGAGGCCCAGAGACCCAGAGACCCTGTGTCACTGAGACACTGAGAAACAGGGACCCAGAGACTCAGAGGCCCTGAGACCTTGAGACAGTGAGACACTGAGACACAGACACCCAGAGACCCAATGACCCTGAGACATTAAGATACTGAGACACATAGACCCAGTGTCCCAGAGACCCTGAGACCCAGTGACCCAGAGACCGAGAGAACTTGAGACCCTGAGATACTGAGACCCTGAGACACTGAAACCCTGAGAGACTGAGACACAGAGTCCAGAGACCCAGAGACCCATAGACCCTGAGACACTGAGGGACTGAGACTTTGAGACACTGAGACCCAGAGACCCAGAGCCATTGCGACACTGAGACCCAGAGACCCAGAGACAGTGAGACACTGAGGCACTCAGACACAGGGACCCAGAGACTCAGAGAACCTGAGACACTGAGACCCAGTGACCCAGAGACTAAGAGACCCTGAGACCCGAAGACCCTGAGACACTCAGACCCAGAGACACTGAGACACGAGGACACACACACCCAGAGAGCCTGAGACACTGAAACCCTTAGACATTGAGACCCAGAGACCCGGAGACACCGAGAGACTGAGACTTTGAGACAGTGAGACCCAGAGACCCACAGAAACAGAGACACTGATACACAGGGACCCAGAGACCCTGAGTCACTGAGACACTGAGACACAGGGACCCAGAGACTCAGAGACCCTGTGACCTTGCAACACTGAGACACAGAGACCCAGAGACCCAATGACCATGACACAGTGAGACACTGAGACACATAGACCCAGTGACCCAGAGATCCTGAGACCCAGTGACCCAGAGACCCAGAGACCTAGAGACCTTGAGACATTGAGACACTGAGACACTGAGACCCAGAGACCCAGAGACCCAGAGACACGGAGACACTGAGACCCAGAGACACTGGGACCCTGAGACACTGAGAACCTGAGATACTGAGACATGAGACACTGAGACCCTAAGACATTGAGACCCTGAGACCCTGACACCCTGAGACACTGAGACACTGCGGCACTGATACCCAGAGACTCTGAGACACTGAGACCCTGAGACCCAGAGACCATGAGACCCAGAGAGGCTGAGACACTGAGACACTGAGACACTGAGAGACTGAGACTTTGAGACACTGAGACCCAGAGACCCTGAGACACTGAGATCCTGAGACCCTGAGACACTGAGACACAGAGACCCCGAGACCCAGAGACCCAGAGACACGGAGACACTGAGACCCAGAGACACTGGGACCCTGAGACACTGAGAACCTGAGATACTGAGACATGAGATACTGAGACCCTAAGACATTGAGACCCTGAGACCCTGACACCCTGAGACACTGAGACACTGCGGCACTGATACCCAGAGACTCTGAGACACTGAGACCCTGAGACCCAGAGGCCCTGAGACCCTGAGACACTGAGACTCAGAGACCCAGAAGTCCTGAGACCCTGAGACCCTGAGACAAAGAGACCCAGAGGCCCTGAGACACTGAGACACTGAGACCCAGAGGCCCTGAGACCCTGAGGCACTGAGACACTGCGGCACTGATACCCAGAGACTCTGAGACACTGAGACCCTGAGACCCAGAGACCCTGAGACCCAGAGAGGCTGAGACACTGAGACACTGAGACCCTCCACCACTGAGACACTGAGACACTGCAAACCTGAAACCCTGAGACCCTGAGCCGCTGAGACACCGAGAGACTGAGACTCTGAGAACCTGAGACACTGAGACCCGGAGACACTGAAACACTGAGACCCAGGGACCCAGAGATGCAGATACCCTGTGACCATGGGACCCAGAGAAAATTAGACACTAATTCCCAGGGACCCTGAGACCCAGAGACCCTGAGACACTGGGACACTGAGACATTGAGACACTGAGACCCTGAGAAACTGAGAGCTGAGACTCTGAGACACTGAGGTCCAGAGACACAGAGACCCTGAGAAACTGAGACCCAGAGATACAGAGACCCTGAGACACAGGGACAGTGAGACCAACAGACGAAGAGACCCTGAGACCCAGAGACCTTGAGATACAGAGACACAGAGACCCAGAGACCCTCAGACGCTGAGACACTGAGACCCTGAGACACTGGGACATTGAGACACTGCAACCCTGAAACCCTCAGACCCTGAGACCCAGAGACCCAGTGAAACTGAGACCCTGAGACACTGAGACCCGGAGACCCTGAGACACTGAGACCCTGAAACACTGAGACACTGAGAACTTGAGACACTGAGAGCTGAGACTCTGAGACCCTGAATCCCTGAGACACTGAGACACAGAGAGACTGAGAACATGAGACACTGAGACCCTGAGACACTGATACACTGAGACCCTGAGACCCTGAGACCCTGAGAAGCAGAGACCCTGAGACCAAGAGAACCTGAGACCCTGAGACACTGAGACACTGAGACCCTGTGGCACTGAGACACTGAGACATTGAGACGCTGCAACCCTGAAACCCTGAGGCCCTGACACCCTGATACCCAGAGACCCTGAGAAAATGAGACCCTGAGACCCAGAGACTCTGAGAACCAGAGATCCAGAGACCCAGAGACCCTGAAACCCTGAGACACTGAGACCCTGAGACACTGAGCCACTGAGACCCTGAAAAACTGAAACACTGAGACACTGAGAAGCTGAGACCCTGAGACACTGAGACCCTGAGACACTGAGACACAGAGACCCTGAGGCCCTGAGACACTGAGACCCTGAGAAACTGAGATCCTGAGGCAGTGAGACACTGAGATCCTGAGACACTGAGACACTGCGACACTGAGACACTGAGACACTGAGATCCTGAGACAATGGGACCCTGAGACCCCGAGACCCTGAGACACTGAGACACTGCGACACTGAGACACTGCGACACTGAGACCCTGAGACCCTGAGACAATGGGACCCTGAGACCGCGAGACCCTGAGACACTGGGACACTGCGACACTGAGACACTGAGACCCTGAGACACTGAGAAACAGAGACACTGACCCCGGAGTCACAGAGACACTGAGACACAGAGGCACTGAGGCCCTGACACTCTGAGACACTGAGAAACTGAGACCCTGAGGCACTGACACAATGTGACCATGAGACCCTGAGACACTGAGACACTGAAAACCCTGAAGCCGAGAGACCCTGAGAAAATGAGACACTGAGAACCTGAGACCCTGGGGCCCAGGGAACCAGAGACCCTGAGACACTGAGACCCTGAGACACTGAGAGACTGTGACCATGAGACCCAGAGACCCTGAGAAAACTGATACACTGAGACCCAGAAACCCTGAGAACGAGAGATCCAGAGACCCTGAGACCCAGAGGCCCTGAGACCCTGAGACCCTGAGACACAGAGGCCCTGAGACCCTAAGACACTGAGACCCTGAGATCCAGGGCCCTGCGACCCTGAGACACAGAGGACCTGAGACCCTGAGACCCTGAGACACTGAGACTCAGAGACCCAGAGACCCAAAGGCACTGAGACCCTGAGACACTGAGACCCTGAGACCCAGAGGCCCTGAGACACTGAGAACCTGAGACCCTGAGACACAGAGACCCAGAGGCCCTGAGACCCTGAGAACCTGAGACCCTGAGACACAGAGACCCAGAGGCCCTGAGACCCTGAGACACTGAGACCCTGAGACCCAGAGGACCTGAGACCCTGAGACCCTGAGACACTGAGACTCAGAGACCCAGAGACCCAAAGGCACTGAGACCCTGAGACACTGAGACCCTGAGACCCAGAGGCCCTGAGACACTGAGAACCTGAGACCCTGAGACACAGAGACCCAGAGGCCCTGAGACGCTAACACACAGATACCCTGAGACCCAGATGCCCTGAGGTCCTGAGACCCTGAGACATTGAGACCCTGAGACCCAGAGGCCCTGAGAACCTGTGACCCTGTGACCCTGAGACACAGAGACTCAGAGACCCAGAAGTCCTGAGACACTGAGACACCAAGACACTGAGACACAGAGGCCCTGAGACCCTGAGACATTGAGACACTGAGACATTGAGACTCAGAGACCCAGAGGCCCTGAGACCCTGAGACCCTGAGACACTGAGACATTGAGACTCAGAGACCAAGAGACCCTGAGGCCCTGAGACACTGAGACAGTGAGGCCCTGAGACACTGAGACACAGAGACCCAGAGGCCCTGAGACCCTGAGACACAGAGACCCAGAGACCTGGAGACCCAGAGGCCCTGAGACCCTGAGACACTGAGACCCAAAGGCCCTGAGACCATGAGACACTGAGACACTGAGACATTGAGACTCAGAAACCAAGAGAACCAGAGGCCGTGAGACCCTGAGACACAGACACAGAGACCCTGAGACCCAGATGCCCTGAGGTCCTGAGGTCCTGAGACCCTGAGACCCAGAGGCACTGAGACCCTGAGACACAGAGACCCAGAGGCCCTGAGACCCTGAGACCCAGAGGCCCTGAGAACCTGTGACCCTGAGACACTGAGACTCAGAGACCCAGAAGTCCTGAGAGACGGAGACACCGAGACACTGAGACCCAGAGGCCCTGAGACCCTGAGACATTGAGACTCAGAGACCCAGAGGCCCTGAGACCCTGAGACCCTGAGACATTGAGACTCAGAGACCAAGAGACCCAGAGGCCCTGAGACCCTGAGACAAACGGCCCTGAGACCCTGAGACACAGTGATCCTGAGGCCCTGAGACCCTGAGACAGTGAGGCCCTGAGACACTGAGACACAGAGACCTAGAGGCCCTGAGACCCTGAGACACAGAGACCCAGAGACCTGGAGACCCAGCGGCCCTGAGACCCAGACACCCTGAGACACTGAGACACTGAGACCCTGAGGCCCTGAGACACAGACACCCAGAGGCCCTGAGACCCTGAGTCCCTGAGGCACGGAGACCCTGAGACCGAGAGGCCCTGAGACCCTGAGAGACAGTGACCCAGAGGCCCTGAGACAGTGAGACACAGAGACCCAGAGGCCCTGAGACCCTGAGACACTGAGACACTGAGACTCAGAGACACAGAGACCCTGAGGCCCAGAGGCCCTGAGACCCTGAGACACTGAGACACAGAGACCCAGAGGCCCTGAGACCCTGAGACCCAGAGACCCAGAGACCCAGAGGCCCTGAGACCCTGAGACACAGAGACTCAGAGACCCTGAGACCCTGAGACGCATAGGCCCTGAGACCCTGAGACGCTGAGGCACTGAGACCCTGAGACCGAGAGGCCCTGAGACCCTGAGAGACAGTGACCCAGAGGCCCTGAGACACTGAGACACAGAGACCCAGAGGCCCTGAGACCCTGAGACACAGAGACCCAGAGGCCCTGAGACCCTGAGACCCTGAGACACTGAGAAACTGAGACCCAGAGACCAGAGGCCCTGAGGCCCTGAGACACAGAGACCCTAGACCGAGAGGCCCTGAGACCCTGAGAGACAGTGACCCAGAGGCCCGGAGCCAGTGAGACACAGAGACCCAGAGACCCTGAGACCCTGAGACACAGAGACCCAGAGGCCCTGAGACCCTGAGACACAGAGACCCTGAGGCCCTGAGACCCTGAGACACAGAGACCCAGAGGCCCTGAGACCCTGAGACACAGAGACCCTGAGGCCCTGAGACCCTGAGACACTGAGACACTGTGACTCAGAGGCCCAGTGACCCAGAGGCCCTGAGACCCTGAGACCCTGAGAGCCTGAGACACAGAGACCCAGAGCCCTGAGACCCTGAGACCCAGACACCCTGAGACCTATAGGCCCTGAGACCCTGAGGCACTGAGACCCTGAGACCGAGAGACCCTGAGACCCTGAGAGACAGTGACCCAGAGGCCCTGAGACAGTGAGACACAGAGACCCAGAGGCCCTGAGACCCTGAGACACTGAGACCCTGAGACCCTGAGACCCAGAGGCCCTGAGGTCCTGAGACTCTGAGACAGAGAGACCCAGAGACCTGGAGACCCAGAGACCCTGAGAGACTGAGACACTGAGACCCAGAGACCCAGAGGCCCTGAGACCCTGAGACACAGAGACGCAGAGACCCTGAGACCCTGATACACTGAGACCCTGAGACAGTGAGAGTCAGAGACCCAGAGACCCTGAGACCCTGAGACACAGAGACCCAGAGGCCCTGAGACCCTGAGACACTGAGGCCCTGAGAACCTGTGACCCTGAGACACAGAGACTCAGAGACCCAGAAGTCCTGAGACACCAAGACACTGAGACACAGAGGCCCTGAGACCCTGAGACATTGAGACACTGAGACATTGAGACTCAGAGACCCAGAGGCCCTGAGACCCTGAGACCCTGAGACACTGAGACATTGAGACTCAGAGACCAAGAGACCCTGAGGCCCTGAGACACTGAGACAGTGAGGCCCTGAGACACTGAGACACAGAGACCCAGAGGCCCTGAGACCCTGAGACACAGAGACCCAGAGACCCTGAGACCTATAGGCCCTGAGACCCTGAGACCCTGAGGCACTGAGACCCTGAGACCGAGAGACCCTGAGAACCTGAGAGACAGTGACCCAGAGGCCCTGAGACAGTGAGGCACAGAGACCCAGAGGCCCTGAGACCCTGAGACACTGAGACACTGAGACCCTGAGACCAGAGGCCCTGAGGTCCTGAGACCCTGAGACAGAGAGACCCAGAGGCCTGGAGACCCAGAGACCCAGAGACCCTGAGAGACTGAGACACTGAGACCCAGAGACCCAGAGGCCCTGAGACCCTGAGACACAGAGACGCAGAGACCCTGAGACCCTGATACACTGAGACCCTGAGACAGTGAGAGTCAGAGACCCAGAGACCCTGAGACCCTGAGACACAGAGACCCAGAGGCCCTGAGACCCTGAGACACTGAGACCCTGAGACCTAGAGGCCGTGAGACCCTGAGAACCTGAGACACTGAGACATTGAGACTCAGAGACCCAGAGACACTGAGACCCTGAGACACAGAGACCTCGAGACCCTGAGGGACTGATTCCCTGAGACCTAGAGGCCCTGAGACCCTGAGACCCTGAGACACTGAGACCCTGAAACCCAGAGGCACTGAGAAGCTGAGACAATGAGACACAGAGCCCCAGAGGCCCTGAGACCCAGAGGCCCTGAGACCCTGAGACATACAGACCCTGGTGCCCTGAGACCCTGAGAATCTGAGACACAGAGACCCAGAGACCCTGAGGCCCTGAGGCCCTGAGACCCTGAGACATT
The DNA here is from genome assembly GCF_965287045.1 of Carcharhinus amblyrhynchos. Lineage (NCBI taxonomy): Eukaryota > Metazoa > Chordata > Chondrichthyes > Carcharhiniformes > Carcharhinidae > Carcharhinus > Carcharhinus amblyrhynchos. The sequence continues at coordinate 790,292 of NW_027649804.1, read as the reverse complement.
GAGACTCAGAGACCAAGAGACCCAGAGGCCCTGAGGCCCTGAGACCCTGAGACACTGAGACATTGAGACCCAGATGCCCTGAGACCCTGAGACCCTGAGACACAGAGACTCAGAGACCCAGAAGTCCTGAGACACTGAGACACCAAGACAATGAGACACAGAGACCCAGAGGCCCTGAGACCCAGAGGCACTGAGACCCTGAGACACAGAGACCCAGAGGCCCTGAGACCCTGAGACACAGAGGCCCTGAGACCCTGAGACCCAGAGGCACTGAGACCCTGAGACACAGAGACCCAGAGGCCCTGAGACCCTGAGACCCAGAGGCCCTGAGAACCTGTGACCCTGAGACATTGAGACTCAGAGACCAAGAGACCCAGAGGCCCTGAGACCCTGAGACAAACGGCCCTGAGACCCTGAGACACAGTGATCCTGAGGCCCTGAGACCCTGAGACAGTGAGGCCCTGAGACACTGAGACACAGAGACCTAGAGGCCCTGAGACCCTGAGACACCGAGAACTGGAGACCCAGAGGCCCTGAGACACTGAGACCCTGAGACACTGAGACACTGAGACCCTGAGGCCCTGAGACACAGACACCCAGAGGCCCTGAGACCCTGAGACCCTGAGGCACGGAGACCCTGAGACCGAGAGGCCCTGAGACCCTGAGAGACAGTGACCCAGAGGCCCTGAGACAGTGAGACACAGAGACCCAGAGGCCCAGAGGCCCTGAGACCCTGAGACCATGAGACACAGAGACCCAGAGGCCCTGAGACCCTGAGACCCAGAGACCCAGAGGCCCTGAGACCCTGAGACCCTGAGACTCAGAGACCCATAGGCCCTGAGACCCTGAGACGCTGAGGCACTGAGACCCTGAGACCGAGAGGCCCTGAGACCCTGAGAGACAGTGACCCAGAGGCCCTGAGACCCTGAGACCCTGAGACACTGAGAAACTGAGACCCAGAGACCCAGAGGCCCTGAGGCCCTGAGACACAGAGACCCTGAGACCGAGAGGCCCTGAGACCCTGAGAGACAGTGACCCAGAGGCCCGGAGCCAGTGAGACACTGAGACCCAGAGACCCTGAGACCCTGAGACACAGAGACCCAGAGGCCCTGAGACCCTGAGACACAGAGACCCAGAGGCCCTGAGACCCTGAGACCCTGAGACACTGAGAAACTGAGACCCAGAGACCAGAGGCCCTGAGGCCCTGAGACACAGAGACCCTAGACCGAGAGGCCCTGAGACCCTGAGAGACAGTGACCCAGAGGCCCGGAGCCAGTGAGACACAGAGACCCAGAGACCCTGAGACCCTGAGACACAGAGACCCAGAGGCCCTGAGACCCTGAGACACAGAGACCCTGAGGCCCTGAGACCCTGAGACACAGAGACCCAGAGGCCCTGAGACCCTGAGACACAGAGACCCTGAGGCCCTGAGACCCTGAGACACTGAGACACTGTGACTCAGAGGCCCAGTGACCCAGAGGCCCTGAGACCCTGAGACCCTGAGAGCCTGAGACACAGAGACCCAGAGCCCTGAGACCCTGAGACCCAGACACCCTGAGACCTATAGGCCCTGAGACCCTGAGACCCTGAGGCACTGAGACCCTGAGACCGAGAGACCCTGAGACCCTGAGAGACAGTGACCCAGAGGCCCTGAGACAGTGAGACACAGAGACCCAGAGGCCCTGAGACCCTGAGACACTGAGACCCTGAGACCCTGAGACCCAGAGGCCCTGAGGTCCTGAGACTCTGAGACAGAGAGACCCAGAGACCTGGAGACCCAGAGACCCTGAGAGACTGAGACACTGAGACCCAGAGACCCATAGGCCCTGAGACCCTGAGACACAGAGACGCAGAGACCCTGAGACCCTGATACACTGAGACCCTGAGACAGTGAGAGTCAGAGACCCAGAGACCCTGAGACCCTGAGACACAGAGACCCAGAGGCCCTGAGACCCTGAGACACTGAGGCCCTGAGAACCTGTGACCCTGAGACACAGAGACTCAGAGACCCAGAAGTCCTGAGACACCAAGACACTGAGACACAGAGGCCCTGAGACCCTGAGACATTGAGACACTGAGACATTGAGACTCAGAGACCCAGAGGCCCTGAGACCCTGAGACCCTGAGACACTGAGACATTGAGACTCAGAGACCAAGAGACCCTGAGGCCCTGAGACACTGAGACAGTGAGGCCCTGAGACACTGAGACACAGAGACCCAGAGGCCCTGAGACCCTGAGACACAGAGACCCAGAGACCCTGAGACCTATAGGCCCTGAGACCCTGAGACCCTGAGGCACTGAGACCCTGAGACCGAGAGACCCTGAGAACCTGAGAGACAGTGACCCAGAGGCCCTGAGACAGTGAGGCACAGAGACCCAGAGGCCCTGAGACCCTGAGACACTGAGACACTGAGACCCTGAGACCAGAGGCCCTGAGGTCCTGAGACCCTGAGACAGAGAGACCCAGAGGCCTGGAGACCCAGAGACCCTGAGACACTGAGACACTGAGACCCAGAGACCCAGAGGCCCTGAGACCCTGAGACACAGAGACGCAGAGACCCTGAGACCCTGATACACTGAGACCCTGAGACAGTGAGAGTCAGAGACCCAGAGACCCTGAGACCCTGAGACACAGAGACCCAGAGGCCCTGAGACCCTGAGACACTGAGACCCTGAGACCTAGAGGCCGTGAGACCCTGAGAACCTGAGACACTGAGACATTGAGACTCAGAGACCCAGAGACACTGAGACCCTGAGACACAGAGACCTCGAGACCCTGAGGGACTGATTCCCTGAGACCTAGAGGCCCTGAGACCCTGAGACCCTGAGACACTGAGACCCTGAAACCCAGAGGCCCTGAGAAGCTGAGACAATGAGACACAGAGACCCAGAGGCCCTGAGACCCAGAGGCCCTGAGACCCTGAGACATAGAGACCCAGATGCCCTGAGACCCTGAGACTCTGAGACACAGAGACCCAGAGACCCTGAGGCCCTGAGGCCCTGAGACCCTGAGACATTGAGACTCAGAGACCAAGAGACCCAGAGGCCCTGAGGCCCTGAGACCCTGAGACACTGAGACATTGAGACCCAGATGCCCTGAGACCCTGAGACCCTGAGACACAGAGACTCAGAGACCCAGAAGTCCTGAGACACTGAGACACCAAGACAATGAGACACAGAGACCCAGAGGCCCTGAGACCCAGAGGCCCTGAGACCCTGAGACATAGAGACCCAGATGCCCAGAGACCCTGAGACCCTGAGACACAGAGACTCAGAGACCCAGAAGTCCTGAGACACTGAGACACCAAGACACTGAGACACAGAGGCCCTGAGACCCTGAGACATTGAGACACTGAGACATTGAGACTCAGAGACCCAGAAGCCCTGAGACCCTGAGACACTGAGACATTGAGACTCAGAGACCAAGAGACCCTGAGGCCCTGAGACACTGAGACAGTGAGGCCCTGAGACACTGAGACACAGAGACCCAGAGGCCCTGAGACCCTGAGACACAGAGACCCAGAGACCTGGAGACCCAGAGGCCCTGAGACCCTGAGACACTGAGACCCAAAGGCTCTGAGACCATGAGACACTGAGACACTGAGACATTGAGACTCAGAAACCAAGAGAACCAGAGGCCGTGAGACCCTGAGACACAGACACAGAGACCCTGAGACCCAGATGCCCTGAGGTCCTGAGGTCCTGAGACCCTGAGACCCAGAGGCACTGAGACCCTGAGACACAGAGACCCAGAGGCCCTGAGACCCTGAGACACAGAGGCCCTGAGACCCTGAGACCCAGAGGCACTGAGACCCTGAGACACAGAGACCCAGAGGCCCTGAGACCCTGAGACCCAGAGGCCCTGAGAACCTGTGACCCTGAGACATTGAGACTCAGAGACCAAGAGACCCAGAGGCCCTGAGACCCTGAGACAAACGGCCCTGAGACCCTGAGACACAGTGATCCTGAGGCCCTGAGACCCTGAGACAGTGAGGCCCTGAGACACTGAGACACAGAGACCTAGAGGCCCTGAGACCCTGAGACACAGAGAACTGGAGACCCAGAGGCCCTGAGACACTGAGACCCTGAGACACTGAGACACTGAGACCCTGAGGCCCTGAGACACAGACACCCAGAGGCCCTGAGACCCTGAGACCCTGAGGCACGGAGACCCTGAGACCGAGAGGCCCTGAGACCCTGAGAGACAGTGACCCAGAGGCCCTGAGACAGTGAGACACAGAGACCCAGAGGCCCTGAGACCCTGAGACTCTGAGACACTGAGACTCAGAGACACAGAGACCCAGAGGCCCAGAGGCCCTGAGACCCTGAGACCATGAGACACAGAGACCCAGAGGCCCTGAGACCCTGAGACCCAGAGACCCAGAGGCCCTGAGACCCTGAGACCCTGAGACTCAGAGACCCTGAGACCCTGAGACCCATAGGCCCTGAGACCCTGAGACGCTGAGGCACTGAGACCCTGAGACCGAGAGGCACTGAGACCCGGAGAGACAGTGACCCAGAGGCCTGAGACCCTGAGACCCTGAGACACTGAGAAACTGAGACCCAGAGACCCAGAGGCCCTGAGGCCCTGAGACACAGAGACCCTGAGACCGAGAGGCCCTGAGACCCTGAGAGACAGTGACCCAGAGGCCCGGAGCCAGTGAGACACTGAGACCCAGAGACCCTGAGACCCTGAGACACAGAGATCCAGAGGCCCTGAGACCCTGAGACACAGAGACCCAGAGGCCCTGAGACCCTGAGACCCTGAGACACTGAGAAACTGAGACCCAGAGACCAGAGGCCCTGAGGCCCTGAGACACAGAGACCCTAGACCGAGAGGCCCTGAGACCCTGAGAGACAGTGACCCAGAGGCCCGGAGCCAGTGAGACACAGAGACCCAGAGACCCTGAGACCCTGAGACACAGAGACCCAGAGGCCCTGAGACCCTGAGACACAGAGACCCTGAGGCCCTGAGACCCTGAGACACAGAGACCCAGAGGCCCTGAGACCCTGAGACACAGAGACCCTGAGGCCCTGAGACCCTGAGACACTGAGACACTGTGACTCAGAGGCCCAGTGACCCAGAGGCCCTGAGACCCTGAGACCCTGAGAGCCTGAGACACAGAGACCCAGAGCCCTGAGACCCTGAGACCCAGACACCCTGAGACCTATAGGCCCTGAGACCCTGAGACCCTGAGGCACTGAGACCCTGAGACCGAGAGACCCTGAGAACCTGAGAGACAGTGACCCAGAGGCCCTGAGACAGTGAGGCACAGAGACCCAGAGGCCCTGAGACCCTGAGACACTGAGACACTGAGACCCTGAGACCAGAGGCCCTGAGGTCCTGAGACCCTGAGACAGAGAGACCCAGAGGCCTGGAGACCCAGAGACCCTGAGACCCTGAGAGACTGAGACACTGAGACCCAGAGACCCAGAGGCCCTGAGACCCTGAGACACAGAGACGCAGAGACCCTGAGACCCTGATACACTGAGACCCTGAGACAGTGAGAGTCAGAGACCCAGAGACCCTGAGACCCTGAGACACAGAGACCCAGAGGCCCTGAGACCCTGAGACACTGAGGCCCTGAGAACCTGTGACCCTGAGACACAGAGACTCAGAGACCCAGAAGTCCTGAGACACCAAGACACTGAGACACAGAGGCCCTGAGACCCTGAGACATTGAGACACTGAGACATTGAGACTCAGAGACCCAGAGGCCCTGAGACCCTGAGACCCTGAGACACTGAGACATTGAGACTCAGAGACCAAGAGACCCTGAGGCCCTGAGACACTGAGACAGTGAGGCCCTGAGACACTGAGACACAGAGACCCAGAGGCCCTGAGACCCTGAGACACAGAGACCCAGAGACCCTGAGACCTATAGGCCCTGAGACCCTGAAACCCTGAGGCACTGAGACCCTGAGACCGAGAGACCCTGAGAACCTGAGAGACAGTGACCCAGAGGCCCTGAGACAGTGAGACACAGAGACCCAGAGGCCCTGAGACCCTGAGACACTGAGACACTGAGACCCTGAGACCAGAGGCCCTGAGGTCCTGAGACCCTGAGACAGAGAGACCCAGAGGCCTGGAGACCCAGAGACCCTGAGACCCTGAGAGACTGAGACACTGAGACCCAGAGACCCAGAGGCCCTGAGACCCTGAGACACAGAGACGCAGAGACCCTGAGACCCTGATACACTGAGACCCTGAGACAGTGAGAGTCAGAGACCCAGAGACCCTGAGACCCTGAGACACAGAGACCCAGAGGCCCTGAGACCCTGAGACACTGAGACCCTGAGACCTAGAGGCCGTGAGACCCTGAGAACCTGAGACACTGAGACATTGAGACTCAGAGACCCAGAGACACTGAGACCCTGAGACACAGAGACCTCGAGACCCTGAGGGACTGATTCCCTGAGACCTAGAGGCCCTGAGACCCTGAGACCCTGAGACACTGAGACCCTGAAACCCAGAGGCCCTGAGAAGCTGAGACAATGAGACACAGAGACCCAGAGGCCCTGAGACCCAGAGGCCCTGAGACCCTGAGACATAGAGACCCAGATGCCCTGAGACCCTGAGACTCTGAGACACAGAGACCCAGAGACCCTGAGGCCCTGAGGCCCTGAGACCCTGAGACATTGAGACTCAGAGACCAAGAGACCCAGAGGCCGTGAGGCCCTGAGACCCTGAGACACTGAGACATTGAGACCCAGATGCCCTGAGACCCTGAGACCCTGAGACACAGAGACTCAGAGACCCAGAAGTCCTGAGACACTGAGACACCAAGACAATGAGACACAGAGACCCAGAGGCCCTGAGACCCAGAGGCCCTGAGACCCTGAGACATAGAGACCCAGATGCCCAGAGACCCTGAGACCCTGAGACACAGAGACTCAGAGACCCAGAAGTCCTGAGACACTGAGACACCAAGACACTGAGACACAGAGGCCCTGAGACCCTGAGACATTGAGACACTGAGACATTGAGACTCAGAGACCCAGAGGCCCTGAGACCCTGAGACACTGAGACATTGAGACTCAGAGACCAAGAGACCCTGAGGCCCTGAGACACTGAGACAGTGAGGCCCTGAGACACTGAGACACAGAGACCCAGAGGCCCTGAGACCCTGAGACACAGAGACCCAGAGACCTGGAGACCCAGAGGCCCTGAGACCCTGAGACACTGAGACCCAAAGGCTCTGAGACCATGAGACACTGAGACACTGAGACATTGAGACTCAGAAACCAAGAGAACCAGAGGCCGTGAGACCCTGAGACACAGACACAGAGACCCTGAGACCCAGATGCCCTGAGGTCCTGAGGTCCTGAGACCCTGAGACCCAGAGGCACTGAGACCCTGAGACACAGAGACCCAGAGGCCCTGAGACCCTGAGACACAGAGGCCCTGAGACCCTGAGACCCAGAGGCACTGAGACCCTGAGACACAGAGACCCAGAGGCCCTGAGACCCTGAGACCCAGAGGCCCTGAGAACCTGTGACCCTGAGACATTGAGACTCAGAGACCAAGAGACCCAGAGGCCCTGAGACCCTGAGACAAACGGCCCTGAGACCCTGAGACACAGTGATCCTGAGGCCCTGAGACCCTGAGACAGTGAGGCCCTGAGACCCTGAGACAGAGATGCCCTGAGACCCTGAGACCCAGAGGCACTGAGACCCTGAGACACAGAGACCCAGAGGCCCTGAGACCCTGAGACCCAGAGGCCCTGAGAACCTGTGACCCTGAGACATTGAGACTCAGAGACCAAGAGACCCAGAGGCCCTGAGACCCTGAGACCTTGGGACACTGAGACATTGAGACTCAGAGACACAGAGACCCAGATGCCCTGAGACCCTGAGACCCTGAGACACTATGACCCAGAGGCCCTGAGACCCTGAGACACTGAGATACTGAGACTCAGAGACACAGAGGCCCTGAGATCCTGAGACCCTGAGACACTGAGACATTGAGACTCAGAGACCCAGAGAACCTGAGGCCCTCAGACCGTGAGACACTGAGACCCAGAGGCCTTGAGACACTAACGCCCTGAGACCCTGAGGCCCTGAGACCCTGAGAACGTGAGACACTGAGACATTGAGACTCAGAGACCCAGAGAACCAGAGGGCCTGAGACACAGAGACCCTGAGACCCAAACGCACTGAGACCCTGAGGCACTGAGACCCTGAGGCCCAGACGCCCTGAGACCTGAGACACAGAGACCCAAAAGCCCTGAGACCCTGAGACACTGAGAATCAGAGACCCGGAGGCCCTCAGACCCTGAGACACTGAGATATTGAGACTCAGGGACTCAGAGACCCAGAGGCCCTGAGACCCTGAGACACTTAGACACTGAGACTCAGAGACCCAGAGAAACTGAGGCCCTCAGACCCTGAGACACTGAGACCCAGAGGCCCTGAGACACTAAAACCCTGAGACCCTGAGGCCCTGAGACCCTGAGAACGTGAGACACTGAGACATTGAGACTCAGAGACCCAGAGACCCAGAGGGCCTGAGACCCTGAGACACTGAGACACTGAGTCTCAGAGACACAGAGACATTGAGACTCAGACACCCAGAGGCTCAGAGACACTGAGACACTGAGACATTGAGACTCAGAGACACAGAGACCCAGAGGCCCTGAGACCCAGAGGCCCTGAGACCCTGAGAACCTGAGACACTGAGACATTGAGACTCAGAGACCCAGAGGCCCTGAGACCCTGAGACACTGAGACCCTAAGACCCAGAGGCCCTGAGACCCTGAGAACCTGAGACACTGAGACATTGAGACTCAGAGACCCAGAGGCCCTGAGCCCCTGAGACACTGTGACTCAGAGACCCAGAGACCCTGAGACCCTGAGACACACAGACCCAGAGGCCCTGAGGCCCTGAGACCCAGAGACCCTGAGACCCTGAGACACACAAAACCAGAGGTCCCGAGACACTGAGACCCTGAGATCGAGAGGCCCTGAGACCCAGAGAGGCAGTGACCCAGAGGCCCTGAGACAGTGAGACACAGAGACCCAGAGGCCCTGAGACCCTGAGACCCAGAGACCCAAATGCCCTGAGACCCTGAGACCCTGAGACACTGAGAAACTGAGGCCCAGAGACCCAGAGGCCCTGAGACCCTGAGACACTGAGACCCAGAGTCCCTGAGGCCGTGAGACCCTGAGACACTGAGACCCAAAGGCCCTGAGACCCTGAGACACTGAGACCCAGAGGCTCTGAGACCCTGAGACACAGAGACCCTTAGACCCAGAGGCCCTGAGACCCTGAGACCCTGAGAGACTGAGGCACTGAGACACTGAGACCCTGAGACCCGGAGGCCCTGAGAACCTGAGACACAGAGACCCAGAGGCCCTGAGACCCTGAGACACTGAGACCCAGAGGCCCTGAGACCCTGAGACCCTGAGACCCTGAGACCCTGAGACCCAGAGACCATGAGACCCTGAGAGGCAGAGGCCCTGAGACCCTGAGAGACAGTGACCCAGAGGCCCTGAGACCCTGAGACACTTAGACACTGAGACTCAGAGACCCAGAGAAACTGAGGCCCTCAGACCCTGAGACACTGAGACCCAGAGGCCCTGAGACACTAAAACCCTGAGACCCTGAGGCCCTGAGACCCTGAGAACGTGAGACACTGAGACATTGAGACTCAGAGACCCAGAGACCCAGAGGGCCTGAGACCCTGAGACACTGAGACACTGAGTCTCAGAGACACAGAGACATTGAGACTCAGACACCCAGAGGCTCAGAGACACTGAGACACTGAGACATTGAGACTCAGAGACACAGAGACCCAGAGGCCCTGAGACCCAGAGGCCCTGAGACCCTGAGAACCTGAGACACTGAGACATTGAGACTCAGAGACCCAGAGGCCCTGAGACCCTGAGACACTGAGACCCTAAGACCCAGAGGCCCTGAGACCCTGAGAACCTGAGACACTGAGACATTGAGACTCAGAGACCCAGAGGCCCTGAGCCCCTGAGACACTGTGACTCAGAGACCCAGAGACCCTGAGACCCTGAGACACACAGACCCAGAGGCCCTGAGGCCCTGAGACCCAGAGACCCTGAGACCCTGAGACACACAAAACCAGAGGTCCCGAGACCCTGAGACCCTGAGACACACAAAACCAGAGGTCCCGAGACACTGAGACCCTGAGGCACTGAGACCCTGAGATCGAGAGGCCCTGAGACCCAGAGAGGCAGTGACCCAGAGGCCCTGAGACAGTGAGACACAGAGACCCAGAGGCCCTGAGACCCTGAGACCCAGAGACCCAAATGCCCTGAGACCCTGAGACCCTGAGACACTGAGAAACTGAGGCCCAGAGACCCAGAGGCCCTGAGACCCTGAGACACTGAGACCCAGAGTCCCTGAGGCCGTGAGACCCTGAGACACTGAGACCCAAAGGCCCTGAGACCCTGAGACACTGAGACCCAGAGGCTCTGAGACCCTGAGACACAGAGACCCTTAGACCCAGAGGCCCTGAGACCCTGAGACCCTGAGAGACTGAGGCACTGAGACACTGAAACCCTGAGACCCGGAGGCCCTGAGAACCTGAGACACAGAGACCCAGAGGCCCTGAGACCCTGAGACACTGAGACCCAGAGGCCCTGAGACCCTGAGACCCTGAGACCCAGAGACCATGAGACCCTGAGAGGCAGAGGCCCTGAGACCCTGAGAGACAGTGACCCAGAGGCCCTGAGACCCTGAGACACTGAGACACTGAGACTGAGAGACACAGAGACCCAGAGGCTCTGAGACACTGAGACCCTGAGACCCACAGTCCCTGAGGCCATGAGACCCTGAGACACTGAGACGCTGAGACCCAGAGGCCCTGAGGCCCTGAGACACAGAGACCCCGAGACCGAGAGGCCCTGAGACCCTGAGAGACAGTGACCCAGAGGCCCTGAGCCAGTGAGACACAGAGACCCAGAGACCCTGAGACCCTGGGACACAGAGACCCAGAGACCCAGAGGCCCTGAGACCCTGAGACACAGAGACCCTGAGACCCTGAGACACTGAGAAATTGAGACCCAGAGACCCACAAGCCCTGAGACCCTGAGACACTGAGACACTGAGACACTGAGACTCAGTGACACAGAGACCCAGAGGCCCTGAGACCCTGAGACCCTGAGACACTGAGACATTGAGACTCAGAAACCCAGAGACCCAGAGGACATGAGACAGAGAGACCCAGAGGCCCTGACAACCTGAGACACTGAGACATTGAGACTCAGAGACCCAGAGACCCAGAGGCCCTGAGACCCTGAGACCCGGAGACACTGAGACCCAGAGGCCCTGAGACCCTGAGACACTGCGACCCAGAGGCCCTGAGACTCTGAGACACTGAGACCCTGAGTCCCTAAGACCCAGAGGCCCTGAGACCCTGAGACACTGAGACACTGAGATACATAGAACCAGAGGTCCTGAGACACTGAGACCCTGAGGCACTGAGACCCTGAGACCGAGAGGCCCTGAGACCCAGAGAGGCAGTGACCCAGAGGCCCTGAGACAGTGAGACACAGAGACCCAGAGGGCCTGAGACCCTGAGACCCAGAGACCCAAATGCCCTGAGACCCTGAGACCCTGAGACACTGAGAAACTGAGGCCCAGAGACCCAGAGGCCCTGAGACCCTGAGACACTGAGACCCAGAGTACCTGAGGCCGTGAGACCCTGAGACACTGAGACCCAAAGGCCCTGAGACCCTGAGACACTGAGACCCAGAGGCTCTGAGACCCTGAGACACAGAGACCCTTAGACCCAGAGGCCCTGAGACCCTGAGACCCTGAGAGACTGAGGCACTGAGACACTGAGACCCTGAGACCCGGAGGCCCTGAGAACCTGAGACACAGAGACCCAGAGGCCCTGAGACCCTGAGACACTGAGACCCAGAGGCCCTGAGACCCTGAGACCCTGAGACCCTGAGACCCAGAGACCATGAGACCCTGAGACGCAGAGGCCCTGAGACCCTGAGAGACAGTGACCCAGAGGCCCTGAGACCCTGAGACACTGAGACACTGAGACTGAGAGACACAGAGACCCACAGGCTCTGAGACACTGAGACCCTGAGACCCACAGTCCCTGAGGCCGTGAGACCCTGAGACACTGAGACGCTGAGACCCAGAGGCCCTGAGGCCCTGAGACACAGAGACCCCGAGACCGAGAGGCCCTGAGACCCTGAGAGACAGTGACCCAGAGGCCCTGAGCCAGTGAGACACAGAGACCCAGAGACCCTGAGACCCTGGGACACAGAGACCCAGAGACCCAGAGGCCCTGAGACCCTGAGACACAGAGACCCTGAGACCCTGAGACACTGAGAAATTGAGACCCAGAGACCCACAAGCCCTGAGACCCTGAGACACTGAGACACTGAGACACTGAGACTCAGTGACACAGAGACCCAGAGGCCCTGAGACCCTGAGACACTGAGACATTGAGACTCAGAAACCCAGAGACCCAGAGGACATGAGACAGAGAGACCTAGAGGCCCTGACAACCTGAGACACTGAGACACTGAGACTCAGAGACCCACCCAGAGGCCCTGAGACCCTGAGACACTGAGACATTGAGACTCAGAGACCCAGAGACAAAGAGGCCCTGAGACCCTGAGACCCGGAGACACTGAGACCCAGAGGCCCTGAGACCCTGAGACACTGAGACACTGAGACACTGAGACCCTGAGTCCCTAAGACCCAGAGGCCCTGAGACCCTGAGACACTGAGACTCAGATGCCCTGAGACCCTGAGACACTGAGACACTGAGACATTGAGACTCAGAGACCCAGAGACCCAGAGGCCCTGAGACCCTGAGACCCTGAGACCCTGAGACACAGAGACCCTGAGACACTCAGACACTGGGACATTGAGACCCTGAGACCCAGAGGCCCTGAGACACAGAGACCCAGAGACCCTGAGACCCTGAGACCTATAAGTCCTGAAACCCTGAGACCCTGAGGCACTGAGACCCTGAGACCGAGAGGCCCTGAGACCCTGAGAGAAAGTGACCCAGAGGCCCTGAGACAGTGAGACACAGAGACCCAGAGGCCCTGAGACCCTGAGACACTGAGACACAGAGACCCAGAGGCCCTGAGACCCTGAGACCCTGAGTCACTGAGACCCAGACACCCAGAGGCCCTGAGACCCTGAGACTCAGATACACAGAGACCCAGAGGCCCTGAGACCCTGAGACCCTGAGACACTGAGACCCAGAGGCCCTGAGGCCCTGAGACACTGAGACCCTGAGGCCCTGAGGCCCTGAGACCCTGAGACACAGAGACCCAGAGACCCTGAGTGACAGTAACCCAGTGGCCTTGATACAGTGAGACACAAAGACCCAGAGGCCCTGAGACCCTGAGACACAGTGACCCAGAGACCATGAGACCCTGAGACCCTGAGACACTGAGACACTGAGACTCAGAGACACGGAGACCCAGAGGCCTTGAGACCCTAAGACACTGAGACCCAGAGACCCTGAGACCCTGAGACCCATAAGTCCTGAAACCCTGAGACCCTGAGGCACTGAGACCCTGAGACCGAGAGGCCCTGAGACCCTGAGAGACAGTGACCCAGAGGCCCTGAGACAGTGAGACACAGAGACCCAGAGGCCCTGAGACCCTGAGACCCTGAGACACAGAGACCCAGAGGCCCTGAGACCCTGAGACCCTGAGACCCTGAGACACAGAGACCCAGAGACCCAGAGGCCCTGAGACACAGAGACACTGAGACACTGAGACTCAGATACACAGAGACCCAGAAGCCCTGAGAGACTGAGACCCTAAGACCCAGAGTCCCTGAGGCCGTGAGACCCTGAGACACTGAGACACAGAGGCCCTGAGGCTCTGAGACCCTGAGACACTGAGTGACAGTGACCCAGTGGCCTTGATACAGTGAGACACAAAGACCCAGAGGCCCTGAGACCCTGAGACACAGAGACCCAGAGACCATGAGACCCAGAGACCCTGAGACCCAGAGACCCTGAGACACTGAGACACTGAGACTCAGAGACACGGAGACGCAGAGGCCTTGAGACCCTAAGACACTGAGACCCAGAGGCCCTGAGGCCGTGAGACCCTGAGACCCTGAGACACTGAGACCCAGAGGCCCTGAGACCCTGAGACACAGAGACCCAGAGGCCCTGAGACTTGAGACCCTGAGACACAGAGACCCTGAGATCCTGAGGACCTGAGACCCTGAGACATTGAGACTCCGAAACCCAGAGATCCAAAGGCCCTGAGACCCTGAGACACTGAGACCCTGGGACGCAGATGCCCTGAGACCCTGAAACCCTGAGACACAGAGACCCAGAGGCCCTGAGACCCTGAGACCCTGAGACACATACGCCCTGATACCCAGAGGCCCTGAGACACTGAGACCCTGAGGCTCAGACGCCCTGAGGCCCTGTGACCCTGAGGCCCTGAGACACAGAGACCCTAAGGCCCAGAGGCCCTGAAACCCTGAGACACTGAGACATTGAGACTCAGAGACCCAGAGATCCAGAGGCCCTGAGACCCTGAGACCCTGTGACACAGAGACCCTGAGACAGTGAGACACTGAGACACTGAGACCCTGAGACCCTGAGACATGGAGACACTGAGGCCCTGAGACACTGAGACCCTGAGACACAGAGGCACTGAGGCCCTGAGCCCCTGAGACACTGAGACTCTGAGTCCCTGAGACTCTGAGACACTGAGAAACTGAGACCCAGAGACCCTGAGAAGCTGAGACCCTGAGACCAAGAGACACTGAGACAATGTAACTGTGAGACCCTGAGACACTGAGATCCTGAGACCCAGAGACCCTAAGAAAATGAGACACTGAGAACCTGAGACAATGACACACTGAGACCCTCCGACCCAGGGAACCAAAGACCTTGAGACACTGAGACCCTGAGACCCTGAGACACTGCGACACTGAGAGACTGTGACCATGAGCCCCTGAGACCCAGACACACTGAGAACTTGAGAGACTGAGACCCTGAGACACTGAGACACTGAGGCACAGAGACCCTGAGACCCAAAGGACCAGAGACGCAGAGACCCTGAGACCCGGAGACCCTGAGACACAGAGACACCGAGACACTGGGACAGAGACATTGAGGAACAGAGACGTTGCGACCCTCAAACCCTGAGACCCTGAGACACTGAGACCCAGAGTCCCTGAGAGCCAGACACGCAGTGACCCAGAGACCCTGAGACCCTGAGACACTGAGACACAGAGACCCTGAGACACTGAGACCCTGAGACCCAGAGGTCCGAGACCCTGAGACCCTGAGACACTGAGACAGTGTGACACAGAGACCCAGAGGCCCTGAGACCCTGAGACCCTGAGACACTGAGACCCTGAGACCCGGAGGCCCTGAGAACCTGAGACACAGAGACCCAGAGGCCCTGAGACCCTGAGACACTGAGACCCAGAGGCCCTGCGACCCTGAGACACTGAGACCCAGAGGCCCTGACACACTGAGACACTGAGACTGAGAGACACAGAGACCCACAGGCTCTGAGACACTGAGACCCTGAGACCCACAGTCCCTGAGGCCGTGAGACCCTGAGACACTGAGACGCTGAGACCCAGAGGCCCTGAGGCCCTGAGACACAGAGACCCCGAGACCGAGAGGCCCTGAGACCCTGAGAGACAGTGACCCAGAGGCCCTGAGCCAGTGAGAAATTGAGACCCAGAGACCCACAAGCCCTGAGACCCTGAGACACTGAGACACTGAGACTCAGTGACACAGAGACCCAGAGGCCCTGAGACCCTGAGGCCCTGAGACCCTGAGAACGTGAGACACTGAGACTTTGAGACTCAGAGACCCAGAGACATTGAGACTCAGAGACCCAGAGACCTAGAGGCCCTCAGACACAGAGACCCAGAAGCCCTGAGACCCTGAGACACAGAGACCCAGAGACCCTGAGACACTGAGACACAGAGACCCAAAGGCCCTGAGACCCTGAGACACTGAGACATTGAGACCCAGAGACACAGAGACCCAGAGGCCCTGAGACCCTGAGACCTTGGGACACTGAGACATTGAGACTCAGAGACACAGAGACCCAGATGCCCTGAGACCCTGAGACCCTGAGACACTATGACCCAGAGGCCCTGAGACCCTGAGACACTGAGATACTGAGACTCAGAGACACAGAGGCCCTGAGATCCTGAGACCCTGAGACACTGAGACATTGAGACTCAGAGACCCAGAGAACCTGAGGCCCTCAGACCGTGAGACACTGAGACCCAGAGGCCTTGAGACACTAACGCCCTGAGACCCTGAGGCCCTGAGACCCTGAGAACGTGAGACACTGAGACATTGAGACTCAGAGACCCAGAGAACCAGAGGGCCTGAGACACAGAGACCCTGAGACCCAAACGCACTGAGACCCTGAGGCACTGAGACCCTGAGGCCCAGACGCCCTGAGACCTGAGACACAGAGACCCAAAAGCCCTGAGACCCTGAGACACTGAGAATCAGAGACCCGGAGGCCCTCAGACCCTGAGACACTGAGATATTGAGACTCAGGGACTCAGAGACCCAGAGGCCCTGAGACCCTGAGACACTTAGACACTGAGACTCAGAGACCCAGAGAAACTGAGGCCCTCAGACCCTGAGACACTGAGACCCAGAGGCCCTGAGACACTAAAACCCTGAGACCCTGAGGCCCTGAGACCCTGAGAACGTGAGACACTGAGACATTGAGACTCAGAGACCCAGAGACCCAGAGGGCCTGAGACCCTGAGACACTGAGACACTGAGTCTCAGAGACACAGAGACATTGAGACTCAGACACCCAGAGGCTCAGAGACACTGAGACACTGAGACATTGAGACTCAGAGACACAGAGACCCAGAGGCCCTGAGACCCAGAGGCCCTGAGACCCTGAGAACCTGAGACACTGAGACATTGAGACTCAGAGACCCAGAGGCCCTGAGACCCTGAGACACTGAGACCCTAAGACCCAGAGGCCCTGAGACCCTGAGAACCTGAGACACTGAGACATTGAGACTCAGAGACCCAGAGGCCCTGAGCCCCTGAGACACTGTGACTCAGAGACCCAGAGACCCTGAGACCCTGAGACACACAAAACCAGAGGTCCCGAGACACTGAGACCCTGAGGCACTGAGACCCTGAGATCGAGAGGCCCTGAGACCCAGAGAGGCAGTGACCCAGAGGCCCTGAGACAGTGAGACACAGAGACCCAGAGGGCCTGAGACCCTGAGACCCAGAGACCCAAATGCCCTGAGACCCTGAGACCCTGAGACACTGAGAAACTGAGGCCCAGAGACCCAGAGGCCCTGAGACCCTGAGACACTGAGACCCAGAGTCCCTGAGGCCGTGAGACCCTGAGACACTGAGACCCAAAGGCCCTGAGACCCTGAGACACTGAGACCCAGAGGCTCTGAGACCCTGAGACACAGAGACCCTTAGACCCAGAGGCCCTGAGACCCTGAGACCCTGAGAGACTGAGGCACTGAGACACTGAGACCCTGAGACCCGGAGGCCCTGAGAACCTGAGACACAGAGACCCAGAGGCCCTGAGACCCTGAGACACTGAGACCCAGAGGCCCTGAGACCCTGAGACCCTGAGACCCTGAGACCCAGAGACCATGAGACCCTGAGAGGCAGAGGCCCTGAGACCCTGAGAGACAGTGACCCAGAGGCCCTGAGACCCTGAGACACTGAGACACTGAGACTGAGAGACACAGAGACCCAGAGGCTCTGAGACACTGAGACCCTGAGACCCACAGTCCCTGAGGCCATGAGACCCTGAGACACTGAGACGCTGAGACCCAGAGGCCCTGAGGCCCTGAGACACAGAGACCCCGAGACCGAGAGGCCCTGAGACCCTGAGAGACAGTGACCCAGAGGCCCTGAGCCAGTGAGACACAGAGACCCAGAGACCCTGAGACCCTGGGACACAGAGACCCAGAGACCCAGAGGCCCTGAGACCCTGAGACACAGAGACCCTGAGACCCTGAGACACTGAGAAATTGAGACCCAGAGACCCACAAGCCCTGAGACCCTGAGACACTGAGACACTGAGACACTGAGACTCAGTGACACAGAGACCCAGAGGCCCTGAGACCCTGAGACCCTGAGACACTGAGACATTGAGACTCAGAAACCCAGAGACCCAGAGGACATGAGACAGAGAGACCCAGAGGCCCTGACAACCTGAGACACTGAGACATTGAGACTCAGAGACCCAGAGACCCAGAGGCCCTGAGACCCTGAGACCCGGAGACACTGAGACCCAGAGGCCCTGAGACCCTGAGACACTGCGACCCAGAGGCCCTGAGACTCTGAGACACTGAGACCCTGAGTCCCTAAGACCCAGAGGCCCTGAGACCCTGAGACACTGAGACACTGAGATACACAGAACCAGAGGTCCTGAGACACTGAGACCCTGAGGCACTGAGACCCTGAGACCGAGAGGCCCTGAGACCCAGAGAGGCAGTGACCCAGAGGCCCTGAGACAGTGAGACACAGAGACCCAGAGGGCCTGAGACCCTGAGACCCAGAGACCCAAATGCCCTGAGACCCTGAGACCCTGAGACACTGAGAAACTGAGGCCCAGAGACCCAGAGGCCCTGAGACCCTGAGACACTGAGACCCAGAGTACCTGAGGCCGTGAGACCCTGAGACACTGAGACCCAAAGGCCCTGAGACCCTGAGACACTGAGACCCAGAGGCTCTGAGACCCTGAGACACAGAGACCCTTAGACCCAGAGGCCCTGAGACCCTGAGACCCTGAGAGACTGAGGCACTGAGACACTGAGACCCTGAGACCCGGAGGCCCTGAGAACCTGAGACACAGAGACCCAGAGGCCCTGAGACCCTGAGACACTGAGACCCAGAGGCCCTGAGACCCTGAGACCCTGAGACCCTGAGACCCAGAGACCATGAGACCCTGAGACGCAGAGGCCCTGAGACCCTGAGAGACAGTGACCCAGAGGCCCTGAGACCCTGAGACACTGAGACACTGAGACTGAGAGACACAGAGACCCACAGGCTCTGAGACACTGAGACCCTGAGACCCACAGTCCCTGAGGCCGTGAGACCCTGAGACACTGAGACGCTGAGACCCAGAGGCCCTGAGGCCCTGAGACACAGAGACCCCGAGACCGAGAGGCCCTGAGACCCTGAGAGACAGTGACCCAGAGGCCCTGAGCCAGTGAGACACAGAGACCCAGAGACCCTGAGACCCTGGGACACAGAGACCCAGAGACCCAGAGGCCCTGAGACCCTGAGACACAGAGACCCTGAGACCCTGAGACACTGAGAAATTGAGACCCAGAGACCCACAAGCCCTGAGACCCTGAGACACTGAGACACTGAGACACTGAGACTCAGTGACACAGAGACCCAGAGGCCCTGAGACCCTGAGACACTGAGACATTGAGACTCAGAAACCCAGAGACCCAGAGGACATGAGACAGAGAGACCTAGAGGCCCTGACAACCTGAGACACTGAGACACTGAGACTCAGAGACCCACCCAGAGGCCCTGAGACCCTGAGACACTGAGACATTGAGACTCAGAGACCCAGAGACAAAGAGGCCCTGAGACCCTGAGACCCGGAGACACTGAGACCCAGAGGCCCTGAGACCCTGAGACACTGAGACACTGAGACACTGAGACCCTGAGTCCCTAAGACCCAGAGGCCCTGAGACCCTGAGACACTGAGACTCAGATGCCCTGAGACCCTGAGACACTGAGACACTGAGACATTGAGACTCAGAGACCCAGAGACCCAGAGGCCCTGAGACCCTGAGACCCTGAGACCCTGAGACACAGAGACCCTGAGACACTCAGACACTGGGACATTGAGACCCTGAGACCCAGAGGCCCTGAGACACAGAGACCCAGAGACCCTGAGACCCTGAGACCTATAAGTCCTGAAACCCTGAGACCCTGAGGCACTGAGACCCTGAGACCGAGAGGCCCTGAGACCCTGAGAGAAAGTGACCCAGAGGCCCTGAGACAGTGAGACACAGAGACCCAGAGGCCCTGAGACCCTGAGACACTGAGACACAGAGACCCAGAGGCCCTGAGACCCTGAGACCCTGAGTCACTGAGACCCAGACACCCAGAGGCCCTGAGACCCTGAGACTCAGATACACAGAGACCCAGAGGCCCTGAGACCCTGAGACCCTGAGACACTGAGACCCAGAGGCCCTGAGGCCCTGAGACACTGAGACCCTGAGGCCCTGAGGCCCTGAGACCCTGAGACACAGAGACCCAGAGACCCTGAGTGACAGTAACCCAGTGGCCTTGATACAGTGAGACACAAAGACCCAGAGGCCCTGAGACCCTGAGACACAGTGACCCAGAGACCATGAGACCCTGAGACCCTGAGACACTGAGACACTGAGACTCAGAGACACGGAGACCCAGAGGCCTTGAGACCCTAAGACACTGAGACCCAGAGACCCTGAGACCCTGAGACCCATAAGTCCTGAAACCCTGAGACCCTGAGGCACTGAGACCCTGAGACCGAGAGGCCCTGAGACCCTGAGAGACAGTGACCCAGAGGCCCTGAGACAGTGAGACACAGAGACCCAGAGGCCCTGAGACCCTGAGACCCTGAGACACAGAGACCCAGAGGCCCTGAGACCCTGAGACCCTGAGACCCTGAGACACAGAGACCCAGAGACCCAGAGGCCCTGAGACACAGAGACACTGAGACACTGAGACTCAGATACACAGAGACCCAGAAGCCCTGAGAGACTGAGACCCTAAGACCCAGAGTCCCTGAGGCCGTGAGACCCTGAGACACTGAGACACAGAGGCCCTGAGGCTCTGAGACCCTGAGACACTGAGTGACAGTGACCCAGTGGCCTTGATACAGTGAGACACAAAGACCCAGAGGCCCTGAGACCCTGAGACACAGAGACCCAGAGACCATGAGACCCAGAGACCCTGAGACCCAGAGACCCTGAGACACTGAGACACTGAGACTCAGAGACACGGAGACGCAGAGGCCTTGAGACCCTAAGACACTGAGACCCAGAGGCCCTGAGGCCGTGAGACCCTGAGACCCTGAGACACTGAGACCCAGAGGCCCTGAGACCCTGAGACACAGAGACCCAGAGGCCCTGAGACTTGAGACCCTGAGACACAGAGACCCTGAGATCCTGAGGACCTGAGACCCTGAGACATTGAGACTCCGAAACCCAGAGATCCAAAGGCCCTGAGACCCTGAGACACTGAGACCCTGGGACGCAGATGCCCTGAGACCCTGAAACCCTGAGACACAGAGACCCAGAGGCCCTGAGACCCTGAGACCCTGAGACACATACGCCCTGATACCCAGAGGCCCTGAGACACTGAGACCCTGAGGCTCAGACGCCCTGAGGCCCTGTGACCCTGAGGCCCTGAGACACAGAGACCCTAAGGCCCAGAGGCCCTGAAACCCTGAGACACTGAGACATTGAGACTCAGAGACCCAGAGATCCAGAGGCCCTGAGACCCTGAGACCCTGTGACACAGAGACCCTGAGACAGTGAGACACTGAGACACTGAGACCCTGAGACCCTGAGACATGGAGACACTGAGGCCCTGAGACACTGAGACCCTGAGACACAGAGGCACTGAGGCCCTGAGCCCCTGAGACACTGAGACTCTGAGTCCCTGAGACTCTGAGACACTGAGAAACTGAGACCCAGAGACCCTGAGAAGCTGAGACCCTGAGACCAAGAGACACTGAGACAATGTAACTGTGAGACCCTGAGACACTGAGATCCTGAGACCCAGAGACCCTAAGAAAATGAGACACTGAGAACCTGAGACAATGACACACTGAGACCCTCCGACCCAGGGAACCAAAGACCTTGAGACACTGAGACCCTGAGACCCTGAGACACTGCGACACTGAGAGACTGTGACCATGAGCCCCTGAGACCCAGACACACTGAGAACTTGAGAGACTGAGACCCTGAGACACTGAGACACTGAGGCACAGAGACCCTGAGACCCAAAGGACCAGAGACGCAGAGACCCTGAGACCCGGAGACCCTGAGACACAGAGACACCGAGACACTGGGACAGAGACATTGAGGAACAGAGACGTTGCGACCCTCAAACCCTGAGACCCTGAGACACTGAGACCCAGAGTCCCTGAGAGCCAGACACGCAGTGACCCAGAGACCCTGAGACCCTGAGACACTGAGACACAGAGACCCTGAGACACTGAGACCCTGAGACCCAGAGGTCCGAGACCCTGAGACCCTGAGACACTGAGACAGTGTGACACAGAGACCCAGAGGCCCTGAGACCCTGAGACCCTGAGACACTGAGACCCTGAGACCCGGAGGCCCTGAGAACCTGAGACACAGAGACCCAGAGGCCCTGAGACCCTGAGACACTGAGACCCAGAGGCCCTGCGACCCTGAGACACTGAGACCCAGAGGCCCTGACACACTGAGACACTGAGACTGAGAGACACAGAGACCCACAGGCTCTGAGACACTGAGACCCTGAGACCCACAGTCCCTGAGGCCGTGAGACCCTGAGACACTGAGACGCTGAGACCCAGAGGCCCTGAGGCCCTGAGACACAGAGACCCCGAGACCGAGAGGCCCTGAGACCCTGAGAGACAGTGACCCAGAGGCCCTGAGCCAGTGAGAAATTGAGACCCAGAGACCCACAAGCCCTGAGACCCTGAGACACTGAGACACTGAGACTCAGTGACACAGAGACCCAGAGGCCCTGAGACCCTGAGACCCTGAGACACTGAGACATTGAGACTCAGAAACCCAGAGACCCAGAGGACATGAGACAGAGAGACCCAGAGGCCCTAAGAACCTGAGACCCTGAGACACTGAGACTCAGAGACCCACCCAGAGGCCCTGAGACACTGAGACCCGGAGACACTGAGACCCAGAGGCCCTGAGACCCTGAGACACTGCGACCCAGAGGCCCTGAGACTCTGAGACACTGAGACCCTGAGTCCCTAAGACCCAGAGGCCCTGAGACCCTGAGACACTGAGACTCAGAGGCCCTGAGACCCTGAGACACTGAGACATTGAGACTCAGAGACCCAGAGACCCAGAGGCCCTGAGACCCTGAGACCCTGTGACACAGAGACCCTGAGACAGTGAGACACTGAGACAGTGAGACACTGAGACACTGAGACCCTGAGACACGGAGACATGGAGACACTGAGGCCCTGAGACACTGAGACCCTGAGACACAGAGGCACTGAGGCCCTGAGCCCCTGAGACACTGAGACTCTGAGTCCCTGAGACTCTGAGACACTGAGAAACTGAGACCCAGAGACCCTGAGAAGCTGAGACCCTGAGACCAAGAGACACTGAGACAATGTAACCGTGAGATCCTGAGTCACTGAGACACTGAGATCCTGAGACCCAGAGACCCTAAGAAAATGAGACACTGAGAACCTGAGACAATGACACACTGAGACCCTCCGACCCAGGGAACCAAAGACCTTGAGACACTGAGACCCTGAGACCCTGAGACACTGAGACACTGAGAGACTGTGACCATGAGCCCCTGAGACCCAGACACACTGAGAACTTGAGAGACTGAGAC
Source organism: Carcharhinus amblyrhynchos (assembly GCF_965287045.1). Lineage (NCBI taxonomy): Eukaryota > Metazoa > Chordata > Chondrichthyes > Carcharhiniformes > Carcharhinidae > Carcharhinus > Carcharhinus amblyrhynchos. The sequence continues at coordinate 766,742 of NW_027649804.1, read as the reverse complement.
CCTGAGACACTGAGACACTGAGGCACAGAGACCCTGAGACCCAAAGGACCAGAGACGCAGAGACCCTGAGACCCGGAGACCCTGAGACACAGAGACACCGAGACACTGGGACAGAGACATTGAGGAACAGAGACGTTGCGACCCTCAAACCCTGAGACCCTGAGACACTGAAACCCAGAGTCCCTGAGAGCCAGACACGCAGTGACCCAGAGACCCTGAGACCCTGAGACACTGAGACACAGAGACCCTGAGACCCTGAGACCCAGAGGTCCGAGACCCTGAGACCCTGAGACACTGAGACAGTGTGACAAAGAGACACAGAGGCCCTGAGACCCTGAGACCCTGAAAGACTGAGGCACTGAGACACTGAGACCCTGAGACCCGGAGGCCCTGAGAACCTGAGACACAGAGACCCAGAGGCCCTGAGACCCTGAGACACTGAGACCCAGAGGCCCTGAGACCCTGAGACACTGAGACCCAGAGGCCCTGAGACACTGAGACACTGAGACTGAGAGACACAGAGACCCACAGGCTCTGAGACACTGAGACCCTGAGACCCACAGTCCCTGAGGCCGTGAGACCCTGAGGCACTGAGACACAGAGACCCCGAGACCGAGAGGCCCTGAGACCCTGAGAGACAGTGACCCAGAGACCCTGAGACCCTGGGACACAGAGATCCAGAGACCCAGAGGCCCTGAGACCCTGAGACACAGAGACCCTGAGACCCTGAGACACTGAGAAATTGAGACCCAGAGACCCACAAGCCCTGAGACCCTGAGACACTGAGACACTGAGACTCAGTGACACCGAGACCCAGAGGCCCTGAGACCCTGAGACACTGAGACATTGAGACTCAGAAACCCAGAGACCCAGAGGACATGAGACAGAGAGACCCAGAGGCCCTGAGAACCTGAGACACTGAGACACTGAGACTCAGAGACCCACCCAGAGGCCCTGAGACCCTGAGACACAGAGACCCAGAGACCATGAGTGACAGTGACCCAGTGGCCTTGATACAGTGAGACACAAAGACCCAGAGACCATGAGACCCAGAGACCCTGAGACACTGAGACACTGAGACTCAGAGACACGGAGACCCAGAGGCCTTGAGACCCTAAGACACTGAGACCCAGAGACCCTGAGACCCATAAGTCCTGAAACCCTGAGACCCTGAGGCACTGAGACCCTGAGACCGAGAGGCCCTGAGACCCTGAGAGACAGTGACCCAGAGGCCCTGAGACAGTGAGACACAGAGACCCAGAGGCCCTGAGACCCTGAGACCCTGAGACACAGAGACCCAGAGGCTCTGAGACCCTGAGACACTGAGACACAGAGACCCAGAGACCCAGAGGCTCTGAGACACTGAGACACTGAGACTCAGATACACAGAGACCCAGAAGCCCTGAGACACTAAGACCCTAAGACCCAGAGTCCCTGAGGCCGTGAGACCCTGAGACACTGAGACCCAGAGGCCCTGAGGCCCTGAGACACTGAGACCCGGAGACCCAGAGGCCCTGAGGCTCTGAGACCCTGAGACCCTGAGTGACAGTGACCCAGTGGCCTTGATACAGTGAGACACAAAGACCCAGAGGCCCTGAGACCCTGAGACACAGAGACCCAGAGACCATGAGACCCACAGACCCTGAGACACTGAGACACTGAGACACTGAGAGTCAGATACACGGAGACCCAGAGGCCTTGAGACCCTAAGACACTGAGACCCAGAGGCCCTGAGGCCGTGAGACCCTGAGACCCTGAGACACTGAGACCCAGAGGCCCTGAGACCCTGAGACACAGAGGCCCTGAGACACGAGACCCTGAGACCCAGAGGCCTTGAGGCCCTGAGACTTGAGACCCTGTGACACAGAGACCCTGAGATCCTGAGGACCTGAGACCCTGAGACACTGAGACATTGAGACTCCGAAACCCAGAGATCCAAAGGCCCTGAGACCCTGAGACACTGAGACCCTGAGACCCAGATGCCCTGAGACCCTGAAACCCTGAGACACAGAGACCCAGAGGTCCTGAGACCCTGAGACCCTGAGACACATACACCCTGAAACCCAGAGGCCCTGAGACACTGAGACCCTGAGGCTCAGACGCCCTGAGGCCCTGTGACCCTGAGACCCTGAGACACAGAGACCCTGAGGCCCAGAGGCCCTGAGACCCTGAGAAACTGAAACATTGAGACTCAGAGACCCAGAGATCCAGAGGCCCGGAGACCCTGAGACCCTGTGACACAGAGACCCTGAGACAGTGAGACACTGAGACACTGAGACCCTGAGACATGGAGACATGGAGACACTGAGGCCCTGAGACACTGAGACCCTGAGACACAGAGGCACTGAGGCCCTGAGCCCCTGAGACACTGAGACTCTGAGTCCCTGAGACTCTGAGACACTGAGAAACTGAGACCCAGAGACCCTGAGAAGCTGAGACCCTGAGACCAAGAGACACTGAGACAATGTAACTGTGAGACCCTGAGTCACTGAGATCCTGAGACCCAGAGACCCTAAGAAAATGAGACACTGAGAACCTGAGACAATGACACACTGAGACCCTCCGACCCAGGGAACCAAAGACCTTGAGACACTGAGACCCTGAGACCCTGAGACACTGAGACACTGAGAGACTGTGACCATGAGCCCCTGAGACCCAGATACACTGAGAACTTGAGAGACTGAGACCCTGAGACACTGAGGCACAGAGGCCCTGAGACCCTGAGACACTGAGATACTGTGACTCAGAGACCCAGTGACCCAGAGGCCCTGAGACCCTGAGACCCTGAGACCCAAAGGACCAGAGACGCAGAGACCCGGAGACCCTGAGACACAGAGACACCGAGACACTGGGACAGAGACATTGAGGAACAGAGACGTTGCGCCCCTGAAACCCTGAGACCCTGAGACACTGAGACCCAGAGTCCCTGAGAGCCAGACACGCAGTGACCCAGAGACCCTGAGACCCTGAGACACTGAGACACAGAGAACCTGAGACACTGAGACCCTGAGACCCAGAGGCCCTGAGACCCTGAGACACAGAGACCCAGAGGCCATGAGACCCTGAGACACTGAGACACTGAGACAATGAGACTCAGAGACCCAGAGACCCACAGGCCCTGAGACCCTGAGACACTGAGACCCAGAGGCCCTGAGACCCAGAGTCCCAGAGACCCAGAGGCCCTGAGACCCTGAGACACTGAGACCCAGAGGCCCTGAGACACTGAGGCTCTGAGACCCTGAGGCCCTGAGACCCTGAGAACGTGAGACACTGAGACATTGAGACTCAGAGACCCAGAGGCTCTGAGACACTGAGACATTGAGACATTGAGACTCAGAGACACAGAGACCTAGAGGCCCTGAGACACAGAGACCCAGAGGCCCTGAGACCCTGAGACACAGAGACCCAGAGACCCTGAGACACTGAGACCCAAAGGCCCTGAGACCCTGACACACTGAGACATTGAGACCCAGAGACACAGAGACCCAGAAGCCCTGAGACCCTGAGACCCTGAGACACTATGACCCAGAGGCCCTGAGACCCTGAGACACTGAGACACTGAGACTCAGAGACACAGAGGCCCTGAGATCCTGAGACCCTGAGACACTGAGACATTGAGACTCAGAGACCCAGAGAAACTGAGGCCCTCAGACCCTGAGACACTGAGACCCAGAGGCCTTGAGACACTTACGCCCTGAGACCCTGAGGCCCTGAGACACTGAGAACGTGAGACACTGAGACATTGAGACTCAGAGACCCAGAGACCCAGAGGGCCTGAGACACAGAGACCCAGACACCCTGAGACCCTGACACACTGAGACCCTGAGACCCAAAGGCACTGAGACCCTGAGACACTGAGACCCTGAGGCCCAGACGCCCTGAGACCTGAGACACAGAGACCCAAAAGCCCTGAGACCCTGAGGCACTGAGATATTGAGACTCAGGGACACAGAGACCCAGAGGCCCTGAGACCCTGAGACCCTGAGACACAGAGACCCAGAGGCCCTGAGACCCTGAGACACTTAGACACTGAGACTCAGAGACCCAGAGAAACTGAGGCCCTCAGACCCTGAGACACTGAGACCCAGAGGCCCTGAGACACTAAAACCCTGAGACCCTGAGGCCCTGAGACCCTGAGAACGTGAGACACTGAGACATTGAGACTCAGGGACACAGAGACCCAGAGGCCCTGAGACCCTGAGACCCTGAGACACAGAGACCCAGAGGCCCTGAGACCCTGAGACACTTAGACACTGAGACTCAGAGACCCAGAGAAACTGAGGCCCTCAGACCCTGAGACACTGAGACCCAGAGGCCCTGAGACACTAAAACCCTGAGACCCTGAGGCCCTGAGACCCTGAGAACGTGAGACACTGAGACATTGAGACTCAGAGACCCAGAGACCCAGAGGGCCTGAGACACAGTGACCCAGATACCCTGAGACCCTGACACACTGAGACCCTGAGACCCAAAGGCACTGAGACCCTGAGACACTGAGACCCTGAGGCCCAGACGCCCTGAGACCTGCGACACAGAGACCCAAAAGCCCTGAGACCCTGAGGCACTGAGATATTGAGACTCGGGGACACAGAGACCCAGAGGCCCTGAGACCCTGAGACCCTGAGACACAGAGACCCAGAGGCCCTGAGACCCTGAGACACTTAGACACTGAGACTCAGAGACCCAGAGAAACTGAGGCCCTCAGACCCTGAGACACTGAGACCCAGAGGCCCTGAGACACTAAAACCCTGAGACCCTGAGGCCCTGAGACCCTGAGAACGTGAGACACTGAGACATTGAGACTCAGAGACCCAGAGACCCAGAGGGCCTGAGACCCTGAGACACTGAGACTCAGAGACACAGAGAGATTGAGACTCAGACACCCAGAGGCTCAGAGACACTGAGACACTGAGACATTGAGACTCAGAGACACAGAGACCCAGAGGCCCTGAGACACAGAGACCCAGAAGCCCTGAGACACTGAGACCCAGAGACCCAGAGGCCCCGAGGCCCTGAGACACAGAGACCCAGTGGCCCTGAGAAACTGAGACCCTGAGACACTGAGACTCAGAGACCCAGAGATCCAGAGGACCTGAGACCCTGAGACACAGAGACCCAGAGGCCCTGAGACACTGAGACCCAGAGGCCCTGAGACCCTGAGAACCTGAGACACTGAGACATTGAGACTCAGAGACCCAGAGGCCCTGAGACCCAGAGACACTGTGACTCAGAGACCCAGAGACCCTGAGACCCTGAGACACACAGACCCAGAGGCCCTGAGGCCCTGAGACCCAGAGACCCTGACACCCTGAGACACTCAGAACCAGAGGCCCTGAGACCCTGAGACCCAGAGACCCTGAGACCCTGAGACCTATAGGCCCTGAGAACCTGAGACCCTGAGGCACTGAGACCCTGAGACCGAGAGGCTCTGAGACCCTGAGAGGCAGTGACCCAGAGGCCCTGAGACAGTGAGACACAGAGACCCAGAGGCCCTGAGACCCTGAGACACAGAGACCCAGAGACCCAGAGACCCAAATGCCCTGAGACCCTGAGACCCTGAAACACTGAGAAACTGAGACCCAGAGACCCAGAGGCCCTGAGACCCTGAGACACTGAGACCCAGAGTCCCTGAGGCCGTGAGACCCTGAGACACTGAGACCCAAAGGCCCTGAGACTCTGAGACACTGAGACCCTGAGACCCAGAGGCCCTGAGACCATGAGACCCTGAGAGACTGAGGCACTGAGACACTGAGACCCTGAGACCCGGAGGCCCTGACAACCTGAGACACAGAGACCCAGAGGCCCTGAGACCCTGAGACACTGAGACCCAGAGGCCCTGAGACCCTGAGACACTGAGACCCAGAGACCATGAGACCCTGAGACGCAGAGGCCCTGAGACCCTGAGAGACAGTGACCCAGAGGCCCTGAGACCCTGAGACACTGAGACACTGAGACACTGAGACTGAGAGACACAGAGACCCACAGGCTCTGAGACACTGAGACCCTGAGACCCACAGTCCCTGAGGCCGTGAGACCCTGAGACGCTGAGACCCAGAGGCCCTGAGGCCCTGAGACACAGAGACCCTGAGACCGAGAGGCCCTGAGACCGTGAGAGACAGTGACACAGAGGCCCTGAGCCAGTGAGACACAGAGACCCAGAGACCATGAGACCCTGGGACATAGAGACCCAGAGACCCAGAGGCCCTGAGACCCTGAGACACAGAGACCCTGAGACCCTGAGACACTGAGAAATTGAGACCCAGAGACCCACAAGCCCTGAGACCCTGAGACACTTTGACACTGAGACACAGTGACACAGAGACCCAGAGGCCCTGAGACCCTGAGACCCTGAGACACTGAGACATTGAGACTCAGAAACCCAGAGACCCAGAGGACATGAGACAGAGAGACCCAGAGGCCCTGACAACCTGAGACACTGAGACACTGAGACTCAGAGACCCACCCAGAGGCCCTGAGACCCTGAGACACTGAGACACTGAGACTCAGAGACCCAGAGACCCAGAGGCCCTGAGACCCTGAGACCCGGAGACACTGAGACCCAGAGGCCCTGAGACCCTGAGACACTGCGACCCAGAGGCCCTGAGACCCTGAGACACTGAGACCTTGAGTCCCTAAGACCCAGAGGCCCTGAGACCCTGAGACTCTGAGACTCAGAGGCCCTGAGACCCTGAGACACTGAGACCCTGAGACACAGAGACCCTGAAACACTCAGACACTGAGACATTGAGACGCAGAGACCCAGAGGCCCTGAGACATAGAGACCCAGAGACCCTGAGACCCTGAGACCTATAAGTCCTGAAACCCTGAGACCCTGAGACACTGAGACCCAGAGGCCCTGAGGCCCTGAGACACTGAGACCCTGAGACCATGAGACCCAGAGACCCAGAGACCCTGGGACACTGAGACACTGAGACACTGAGACTCAGAGACACGGAGACCCAGAGGCCTTGAGACCCTAAGACACTGAGACCCAGAGGCCCTGAGGCCGTGAGACCCTGAGACCCTGAGACACTGAGACCCAGAGGCCCTGAGACCATGAGACCCTGAGACCCAGAGGCCCTGAGGCCCTGAGACTTGAGACCCTGAGACACTGAGACACTGAGACATTGAGACTCAGAGACCCAGAGGCCCTGAGACCCTGAGACACAGAGACCCTGAGACACTCAGACACTGAGGCATTGAGACCCAGAGACCCAGAGGCCCTGAGACACAGAGACCCAGAGACCCTGAGACCCTGAGACCTATAAGTCCTGAAACCCTGAGACCCTGAGGCACTGAGACCCTGAGACCGAGAGGCCCTGAGACCCTGAGAGACAGTGACCCAGAGGCCCTGAGACAGTGAGACACAGAGACCCAGAGGCCCTGAGACCCTGAGATCCTGAGACACAGAGACCCAGAGGCCCTGAGACCCTGAGACCCTGAGACCCAGAGACCCAGAGACCCAGAGGCCCTGAGACCCTGAGACACAGAGACCCAGAGGCCCTGAGACCCTGAGACCCTGAGACACAGAGGCCCAGAGACCCAGAGGCCCTGAGACCCTGAGACACTGAGACACTGAGACTCAGATACACAGAGACCCAGAAGCCCTGAGACACGGAGACCCTAAGACCCAGAGTCCCTGAGGCCGTGAGACCCTGAGACACTGAGACCCAGAGGCCCTGAGGCCCTGAGGCCCTGAGACACTGAGACCCTGAGACCCAGAGGCCCTGAGGCCCTGAGACACAGAGACACAGAGACCCTGAGACACTGAGTGACAGTGACCCAGTGGCCTTGATAGAGTGAGACACAAAGACCCAGAGGCCCTGAGACCCTGAGACACAGAGACCCAGAGACCATGAGACTCAGAGACCCTGAGAAACTGAGACACTGAGACACTGAGACACTGAGACTCAGATACACGGAGACGCAGAGGCCTTGAGACCCTAAGACACTGAGACCCAGAGGCCCTGAGGCCGTGAGACCCTGAGACCCTGAGACACTGAGACCCAGAGGCCCTGAGACCCTGAGACACAGAGACCCAGAGGCCCTGAGACACTGAGACCCTGAGACCCAGAGGCCCTGAGGCCCTGAGACTTGAGACCCTGAGACACAGAGACCCTGAGATCCTGAGGACCTGAGACCCTGAGACACTGAGACATTGAGACTCCGAAACCCAGAGATCCAAAGGCCCTGAGACCCTGAGACACTGAGACCCTGAGACCCAGATGCCCTGAGACCCTGAAACCCTGAGACACAGAGACACATACACCCTGAAACCCAGAGGCCCTGAGACACTGAGACCCTGAGGCTCAGACGCCCTGAGGCCCTGTGACCCTGAGACCCTGAGACACAGAGACCCTGAGGCCCAGAGGCCCTGAGGCCCTGAGACACTGAGACATTGAGACTCAGAGACCCAGAGATCCGGAGGCCCTGAGACCCTGAGACCCTGTGACACAGAGACCCTGAGACAGTGAGACACTGAGACACTGAGACCCTGAGACACGGAGACATGGAGACACTGAGGCCCTGAGCCCCTGAGACACTGAGACTCTGAGTCCCTGAGACTCTGAGACACTGAGAAACTGAGACCCAGAGACCCTGAGAAGCTGAGACCCTGAGACCAAGAGACACTGAGACAATGTAACTGTGAGACCCTGAGTTACTGAGACACTGAGACACTGAGATCCTGAGACCCAGAGACCCTAAGAAAATGAGACCCTGAGAACCTGAGACAATGACACACTGAGCCCCTCCGACCCAGGGAACCAAAGACCTTGAGACACTGAGACCCTGAGACCCTGAGACACTGAGACACTGAGAGACTGTGACCATGAGCCCCTGAGACCCAGACACACTGAGAACTTGAGAGACTGAGACCCTGAGACACTGAGACACTGAGGCACAGAGACCCTGAGACCCAAAGGACCAGAGACGCAGAGACCCTGAGACCCGGAGACCCTGAGACACAGAGACACCGAGACACTGGGACAGAGACATTGCGGAACAGAGACGTTGCGACCCTCAAACCCTGAGACCCTGAGACACTGAGACACAGAGACCCTGAGACACTGAGACCCTGAGACCCAGAGGCCCGAGACCCTGAGACCCTGAGACACTGAGACACTGAGACACAGAGACCCTGAGACAGTGAGACCCTGAGACCCAGAGGCCCGAGACCCTGAGACACTGAGACACGGAGACAGTGTGACACAGAGACCCAGAGGCCCTGAGACCATGAGACACTGAGACCCTGAGACCCAGAGGCCCTGAGACCCTGAGACACTGAGACCCTGAGACCCAGAGGCCCTGAGACCCTGAGACACAGAGACCCCGAGGCCATGAGACCCTGAGACACTGAGACACTGAGACAATGAGACTCAGAGACCCAGAGACGCAGAGACCCAAAGGCCCTGAGACCCTGAGACACTGAGACCCTGAGGCCCTGAGACCCAGAGTCCCAGAGACCCAGAGGCCCTGAGACCCTGAGACACTGAGACCCAGAGCCCCTGAGACCCTGAGGCCCTGAGACCCTGAGAACGTGAGACACTGAGACATTGAGACTCAGAGACCCAGAGACATTGAGACTCAGAGACCCAGAGGCTCTGAGACACTGAGACACTGAGACATTGAGACCCAGAGACACAGAGACCCAGAGGCCCTGAGACCCTGAGAACCTGAAATACTGAGACATTGAGACTCAGAGACACAGAGACCCAGATGCCCTGAGACCCTGAGACCCTGAGACACTATGACCCAGAGGCCCTGAGACCCTGAGACACTGAGACTCTGAGACATTGAGACTCAGAGACCCAGAGAAACTGAGGCCCTCAGACCCTGAGACACTGAGACCCAGAGGCCTTGAGACACTAACGCCCTGAGACCCTGAGGCCCTGAGACCCTGAGAACGTGAGACACTGAGACATTGAGACTCAGAGACCCAGAGACCCATAGGGCCTGAGACACAGAGACCCAGACACCCTGAGACCCTGACACACTGAGACCCTGAGACCCAAAGGCACTGAGACCCTGAGACCCTGAGGCCCAGACGCCCTGAGACCCTGAGACACAGAGACCCAAAAGCCCTGAGACCCTGAGACACTGAGAATCAGAGACCCAGAGATCCAGAGGACCTGAGACCCTGAGACACTGAGACCCTGAGACACAGAGACCCAGAGGCCCTGAGACACTGAGACACTGAGACCCTGAGACCCAGAGGCCCTGAGACCCTGAGAACCTGAGACACTGAGACATTGAGACTCAGAGACCCAGAGGCCCTGAGACCCTGAGACACTGAGATATTGAGATTCAGGGACACAGAGACCCAGAGGCCCTGAGACCCTGAGACCCTGAGACACAGAGACCCAGAGGCCCTGAGACCCTGAGACACTTAGACACTGAGACTCAGAGGCACAGAGGCCCTGAGATCCTGAGACCCTGAGACACTGAGTCATTGAGAAACAGAGACCCAGAGAAACTGAGGCCCTCAGACCCTGAGACACTGAGACCCAGAGGCCCTGAGACACTAAAACCCTGAGACCCTGAGGCCCTGAGACCCTGAGAACGTGAGACACTGAGACATTGAGACTCAGAGACCCAGAGACCCAGAGGGCCTGAGACCCTGAGACACTGAGACTCAGAGACACAGAGACATTGAGACTCAGACACCCAGATGCCCAGAGACACTGAGGCACTGAGACATTGAGACTCAGAGACACAGAGACCCAGAGGCCCTGAGACACAGAGACCCAGAAGCCCTGAGACACTGAGACCCAGAGACCCAGAGGCCCTGAGGCCCTGAGACACAGAGACCCAGAGGCCCTGAGAACCTGAGTACCTGAGACTCAGAGACCCAGAGATCCAGAGGACCTGAGACCCTGAGACACTGAGACCCTGAGACACAGAGACCCAGAGGCCCTGAGACCCTGAGACACTGAGACCCTGAGACCCAGAGGCCCTGAGACCCTGAGAACCTGAGACACTGAGACATTGAGACTCAGAGACCCAGAGGCCCTGAGACCCTGAGACACTGTGACTCAGAGACCCAGAGACCCTGAGACCCTGAGACACACAGAACCAGAGGCCCTGAGACCCTGAGACCCAGAGACCCTGAGACCCTGAGACCTATAGGCCCTGAGAACCTGAGACCCTGAGGCACTGAGACCCTGAGACCGAGAGGCCCTGAGACCCTGAGAGGCAGTGACCCAGAGGCCCTGAGACAGTGAGACCCTGAGACCCAGAGGCCCGAGACCCTGAGACCCTGAGACACAGAGACCCAGAGGCCCTGAGACCCTGAGACACTGAGACCCTGAGACCCAGAGGCCCTGAGACCCTGAGACACAGAGACCCAGAGACCATGAGACCCTGAGACACTGAGACACTGAGACACTGAGACTCAGAGACCCAGAGACCCAGAGGCCCTGAGACCCTGAGACACTGTGACCCAGAGGCCCTGAGACCCAGAGACCCAAAGACCCAGAGGCCCTGAGACCCTGAGACACTGAGACCCAGAGGCCCTGAGACACTGAGGCCCTGAGACCCTGAGACACTGTGACCCAGAGGCCCTGAGACCCAGAGACCCAAAGACCCAGAGGCCCTGAGACCCTGAGACACTGAGACCCAGAGGCCCTGAGACACTGAGGCCCTGAGACCCTGAGGCCTTGAGACCCTGAGAACGTGAGACACTGAGACATTGAGACTCAGAGACCCAGAGACATTGAGACTCAGAGACCCAGAGGCTCTGAGACACTGAGACACTGAGACATTGAGACTCAGAGACACAGAGACCTAGAGCCCCTGAGACACAGAGACCCAGAAGCCCTGAGACCCTGAGACACAGAGACACAGAGACCCAAAGGCCCTGAGACCCTGAGACACTGAGACATTGAGACCCAGAGACACAGAGACCCAGAGGCCCTGAGACCCTGAGAACCTGAAGTACTGAGACATTGAGACTCAGAGACACAGAGACGAAGAGACCCTGAGACCCTGAGACCCTGGGACACTGAGACATTGAGACTCAGAGACACAGAGACCCAGAGACCCAGATGCCCTGAGACCCTGAGACCCTGAGACACTATGACCCAGAGGCCCTGAGACCCTGAGACACTGAGACTCAGAGACACAGAGGCCCTGAGATCCTGAGACCCTGAGACACTGAGACATTGAGACTCAGAGACCCAAAGAAACTGAGGCCCTGAGACCCTGAGACACTGAGACCCAGAGGCCTTGAGACACTAACGCCCTGAGACCCTGAGGCCCTGAGACCCTGAGAACGTGAGACACTGAGACACTGAGAATCAGAGACCCAGAGGGCCTGGGACCCTGAGACACTGCGATATTGAGACTCAGGGACACAGAGACCCAGAGGCCCTGAGACCCTGAGACACAGAGACCCAGAGGCCCTGAGACCCTGAGACACTTAGACACTGAGACTCAGAGGCACAGAGGCCCTGAGATCCTGAGACCCTGAGACACTGAGTCATTGAGACTCAGAGACCCAGAGAAACTGAGGCCCTCAGACCCTGAGACACTGAGATCCAGAGGCCCTGAGACACTAAAACCCTGAGACCCTGAGGCCCTGAGACCCTGAGAACGTGAGACACTGAGACATTGAGACTCAGAGACCCAGAGACCCAGAGGGCCTGAGACCCTGGGACAGTGAGACACTGAGACTCAGAAACACAGAGACATTGAGACTCAGACACCCAGAGGCTCGGAGACACTGAGACACTGAGACATTGAGACTCAGAGAACAGAGACCCAGAGGCCCTGAGACACAGAGACCCAGAAGCCCTGAGACACTGAGACCCAGAGACCCAGAGGCCCTGAGGCCCTGAGACTCAGAGACCCAGAGATCCAGAGGACCTGAGACCCTGAGACAATGAGACACTGAGACTCAGAGGCACTGAGACCCTGAGACACAGAGACCCAGAGGCCCTGAGACCCTGAGACACTGAGACCCTGAGACATTGAGAACCTGAGACACTGAGACATTGAGACTCAGAGACCCAGAGGCCCTGAGACCCTGAGACAATGTGACTCAGAGACCCAGAGGCCCTGAGACCCTGAGACCCAGAGACCCTGAGACCCTGAGACACATTCACCCAGAGGCCCTGAGACCCTGAGGCCCTGAGACCCTGAGACCCAGAGACCTTGTGACCCTGAGACCGAGAGGCCCTGAGACCCTGAGAGACAGTGACCCAGAGGCCCTGAGCCAGTGAGACACAGAGACCCAGAGAACCTGAGACCCTGGGACACAGAGACCCAGAGACCCAGAGGCCCTGAGACCCTGAGACCCAGAGACCTTGTGACCCTGAGACCGAGAGGCCCTGAGACCCTGAGAGACAGTGACCCAGAGGCCCTGAGCCAGTGAGACACAGAGACCCAGAGAACCTGAGACCCTGGGACACAGAGACCCAGAGACCCAGAGGCCCTGAGACCCTGAGACACTGCGACCCTGAGTCCCTGAGACCCAGAGGCCCTGAGACCCTGAGACACTGAGACTCAGAGGCCCTGAGACCCTGAGACACTGAGACACTGAGACATTGAGACTCAGAGACCCAGAGACCCAGAGGCCCTGAGACCCTGAGACCCTGAGACACAGAGACCATGAGACACTCAGACACTGAGGCATTGAGACCCAGAGACCCAGAGGCTCTGAATACACAGAGACCCAGAGACCCTGAGACCCTGAGACCTATAAGTCCTGAAACCCTGAGACCCTGAGGCACTGAGACCCTGAGACCGAGAGGGCCTGAGACCCTGAGAGACAGTGACCCAGAGGCCCTGAGACAGTGAGACACAGAGACCCAGAGGCCCTGAGACCCTGAGACCCTGAGACACAGAGACCCAGAGGCCCTGAGACCCTGAGACCCTGAGACACAGAGACCCAGAGACCCAGAGGCCCTGAGACCCAGAGACCCTGAGACACTGAGACTCAGATACACAGAGACCCAGATGCCCTGAGACACTGAGACCCTAAGATCCAGAGTCCCTGAGGCCGTGAGACCCTGAGACACTGAGACCCAGAGGCCCTGAGACCCTGAGACACTGAGACCCTGAGACCCAGAGGCCCTGAGACCCAGAGACACAGAGACCCTGAGACACTGAGTGACAGTGACCCAGTGGCCTTGATACAGTGTGACACAAAGACCCAGAGGCCCTGAGAACCTGAGACACAGAGACCCAGAGACCCAGAGACCCTGAGACACTGAGACACTGAGACTCAGAGACACGGAGACCCAGAGGCCTTGAGACCCTAAGACACTGAGACCCAGAGGCCCTGAGGCCGTGAGACCCTGAGACACTGAGACCCAGAGGCCCTGAGATCCTGAGACCCTGAGACCCAGAGGCCCTGAGTCCCTGAGACTTGAGACCCTGAGACACAGAGACCCTGAGATCCTGAGGACCTGAGACCCTGAGACACATACACCCTGAAACCCAGAGGCCCTGAGACACTGAGACCCTGAGGCTGAGACGCCCTGATTCCCTGTGACCCTGAGACCCTGAGACACAGAGACCCTGAGGCCCAGAGGCCTTGAGACACTGAGACATTGAGACTCAGAGACCCAGAGATCCAGAGGCCCTGAGACCCTGAGACCCTGTGACACAGAGACCCTGAGACAGTGAGACACTGAGACACTGAGACACTGAGACACTGAGACCCTGAGACCCTGAGACACGGAGACATGGAGACACTGAGGCCCTGAGACACTGAGACCCTGAGACACAGAGGCACTGAGGCCCTGAGCCCCTGAGACACTGAGACTCTGAGTCCCTGAGACTCTGAGACACTGAGAAACTGAGACCCAGAGACCCTGAGAAGCTGAGACCCTGAGACCAAGAGACACTGAGACAATGTAACCGTGAGACCCTGAGTCACTGAGACACTGAGACACTGAGATCCTGAGACCCAGAGACCCTAAGAAAATGAGACACTGAGAACCTGAGACAATGACACACTGAGACCCTCCGACCCAGGGAACCAAAGACCTTGAGACACTGAGACCCTGAGACCCTGAGACACTGAGACACTGAGAGACTGTGACCATGAGCCCCTGAGACCCAGACACACTGAGAACTTGAGAGACTGAGACCCTGAGACACTGAGACACTGAGGCACAGAGACCCTGAGACCCAAAGGACCAGAGACGCAGAGACCCAGAGACCCGGAGACCCTGAGACACAGAGACACCGAGACACTGGGACAGAGACATTGAGGAACAGAAACGTTGCGACCCTCAAACCCTGAGACCCTGAGACACTGAGACCCAGAGTCCCTGAGAGCCAGACACGCAGTGACCCAGAGACCCTGAGACCCTGAGACCCTGAGACACTGCGACCCAGAGGCCCTGAGACTCTGAGACACTGAGACCCTGAGTCACTGAGTCCCAGAGGCCCTGAGACCCTGAGACACTGAGACTCAGAGGCCCTGAGACACTGAGACATTGAGACTCAGAGACCCAGAGACCCAGAGGCCCTGAGACCCTGAGACCCTGAGACACAGAGACCATGAGACACTCAGACACTGAGGCATTGAGACCCAGAGACCCAGAGGCTCTGAATACACAGAGACACAGAGACCCTGAGACCCTGAGACCTATAAGTCCTGAAACCCTGAGACCCTGAGGCACTGAGACCCTGAGACCGAGAGGCCCTGAGACCCTGAGAGACAGTGACCCAGAGGCCCTGAGACAGTGAGACACAGAGACCCAGAGGCCCTGAGACCCTGAGACCCTGAGACACAGAGACCCAGAGGCCTTGAGACCCTGAGACCCTGAGACACAGAGACCCAGAGACCCAGAGGCCCTGAGACCCTGAGACACTGAGACACTGAGACTCAGATACACAGAGACCCAGATGCCCTGAGACACTGAGACCCTAAGATCCAGAGTCCCTGAGGCCGTGAGACCCTGAGACACTGAGACCCAGAGGCCCTGAGACCCTGAGACACTGAGACCCTGAGACCCAGAGGCCCTGAGACCCAGAGACACAGAGACCCTGAGACACTGAGTGACAGTGACCCAGTGGCCATGATACAGTGTGACACAAAGACCCAGAGGCCCTGAGACCCTGAGACACAGAGACCCAGAGACCATGCGACCCAGAGACCCAGAGACCCTGAGACACTGAGACTCAGAGACCCTGAGGCCCAGAGGCCTTGAGACCCTGAGACACTGAGACATTGAGACTCAGAGACCCAGAGATCCAGAGGCCCTGAGACCCTGAGACCCTGTGACACAGAGACCCTGAGACAGTGAGACACTGAGACACTGAGACACTGAGACCCTGAGACACGGAGACATGGAGACACTGAGGCCCTGAGACACTGAGACCCTGAGACACAGAGGCACTGAGGCCCTGAGCCCCTGAGACACTGAGACTCTGAGTCCCTGAGACTCTGAGACACTGAGAAACTGAGACCCAGAGACCCTGAGAAGCTGAGACCCTGAGACCAAGAGACACTGAGACAATGTAACCGTGAGACCCTGAGTCACTGAGACACAGAGACCCTGAGACACTGAGACACAGAGACCCTGAGACACTGAGACCCTGAGACCCAGAGGCCCGAGACCCTGAGACCCTGATACACTGAGACAGTGTGACACAGAGACCCAGAGGCCTTGAGACCCTGAGACACTGAGACCCTGAGACCCAGAGGCCCTGAGACCCTGAGACACAGAGACCCAGAGGCCATGAGACCCTGAGACACTGAGACACTGAGACATTGAGACTCAGAGACCCAGAGACCCAGAGGCCCTGAGACCCTGAGACACTGAGACCCAGAGGCCCTGAGACCCAGAGTCCCAGACACCCAGAGGCCCTGAGACCCTGAGACACTGAGACACTGAGACACTAAGACACTGAGGCCCTGAGACCCTGAGGCCCTGAGACCCTGAGAACGTGAGACACTGAGACTTTGAGACTCAGAGACCCAGATACATTGAGACTCAGAGACCCAGAGGCTCTGAGACACTGAGACACTGAGACATTGAGACACAGAGACACAGAGACCTAGAGGCCCTGAGACACAGAGACCCAGAAGCCCTGAGACCCTGAGACACAGAGACCCAGAGGCCATGAGACACTGAGACACTGAGACATTGAGACTCAGAGACCCAGAGACCCAGAGGCCCTGAGACCCTGAGACACTGAGACCCAGAGGCCCTGAGACCCAGAGTCCCAGACACCCAGAGGCCCTGAGACCCTGAGACACTGAGACACTGAGACACTGAGGCCCTGAGACCCTGAGGCCCTGAGACCCTGAGAACGTGAGACACTGAGACTTTGAGACTCAGAGACCCAGATACATTGAGACTCAGAGACCCAGAGGCTCTGAGACACTGAGACACTGAGACATTGAGACTCAGAGACACAGAGACCTAGAGGCCCTGAGACACAGAGACCCAGAAGCCCTGAGACCCTGAGACCCTGAGACACAGAGACCCAGAGACCCTGAGACACTGAGACACTGAGACCCAAAGGCCCTGAGACCCTGAGACACTGAGACATTGAGACCCAGAGACACAGAGACCCAGAGGCCCTGAGACCCTGAGAACCTGAAATACTGAGACATTGAGACTCAGAGACACAGAGACCCAGAGGCCCTGAGACCCTGAGACCCTGGGACACTGAGACATTGAGACTCAGAGACACAGAGACCCAGATGCCCTGAGACCCTGAGACCCTGAGACACTATGACCCTGAGGCCCTGAGACCCTGAGACACTGAGACACTGAGACTCAGAGACACAGAGGCCCTGAGATCCTGAGACCCTGAGACACTGAGACATTGAGACTCAGAGACCCAGAGAAACTGAGGCCCTGAGACCCTGAGACACTGAGACCCAGAGGCCTTGAGACACTAACGCCCTGAGACCCTGAGGCCCTGAGACCCTGAGAACGTGAGACACTGAGACATTGAGACTCAGAGACCCAGAGACCCAGAGACCCAGAGGGCCTGAGACACAGAGACCCAGACACCCTGAGACCCTGACACACTGAGACCCTGAGACCCAAATGCACTGAGACCCTGAGACACTGAGGCCCTGAGGCCCAGACGCCCTGAGACCTGAGACACAGAGACCCAAAAGCCCTGAGACCCTGAGACACTGAGAATCAGAGACCCGGAGGCCCTGAGACCCTGAGACACTGAGATATTGAGACTCAGGGACACAGAGACCCAGAGGCCCTGAGACCTTGAGACCCTGAGACACTTAGACACTGAGACTCAGAGGCACAGAGGCCCTGAGATCCTGAGACCCTGAGACACTGAGTCATTGAGACTCAGAGACCCAGAGAAACTGAGGCCCTCAGACCCTGAGACACTGAGACCCAGAGGCCCTGAGACACTAAAACCCTGAGACCCTGAGGCCCTGAGACCCTGAGAATGTGAGACACTGAGACATTGAGACTCAGAGACCCAGAGACCCAGAGGGCCTGAGACCCTGAGACACTGAGACACTGAGACTCAGAGACACAGAGAGATTGAGACTCAGACACCCAGAGGCTCAGAGACACTGAGACATTGAGACTCAGAGACACAGAGACCCAGAGGCCCTGAGTCACAGAGACCCAGAAGCCCTGAGACACTGAGACCCAGAGACCCAGAGGCCCTGAGGCCCTGAGACACAGAGACCCAGAGGCCGTGAGAACCTGAGACCCTGAGACTAAGAGACCCAGAGATCCAGAGGACCTGTGACCCTGAGACACTGAGACACTGAGACTCAGAGGCACTGAGACCCTGAGACACAGAGACCCTGAGACCCTGAGACACTGAGACCCTGAGACCCAGAGGCCCTGAGACCCTGAGAACCTGAGACACTGAGACATTGAGACTCAGAGACCCAGAGGCCCTGAGACACTGTGACTCAGAGACCCAGAGACCCTGAGACCCTGAGACACACAGACCCAGAGGCCCTGAGACCCTGAGACCCTGAGACCCTGAGACACATTCACCCAGAGGCCCTGAGACCCTGAGGCCCTGAGACCCTGAGACCCAGAGACCCTGAGACCCTGAGACCTATAGGCCCTGAGAACCTGAGACCCTGAGGCACTGAGACCCTGAGACCGAGAGGCCCTGAGACCCTGAGAGGCAGTGACCCAGAGGCCCTGAGAAAGTGAGACACAGAGACCCAGAGGCCCTGAGACCCTGAGACCCTGAGACCCAGAGACCCAAATGCCCTGAGACCCGGAGACCCTGAGACACTGAGAAACTGAGACCCAGATACCCAGAGGCCCTGAGACCCTGAGACACTGAGACCCAGAGTCCCTGAGGCCGTGAGACCCTGAGACACTGAGACCCAAAGGCCCTGAGACCCTGAGACACTGAGACCCTGAGACCCAGAGGATCTGAGACCCTGAGACACAGAGACCCTTAGACCCAGAGGCCCTGAGACCCTGAGACCCTGAGAGACTGAGACACTGAGAGACTGAGACCCTGAGACCCGGAGGCCCTGAGAACCTGAGACACAGTGACCCAGAGGCCCTGAGACCCTGAGACACTGAGACCCAGAGGCCCTGAGACCCTGAGACCCTGAGACACTGAGACCCAGAGACCATGAGACCCTGAGACCCAGAGGCCCTGAGACCCTGAGAGACAGTGACCCAGAGGCCCTGAGACCCTGAGACACTGAGACACTGAGACTGAGAGACACAGAGACCCAGAGGCTCTGAGACACTGAGACCCTGAGACCCACAGTCCCTGAGGCCGTGAGACCCTGAGACACTGAGACCCAGAGGCCCTGAGACACTGAGACACTGAGACGCTGAGACCCAGAGGCCCTGAGGCCCTGAGACACAGAGATCCTGAGACCGAGAGGCCCTGAGACCCTGAGAGACAGTGACCCAGAGGCCCTGAGCCAGTGAGACACAGAGACCCAGAGACCCTGAGACCCTGGGACACAGAGACCCTGAGACCCAGAGGCCCTGAGACCCTGAGACACAGAGACCCTGAGACCCTGAGACACTGAGAAATTGAGACCCAGAGACCCACAAGCCCTGAGACCCTGAGACACTGAGACTCAGTGACACAGAGACCCAGAGGCCCTGAGACCCTAAGACCCTGAGACACTGAGACATTGAGACTCAGAAACCCAGAGACCCAGAGGACATGAGACAGAGAGACCCAGAGGCCCTGACAACCTGAGACACTGAGACCCTGAGACCCACAGTCCCTGAGGCCGTGAGACCCTGAGACACTGAGACCCAGAGACCCTGAGACCCTGGGACACAGAGACCCTGAGACCCAGAGGCCCTGAGACCCTGAGACACAGAGACCCTGAGACCCTGAGACACTGAGAAATTGAGACCCAGAGACCCACAAGCCCTGAGACCCTGAGACACTGAGACTCAGTGACACAGAGACCCAGAGGCCCTGAGACCCTAAGACCCTGAGACACTGAGACATTGAGACTCAGAAACCCAGAGACCCAGAGGACATGAGACAGAGAGACCCAGAGGCCCTGACAACCTGAGACACTGAGACACTGAGACTCAGAGACCCACCCAGAGGCCCTGAGACCCTGGGACACTGAGACATTGAGACTCAGAGACCCAGAGACCCAGAGGCCCTGAGACCCTGAGACCCGGAGACACTGAGACCCAGAGGCCCTGAGACCCTGAGACACTGTGACCCAAAGTGCCCTGAGACTCTGAGACACTGAGACCCTGAGTCCCTGAGACCCAGAGGCCCTGAGACCCTGAGACACTGAGACACTGAGACATTGAGACTCAGAGACCCAGAGACCCAGAGGACATGGGACAGAGAGACCCAGAGGCCCTGAGAACCTGAGACACTGAGACACTGAGACTCAGAGACCCACCCAGAGGCCCTGAGACCCTGAAACACTGAGACATTGAGACTCAGAGACCCAGAGACCCAGAGGCCCTGAGACCCTGAGACCCGGAGACACTGAGACCCAGAGGCCCTGAGACCCTGAGACACTGAGACTCAGAGGCCCTGAGACCCAGAGGCCCTGAGACCCTGAGACCCTGGGACCCTGAGACACAGAGACCCTGAGACACTCAGACACTGAGACATTGAGACCCAGAGACCCAGAGGCCCTGAGACACAGAGACCCAGAGACCCTGAGACCCTGAGACCTATAAGTCCTGAAATCCTGGGACCCTGAGGCACTGAGACCCTGAGACCGAGAGGCCCTGAGACCCTGATAGACAGTGACCCAGAGGCCCTGAGACAGTGAGACCCAGAGATCCAGAGGCCCTGAGACCCTGAGACACAGAGACCCAGAGGCCCTGAGACCCTGAGACCCTGAGACCCAGAGACCCAGAGACCCAGAGGCCCTGAGACACAGAGACACTGAGACACTGAGACTCAGATACACAGAGACCCAGAAGCCCTGAGACACTGAGACCCTAAGATCCAGAGTCCCTGAGGCCGAGAGACCCTGCGACACTGAGACCCAGAGGCCCTGAGACCCTGAGACACTGAAACTCTGAGACCCAGAGGCCCTGAGGCCCTGAGACCCTGAGACACAGAGACCCTGAGACACTGAGTGACAGTGACCCAGTGGCCTTGATACAGTGAGACACAAAGACCCAGAGGCCCTGAGACCCTGAGACACAGAGAACCAGAGACCATGAGACCCAGAGACCCAGAGACCCTGAGACACTGAGACACTGAGACACTGAGACTCAGAGACACGGAGACCCAGAGGCCTTGAGACCCTAAGACACTGAGACCCAGAGGCCCTGAGGCCGTGAGACCCTGAGACCCTGAGACACTGAGACCCAGAGGCCCTGAGACCCTGAGACACAGAGACCCAGAGGCCCTGAGACACTGAGACCCTGAGACCCAGAGGCCCTGAGGCCCTGAGACTTGAGACCCTGAGACACAGAGACCCTGAGATCCTGAGGACCTGAGGCCCTGAGACACTGAGACATTGAGACTCCGAAACCCAGAGATCCAAAGGCCCTGAGACCCTGAGACACTGAGACCCTGAGACCCAGATGGCCTGAGACCCTGAAACCCTGAGACACAGAGACCCTGAGGCCCAGAGGCCCTGAGACCCTGAGTCACTGAGACATTGAGACTCAGAGACCCAGAGATCCAGAGGCCCTGAGACCCTGAGACCCTGTGACACAGAGACCCTGAGACAGTGAGACACTGAGACAGTGAGACACTGAGACACTGAGACCCTGAGACACGGAGACATGGAGACACTGAGGCCCTGAGACACTGAGACCCTGAGACACAGAGGCACTGAGGCCCTGAGCCCCTGAGACACTGAGACTCTGAGTCCCTGAGACTCTGAGACACTGAGAAACTGAGACCCAGAGACCCTGAGAAGCTGAGACCCTGAGACCAAGAGACACTGAGACAATGTACTGTGAGACCCTGAGTCACTGAGACACTGAGACACTGAGATCCTGAGACCCAGAGACCCTAAGAAAATGAGACACTGAGAACCTGAGACAATGACACACTGAGACCCTCCGACCCAGGGAACCAAAGACCTTGAGACACTGAGACCCTGAGACCCTGAGACACTGAGAACTTGAGAGACTGAGACCCTGAGACACTGAGACACTGAGGCACAGAGACCCTGAGACCCAAAGGACCAGAGACGCAGAGACCCTGAGACCCGGAGACCCTGAGACACAGAGACACCGAGACACTGGGACAGAGACATTGAGGAACAGAAACGTTGCGACCCTCAAACCCTGAGACCCTGAGACACTGAGACCCAGAGTCCCTGAGAGCCAGACACGCAGTGACCCAGAGACCCTGAGACCCTGAGACCCTGAGACACTGCGACTCAGAGGCCCTGAGACTCTGAGACACTGAGACCCTGAGTCCCTGAGACCCAGAGGCCCTGAGACAGTGTGACACAGAGACCCAGAGGCCCTGAGACCCTGAGACACAGAGACCCAGAGGCCATGAGACCCTGAGACCCTGTGACACTGAGACCCAGAGGCCCTGAGACCCAGAGTCCCAGACACCCAGAGGCCCTGAGACCCTGAGACACTGAGACCCAGAGGCCCTGAGACACTGAGGCCCTGAGACCCTGAGGCCCTGAGAACGTGAGACACTGAGACATTGAGACTCAGAGACCCAGAGACATTGAGACTCAGAGACCCAGAGGCTCTGAGACACTGAGACACTGAGACATTGAGACTCAGAGACACAGAGACCTAGAGGCCCTGAGACACAGAGACCCAGAAGCCCTGAGACCCTGAGACACAGAGACCCAGAGACCCTGAGACACTGAGACACAGAGACCCAAAGGCCCTGAGATCCTGAGACACTGAGACATTGAGACCCAGAGACACAGAGACCCAAAGGCCCTGAGACCCTGAGAACCTGAAATACTGAGACATTGAGACTCAGAGACACAGAGACCCAGAGGCTCTGAGACCCTGAGACCCTGGGACACTGAGACATTGAGACACTAACGCCCTGAGACCCTGAGGCCCTGAGACCCTGAGAACGTGAGACACTGAGACACTGAGACTCAGAGACACAGAGACATTTAGACTCAGAGACCCAGAGGCTCTGAGACACTGAGACACTGAGACATTGCGACTCAGAGACACAGACACCCAGAGGCCCTGAGACACAGAGACCCAGAGGCCCTGAGACACTGAGACCCAGAGACCCAGAGGCCCTGAGGCCCTGAGACACTGAGACCCAGAGACCCAGAGGCACTGAGACCCTGAGACACAGAGACACAAAGGCCCTGAGACCCTGAGACACTGAGACATTGAGACACAGAGACACAGAGACCCAGAGACCCAGAGGCCCTGAGACCCTGAGACACTGAGACCCTGAGACCCAGAGGCCCTGAGACCCTGAGACTCAGAGACCCAGAGATCCAGAGGACCTGAGACCCTGAGACTCTGAGACACTGAGACTCAGAGGCACTGAGACCCTGAGACACAGAGACCCAGAGGCCCTGAGACCCTGAGACACTGAGACCCAGAGGCCCTGAGACAGTGAGAAACAGAGACCCAGAGGACCTGAGGCCCCGAGACCCAGAGGCCCTGAGACCCTGAGACACTGAGAAATTGAGACCCAGAGACCCAGAGGCCCTGAGACAGTGAGAAACAGAGACCCAGAGGCCCTGAGACCCTGAGACCCAGATGCACTGAGTCCCTGAGACACAGTGACCCAGAGGCCCAGAGACCCAGAGGCCGTGAGACCCTGAGACACTGGGACACTGAGACCCAGAGGACCTGAGACCCTGAGACCGTGAGACCCTGAGACACTGAGACATTGAGACTCTGAGACCCAGAGACCCAGAGGCCCTGGGACGCTGAGACTCTGAGACACTGAGAGACAGAGACCCAGAGGCACAGAGACCCAGAGGCCCTGAGACCCTGAGACACTGAGAAATTGAGATTCAGAGACCCAGAGACCCAAAGGCCCTGAGACCCTGAGAACCTGAGACACTGTGACTCAGAGGCCTTGAGACCCTGAGACACTCAGACACTGAGACATTGAGACCCAGAGGCCCTGAGACCCTGAGACACTGAGACATTGAGACTCAGCGACACAGAGACCCAGAGGCACAGAGACCCAGAGGCCCCGAGACCCTGAGACACTGAGACATTGAGATTCAGAGACCCAGAGACCCAGAGGCCCTGAGACCCTGAGAACCTGAGACACTGTGACTCAGAGGCCTTGAGACCCTGAGACACTCAGACACTGAGACATTGAGACCCAGAGGCCCTGAGACCCTGAAACCCTGAGACATTGAGACATTGAGACATTGAGACCCAGAGACCCAAAGGCCCTGAGACTCCGAGACCCTGAGACAAAGAGACCCAGAGGCCCTGGGACCCTGAGACACTGAGACACAGACACCCAGAG
Organism: Carcharhinus amblyrhynchos; assembly: GCF_965287045.1. Lineage (NCBI taxonomy): Eukaryota > Metazoa > Chordata > Chondrichthyes > Carcharhiniformes > Carcharhinidae > Carcharhinus > Carcharhinus amblyrhynchos. Next base: position 741,911 of record NW_027649804.1, on the reverse strand, counting down.
GCTCTGAGACCCTGGGACCCTGAGACACTGAGACATTGAGACTCAGAAACCCAGAGACCCAGAGGACCTGAGACACTGGGACACTGAGACACAGAGGCCCTGACACCCTGAGACACTGAGACACTGAGTCATTGAGACTCAGAGACCCAGAGACCCAGAGGCCCTGAGACCCTGAGACACTCAGACACTGAGACACAGAGACCAAGAAGCCCTGAGACTCTGAGACACTGAGACATTGAGACCCATAGACGCAGAGGCCCTGAGACCCTGATACACTGAGACCCTGAGACCCAGAGGTCCGGAGACACTGAGACACTCAGACACAGAGGCACTGAGACCCTGCGACACTGAGACACAGAGACCCAGAGGCCCTGAGACCCTGAGACACTGAGACAATGAGACATTGAGACACCGAGACACAGAGACCCTGAGGCCCTGAGACCCTGAGACACTGAGACACTGAAACCCTGAGACACTGAGACACTGTGACACTGGGACATTGAGACTCAGAGACCCAGAGGCTCTGAGTCCCTGAGACACTGAGACATTAAGACACAGAGACCCAGAGGCCCTGAGAACCAGAGGCTCTGAGACACAGAGACCCAGAGGCCCTGAGGCCCTGAGACCCTGAGACCCTGAGACACTGAGACCCTGAGACCCAGAGGCCCTGAGACCTTGAGACACAGAGACCCAGATGCCCTGAGACCCTGAGACCCTGAGACACCGAGACACAGAGAAAAAAATGCCCTGAGACCCTGAGACACTGAGTCTCACAGACCCAGAGGCCCTGAGACCCTGAGACCCTGAGACACTGAGACATTGAGACTCAGAGACCCAGAGACCCAGAGGCACTGAGACCCTGAGAACCTGTGACACATAGACCCAGAGGCCCTGAGAACCTGAGACACTGAGACTCAGACGCCTTGAGACCCTGAGACATCAGACACTGAGACATTGAGACTCAGAGACCCAGAGACCCAGAGGCCATAAGACCCTGAGACCCTGAGACACTGAGATATTGAGACATTGAGACCCAGAGACCCGAAGGCCCTGAGACCCTGAGACCCTGAGACAAAGAGACCCAGAGGCCCTGAGACCCTGAGACACTGAGACACAGACACTCAGAGGCCCTGAGACCATGGGACCCTGAGACACTGAGACATTGAGACTCAGAGGCCAAGAGACCCACAGGCCCTGAGACTCTGAGGCACTGAAATACTGAGACATTGAGACCCTGATACACTGAGACCCTGAGACCCAGAGGTCCTGAGACACTGAGACACTGAGACACAGAGACCCAGAGGCCCGGAGACCCTGAGACACTGAGACACTGAGACACAGACACCCAGATGCCCTGAGACACTGGGACCCTGAGACCCAGAGGCCCTGAGACACTGAGTCCCTGAGACCCAGAGGCCCTGAGAACCTGAGACCCTGAGACCCAGAGGCCCTGAGACACTGAGTCCCTGAGACCCAGAGGCCCTGAGAACCTAAGACCCTGAGACCCTGAGACCCTGAGACATTGAGACTCAGAGGGCCAGAGACACAGAGGAACTGAGGCACTGAGACACACAGGGCCTGAGACCCTGAGACCCAGAGACACTGAGTCACTGAGACTCAGAAACCCAGAGACCCAAAGGCCCTGAGACCCTGAGATCCTGAGACACAGAGACCCAGAGGCCCTGAGACCCTGAGACACTCAGACACAGAGGCCCTGAGACCCTGAGACACAGAGACGCAGAGGCACTGAGACCCTGACACAGTGAGACCCTGAGACCCAGAGGTCCTGAGACCCTGAGACACAGAGACCCAGAGGCCCTGAGAGCCTAGGACCCTGTGACACTGAGACACTGAGACATTGAGACTCAGAGACCAAGTGACCGAGAGTCTCTGAGACACTGAGACACAGAGACCCAGAGGCCCTGAGACTCTGAGACACTGAGACATTGAGACCCAGAGACGCAGAGGCCCTGAGACCCTGATACACTGAGACCCTGAGACCCAGAGGTCCTGAGACACTGAGACACAGAGACCCAGAGGCCCTGAGACACTGAGACACAGACACCCAGATGCCCTGAGACCCTGGGACCCTGAGACCCTGAGACACTGAGACATTGAGACTCAGAGACCCAGAGACCCTCAGTGCCTGAGACACTGAGACATTGAGACTCAGAGACACAGTGACCCAGAGGCCCTGAGACTCAGAGGCCCAGAGATCCAGAGATCCAGAGGCCCTGAGACCCTGAGACACTGAGACCCTGAGACCCTGAGACACTGAGACTCAGACACCCAGAAGTCCTGAGACCCTGAGACCCTGAGACAAAGAGACCCAGAGGCCCTGAGACACTGAGACACTGAGACACTGAGACCCAGAGGCCCTGAGACCCTGAGGCACTGAGACACTGCGGCACTGATACCCAGAGACTCTGAGACACTGAGACCCTGAGACCCAGAGACCCTGAGACCCAGAGAGGCTGAGACACTGAGACACTGAGACCCTCCACCACTGAGACACTGAGACACTGCAAACCTGAAACCCTGAGACCCTGAGCCGCTGAGACACCGAGAGACTGAGACTCTGAGAACCTGAGACACTGAGACCCGGAGACACTGAAACACTGAGACCCAGGGACCCAGAGATGCAGATACCCTGTGACCATGGGACCCAGAGAAAATTAGGCACTAATTCCCAGGGACCATGAGACCCAGAGACCCTGAGACCCTGAGACACTGGGACACTGAGACATTGAGACACTGAGGCCCTGAGAAACTGAGAGCTGGGACTCTGAGACACTGAGGTCCAGAGACACAGAGACCCTGAGAAACTGAGACCCAGAGACCCAGAGATACAGAGACCCTGAGACACAGGGACAGTGAGACCAACAGACGAAGAGACCCTGAGACCCAGAGACCCTGAGATACAGAGACACAGAGACCCAGAGACCCTCAGACGCTGAAACACTGAGACCCTGAGACACTGGGACATTGAGACACTGCAACCCTGAAACCCTCAGACCCTGAGACCCAGAGACCCAGTGAAACTGAGACCCTGAGACACTGAGACCCGGAGACCCTGAGACACTGAGACCCTGAAACACTGAGACACTGAGAACTTGAGACACTGAGAGCTGAGACTCTGAGACCCTGAATCCCTGAGACACTGAGACACAGAGAGACTGAGAACATGAGACACTGAGACCCTGAGACACTGATACACTGAGACCCTGAGACCCTGAGAAGCAGAGACCCTGAGACCAAGAGAACCTGAGACCCTGAGACACTGAGACCCTGTGGCACTGAGACACTGAGACATTGAGACGCTGCAACCCTGAAACCCCGAGGCCCTGACACCCTGATACCCAGAGACCTTGAGAAAATGAGACCCTGAGACACAGAGACTCTGAGAACCAGAGATCCAGAGACCCAGAGACCCTGAAACCCTGAGACCCTGAGACACTGAGCCACTGAGACCCTGAAAAACTGAAACACTGAGACACTGAGAAGCTGAGACACTGAGGCACAGAGACCCTGAGACACTGAGACCCTGAAACACTGAGACACTGAGAAGCTGAGACACTGAGGCACAGAGACCCTGAGACACTGAGACCCTGAAACACTGAGACACTGAGAAGCTGAGACCCTGAGACACTGAGACACAGAGACCCTGAGACCCAGAAACCCTGAAACACTGAGACCCTGAGACCCTGAGACCTTGAGACACGGAGACACAGAGACCCAGAGAAACTGAGACCTAGAGACCCAGGGGCCCTAAGAATCAGAGACCCTGAGACCAAGACAACCTGAGAACCTGAGGCACTGATACCCTGCGACAATGAGACCCTGAGACATTGAGACACTGCAACCCTGAAAACCTGAGACCCTGAGACCCAGAGACCCAGTGACTCTTAGACCCTGAGACACTGAGACACTGATACCCAGAGACCCTGAGACCCTGAGACCCTGAAACACAGAGACACTGAGACAGTGAGACCCTGAGACCCTGAGACACTGAGACCCTGAGACAGGGAGACACTGAGATACTGAGACCCTGAGACACGGAGACATGGAGACACTGAGACCCTGAGACACAGAGGCACTGAGGCCCTGAGCCCCTGAGACACTGAGACTCTGAGTCCCTGAGACTCTGAGACACTGAGAAACTGAGACCCAGAGACCCTGAGAAGCTGAGACCCTGAGACCAAGAGACACTGAGACAATGTAACCGTGAGACCCTGAGTCACTGAGACACAGAGACCCTGAGACACTGAGACACAGAGACCCTGAGACACTGAGACCCTGAGACCCAGAGGCCCGAGACCCTGAGACCCTGATACACTGAGACACTGAGATCCTGAGACCCAGAGACCCTAAGAAAATGAGACACTGAGAACCTGAGACAATGACACACTGAGACCCTCCGACCCAGGGAACCAGAGACCTTGAGACACTGAGACCCTGAGACACTGAGAGACTGTGACCATGAGCCCCTGAGACCCAGAGACACTGAGACCTTGAGAGACTGAGACCCTGAGACACTGAGACACTGAGGCACAGAGACCCTGAGACCCAAAGGACCAGAGACGCAGAGACCCAGAGACCCGGAGACCCTGAGACACAGAGACACCGAGACACTGGGACAGAGACATTGAGGCACAGAGACGTTGTGACCCTGAAACCCTGAGACCCTGAGACACTGAGACCCAGAGACCCAGAGTCCCTGAGAGCCATAGACCCAGAGACCCTGAGGCACTGAGACCCAGAGTCACTGAGACCCAGACACGCAGTGACCCAGAGACCCTGAGACCCTGAGATACAGAGACCCTGAAACCATGACAAACTGAGACCCAGAGACGCTGAGACACTGAGACCGTGCGACACTGAGATACTGAGACCCTGAGACACAGAGACCCTGAGACCCAGAGACCCAGTGACACTGAGACCCTGAGACACTGAGATACTGAGACTCTGAGACCCTGAGACACTGAGAGCTGAGACTCTGAGACCCTGATTCCCTGAGTCCCAGAGAGACTGAGACCCTAGAGACACTGAGACCCTGAGACACTGAGACCCTGAGACACTGATACACAGAGACCCTGAGGCCCTGAGACACTGAGACGCTGAGAAACTGAGATCCTGAGGCAGTGAGACACTGAGATCCTGAGACACTGAGACACTGCGACACTGAGACCCTGAGACCCTGAGACACTGGGACCCTGAGACCCTGAGACCCTGAGACACTGAGACACTGCGACACTGAGACACTGAGACCCTGAGACACTGAGACACAGAGACACTGAGCCCAGAGACACTGAGACACAGAGGCACTGAGGCCCTGACAGTCTGAGTCACTGAGAAACTGAGACCCTGAGGCACTGACACAATGTGACCATGAGACCCTGAGACACTGAGACACTGATAACCCTGAAGCCGAGAGACCCTGAGAAAATGAGACACTGAGAACCTGAGACAATGACACACTGAGACACTGAGACCCTGGGACACAGGGAACCAGAGACCCTGAGAAACTGAGACCCTGAGACACTGAGAGACTGTGACCATGAGACCCAGAGACCCTGAGAAAACTGATACACTGAGACCCAGAAACCCTGAGAACGAGAGATCCAGAGACCCTGAGACCCAGAGGCCCTGAGACCCTGAGACCCTGAGACACAGAGGCCCTGAGACCCTAAGACACTGAGACCCTGAGATCCAAGGCCCTGCGACCCTGAGACACAGAGACCCAGAGGCCCTGAGACCCTGAGACACTGAGACCCTGAGACCCAGAGGACCTGAGACCCTGAGACACTGAGACTCAGAGACCCAGAGACCCAAAGGCCCTGAGACCCTGAGACACTGAGACCCAGAGGCCCTGAGACACTGAGAACCTGAGACCCTGAGACACAGAGACCCAGAGGCCCTGAGACCATAAGACACACATACCCTGAGACCCAGATGCCCTGAGGTCCTGAGGCCCTGAGACATTGAGACCCTGAGACCCAGAGGCACTGAGACCCTGAGACACAGAGACCCAGAGGCCCTGAGACCCTGAGACCCAGAGGCCCTGAGAACCTGTGACCCTGAGACCCAGAGGCCCTGAGAACCTGTGACCCTGAGACACAGAGACTCAGAGACCCAGAAGTCCTGAGACACTGAGACACCAAGACACTGAGACACAGAGGCCCTGAGACCCTGAGACATTGAGACACTGAGACATTGAGACTCAGAGACCCAGAGGCCCTGAGACCCTGAGACCCTGAGACCCTGAGACACTGAGACATTGAGACTCAGAGACCAAGAGACCCTGAGGCCCTGAGACACTGAGACAGTGAGGCCCTGAGACACTGAGACACAGAGACCCAGAGGCCCTGAGACCCTGAGACACAGAGACCCAGAGACCTGGAGACCCAGAGGCCCTGAGACCCTGAGACACTGAGACCCAAAGGCCCTGAGACCATGAGACACTGAGACACTGAGACATTGAGACTCAGAAACCAAGAGAACCAGAGGCCGTGAGACCCTGAGACACAGACACAGAGACCCTGAGACCCAGATGCCCTGAGGTCCTGAGACCCTGAGACCCAGAGGCACTGAGACCCTGAGACACAGAGACCCAGAGGCCCTGAGACCCTGAGACCCAGAGGCCCTGAGAACCTGTGACCCTGTGACACTGAGACTCAGAGACCCAGAAGTCCTGAGACACGGAGACACCGAGACACTGAGACCCAGAGGCCCTGAGACCCTGAGACATTGAGACTCAGAGACCCAGAGGCCCTGAGACCCTGAGACCCTGAGACCCTGAGACATTGAGACTCAGAGACCAAGAGATCCAGAGGCCCTGAGACCCTGAGACAAATGGCCCTGAGACCCTGAGACACAGTGACCCTGAGGCCCTGAGACCCTGAGACAGTGAGGCCCTGAGACACTGAGACACAGAGACCCAGAGGCCCTGAGACCCTGAGACACAGAGACCCAGAGACCTGGAGACCCAGAGGCCCTGAGACCCTGAGACTCTGAGACCCAAAGGCCCTGAGACCATGAGACCCTGAGACCCAGAGGCCCTGAGACACAGACACCCAGAGGCCCTGAGACCCTGAGACCCTGAGGCACGGAGACCCTGAGACCGAGAGGCCCTGAGACCCTGAGAGACAGTGACCCAGAGGCCCTGAGACAGTGAGACACAGAGACCCAGAGGCCCTGAGACCCTGAGACACTGAGACACTGAGAAACTGAGACTCAGAGACACAGAGACTCAGAGGCCCAGAGGCCCTGAGACCCTGAGACGCAGAGACCCAGAGGCCCTGAGACCCAGAGACCCAGAGACCCAGAGGCCCTGAGACCCTGAGACACAGAGACTCAGAGACCCTGACACCCATAGGCCCTGAGACCCTGAGACGCTGAGGCACTGAGACCCTGAGACCGAGAGGCCCTGAGACCCTGAGAGACAGTGACCCAGAGGCTCTGAGACACTGAGACACAGAGACCCAGAGGCCCTGAGACCCTGAGACACAGAGACCCAGAGGCCCTGAGACCCTAAGACCCTGAGACACTGAGAAACTGAGACCCAGAGACCCAGAGGCCCTGATGCCCTGAGACACAGAGACCCTGAGACCGAGAGGCCCTGAGACCCTGAGAGACAGTGACCCAGAGGCCCTGAGACACAGAGACCCAGAGGCCCTGAGACCCTGAGACACAGAGACCCTGAGGCCCTGAGACACAGAGACACAGAGACCCAGAGGCCCTGAGACCCTGAGACACAGAGACCCTGAGGCCCTGAGACCCTGAGAAACTGAGACGCTGTGACTCAGAGACCCAGTGACCCAGAGGCCCTGAGACTCTGAGACCCTGAGAGTCTGAGACACAGAGACCCAGAGGCCTGAGACCCTGAGACCCAGAGACCCAGAGACCCTGAGACCTATAGGCCCTGAGACCCTGAGACCCTGAGGCACTGAGACCCTGAGACCGAGAGACCCTGAGACCCTGAGACACAAAGACCCAGAGGCCCTGAAACCCTGAGACACTGAGACCCTGAGACCTTGAGGCCGTGAGACCCTGAGAACCTGAGACACTGAGACATTGAGACTCAGAGACCCAGAGGCACTGAGACCCTGAGACACAGAGTCCTCGAGACCCTGAGGGACTGAGTCCCTGAGACCTAGAGGCCCTGAGACCCTGAGACCCTGAGACACTGAGACCCTGAAACCCAGAGGACCTGAGACCCTGAGACAATCAGACACAGAGACCCAAAGGCCCTGAGACCCAGAGGCCCTGAGACCCTGAGACATAGAGACCCAGATGCCCTGAGACCCTGAGACCCTGAGACACAGAGACCCAGAGGCCCTGAGGCCCTGAGACTCTGAGACACTGAGGCATTGAGACTCAGAGACCAAGAGACCCAGAGGCCCTGAGGCCCTGAGACCCTGAGACACTGAGACATTGAGACTCAGAGACCAAGAGACCCAGAGGCCCTGAGACCCTGAGACAAACGGCCCTGAGACCCTGAGACACAGTGACCCTGAGGCCCTGAGACAGTGAGGCCCTGAGACACTGAGACACAGAGACCCAGAGGCCCTGAGATCCTGAGACACTGAGACATGGAGACTCAGAGACCGTGAGACCCAAAGACCCTGAGACCCTACGACCCTGAGACCCAGAGGCCCTGAGAACCTGAGACACAGAGACCCAGAGGCCCTGAGACCCTGAGACTCTGAGACACAGAGACCCAGAGGCGCTGAGATCCTGAGACACTGAGACACAGAGACCAGAGGCCCTGAGTCACTGAGACCCTGAGACAGTGAGGCCCTGAGACCCTGAGACACAGAGACCCCGAGGCCCTGAGACCCTGAGACACTGAAACATTGAGACTCAGAGACACAGAGACACAGAGGCCCTGAGGCCCTGAGGCCCTGAGACCCAGAGACCCAGAGGCCCTGAGACCCTGAGACCCTGAGACACTGAGACCCAGAGGCCCTGAGACCCTGAGACACTGAGACATTGAGACTCAGAGAACCAGTGACCCAGAGGCCCTGAGATCCTGAAACCCTGAGACCCTGAGACCCTGAGACACAGAGACCCAGAGCCCTGAGACCCTGAGACCCAGAGACCCAGCGGCCCTGAGACACAGAGACCCAGTGACCCTGAGACCCTGAGACCCTGAGACCTATAGGCCCTGAGACCCTGAGACCCTGAGACCATGAGGCACTGAGACCCTGAGACCGAGAGACCCTGAGACCCTGAGAGACAGTGACCCAGAGGCCCTGAGACAGTGAGACACAGAGACCCAGAGGCCCTGAGACCCTGAGACCCTGAGTCACAGAGACCCAGAGGCCCTGAGACCCTGAGACCCTGAGACACTGAGACACTGAGAATCTGAGACCCAGAGGCCCTGAGGTCCTGAGACCCTGAGACACAGAGACCCAGAGACCTGGAGACCCAGAGACCCTGAGACCCTGAGAGACTGAGAGACTGAGACCCTGAGAGACTGAGAGACTGAGACACTGAGACCCTGAGACCCAGAGGCCCTGAGACCCTGAGACACAGAGACGTAGAGACCCTGAGACCCTGATACACTGAGACCCTGAGACAGTGAGAGTCAGAGACCCAGAGACCCTGAGACCCTGAGACACAGAGACCCAGAGGCCCTGAGACCTAGAGGCCGTTAGACCCTGAGAACCTGAGACACTGAGACATTGAGACTCAGAGACCCAGAGGCACTGAGACCCTGAGACACAGAGACCACGAGACCCTGAGGGACTGAGTCCCTGATACCTAGAGGCCCTGAGACCCTGAGACCCTGAGACACTGAGACCCTGAAACCCAGAGGCCCTGAGACCCTGAGACAATGAGACACAGAGACCCAGAGGTCCTGAGACCCAGAGGCCCTGAGACCCTGAGACATAGAGACCCAGATGCCCTGAGACCCTGAGACACAGAGACCCAGAGGCCCTGAGGCCCTGAGACCCTGAGACACTGAGACATTGAGACTCAGAGAACAAGAGACCCAGAGGCCCTGAGACCCTGAGACAAACGGCCCTGAGACCCTGAGACACAGTGACCCTGAGGCCCTGAGGCCCTGAGACACTGAGACACTGAGACATGGAGACTCAGAGACCGTGAGACCCAAAGACCCTGAGACCCTACGACCTTGAGACCCAGAGGCCCTGAGAACCTGAGACACATAGACCCAGAGGCCCTGAGACCCTGAGACACTGAGACACAGAGACCCAGAGGCGCTGAGACCCTGAGACCCTGAGACACAGAGACCAGAGGCCCTGAGTCCCTGAGACCCTGAGGCACTGAGACCCAGAGACCCAGAGACCCAGAGGCCCTGAGGCCCTGAGACCCTGAGACACAGAGACCCAGAGGCCCTGAGACCCTGAGACAGTGAGACACAGAGACCCAGAGGCCCTGAGACCCTGAGACATAGAGACCCTGCGACCCGGAGGCCCTGAGACCCAGAGACACTGAGACCCAGAGGCCCTGAGACACAGAGACCCTGAGACCCTGAGGCCCTGAGACCCTGAGACACAGAGACCCAGAGGCCCTGAGACCCTGAGACACTGAGACCCTGAGACCCAGAGGCCATGAGAACCTGCGACACAGAGACCCAGAGGCCCTGAGACCCTGAGACACAGACATACTGTGACTCAGAGACCCAGTGACCCAGATGCCATGAGACCCTGAGACCCTGAGACCCTGAGACACAGAGACCCAGAGCCCTGAGACCCTGAGACCCAGAGACCCAGAGGCCCTGAGACACAGAGACCCAGAGACCCTGAGACACTGATACACTGAGACCCCGAGACAGTGAGAGTCAGAGACCCTGAGACCCTGAGACACAGAGACCCAGAGGTCCTGAGACCCTGAGACACTGAGACCCTGAGACCTAGAGGCCGTGAGACCCTGAGAACCTGAGACACTGCGACATTGAGATACTGTGACTCAGAGACCCAGTGACCCAGAGGCCCTGAGACCCTGAGACCCTGAGACCCTGAGATACAGAGACCCAGAGGCCTGAGACCCTGAGACCCAGAGACCCAGAGGCCCTGAGACACAGAGACCCAGAGACCCTGAGACCTATAGGCCCTGAGACCCTGAGACCCTGAGGCACTGAGACCCTGAGACCGAGAGACCCTGAGACCCTGAGAGACAGTGACCCAGAGGCCCTGAGACAGTGAGACACAGAGACCCAGAGGCCCTGAGACCCTGAGACCCTGAGTCACAGAGTCCCAGAGGACCTGAGGCCCTGAGACCCTGAGACACTGAGACATTGGGACTCAGAGACCAAGAGACCCAGAGGCCCTGAGGCCCTGAGACCCTGAGACACTGAGACATTGAGACTCAGAGACCCAGAGGCTCTGAGACACTGAGACACTGAGACCCTGAGGCCCTGAGACACAGAGACCTAGAGGCCCTGAGACACAGAGACCCAGAAGCCCTGAGACCCTGAGACACAGAGACCCAGAGACCCTGAGACACTGAGACACAGAGACCCAAAGGCCCTGAGACCCTGAGACACTGAGACATTGAGACTCAGAGACACAGAGACCCAGAGACCCTGAGACCCTGGGACATTGAGACATTGAGACTCAGAGACACAGAGGCCCAGATGCCCTGAGACCCTGAGACCCTGAGACACTATGACCCAGAGGCCCTGAGACCCTGAGACACTGAGACACTGAGACTCAGAGACACAGAGGCCCTGAGATCCTGAGGCCCTGAGACACTGAGACTCAGAGACCCAGAGAAACTGATGCCCTCAGACCCTGAGACACTGAGACCCAGAGGCCTTGAGACACTAACGCCCTGAGACCCTGAGGCCCTGAGACCCTGAGAACGTGAGACACTGAGACATTGAGACTCAGAGACCCAGAGACCCAGAGGGCCTGAGGCACTGAGACACTGCGACACTGAGACTCAGAGACACAGAGACATTGAGACTCAGAGACCCAGAGGCTCTGAGACACTGAGACACTGAGACATTGAGACTCAGAGACACAGAGACCCAGAGGCCCTGAGACACAGAGACCCAGAAGCGCTGAGACCCTGAGACACTGAGACCCAGAGACCCAGAGACCCAGAGGCCCTGAGACCCTGAGACACAGAGACCCAGACACCCTGAGACCCTGACACACTGAGACCCTGAGACCCAGAGGCACTGAGACACTGAGACCCTGAGGCCCAGACGCCCTGAGACCCTGAGACACAGAGACCCAAAAGCCCTGAGACCCTGAGACACTGAGAATCAGAGACCCGGAGGCCCTGAGACCCTGAGACACTGAGATATTGAGACTCAGGGACACAGAGACCCAGAGGCCCTGAGACCCTGAGACACTGAGATACTGAGACTCAGGGACACAGAGACCCAGAGGCCCTGAGACCCTGAGATACTTAGACACTGAGACTCAGAGGCACAGAGGCCCTGAGATCCTGAGACCCTGAGACACTGAGTCATTGAGACTCAGTGACCCAGAGAAACTGTGGCCCTCAGACCCTGAGACACTGAGACCCAGAGGCCCTGAGACACTAAAACCCTGAGACCCTGAGGCCCTGAGACCCTGAGAACGTGAGACACTGAGACATTGAGACTCAGAGACCCAGAGACTCAGAGGGCCTGAGACCCTGAGACACTGAGACACTGAGACTCAGACACACAGAGACATTGAGACTCAGACACCCAGAGGCTCAGAGACACTGAGACATTGAGACTCAGAGACACAGAGACCCAGAGGCCCTGAGACACAGAGACCCAGAAGCCCTGAGACCCAGAGACCCAGAGGCCCTGAGACACTGAGACCCAGAGACCCAGAGGCCCTGAGACCCTGAGACACTGAGACACTGAGACTCAGAGGCACTCAGACCCTGAGACACAGAGACCCAGAGGCCCTGAGACCCTGAGACATTGAGACCCTGAGACCCAGAGGCCCTGAGACCCTGAGAACCTGAGACACTGAGACATTGAGACTCAGAGGCACTGAGACCCTGAGACACAGAGACCCAGAGGCCCTGAGACCCTGAGACACTGAGACACTGAGACCCAGAGGCCCTGAGACAGTGAGAAACAGAGACCCAGAGGCCCTGAGACCCTGAGACCCTGAGACCCAGAGGCCCTGAGACTCTGAGACACAGTGACCCAGAGGCCCAGTGACCCAGAGGCCGTGAGACCCTGAGACCGTGAGACCGTGAGACCCTGAGACACTGAGACATTGAGACTCTGAGACCCAGAGACCCAGAGGCCCTGAGACGCTGAGACACTGAGACACTGAGAGACAGAGACACAGAGAGCCAGAGGCCCTGAAACATAGAGACCCAGAGGTCCTGAGACACTGAGACATTGAGACTCAGAGACACAGAGACCCAGAGGCCCTGAGACCCTGAGACACTGAGACATTGAGACTCAGAGACCCAGAGACCCAGAGGGCCTGAGACCCTGAGAACCTGAGACACTGTGACTCAGAGGCCTTGAGACCCTGAGACACTCAGACACTGAGACATTGAGACCCAGAGGCCCTGAGACCCTGAAACCCTGAGACATTGAGACATTGAGACCCAGAGACCCAAAGGCCCTGAGACTCTGAGACCCTGAGACAAAGAGACCCAGAGGCCCTGGGACCCTGAGACACTGAGACACAGACACCCAGAGGCTCTGAGACCCTGCGACCCTGAGGCACTTAGACATTGAGACTCAGAGACCCAGAGACCCAGAGGACCTGAGACACTGAGACACAGAGACCAAGAAGCCCTGAGACTCTGAGACACTGAGACATTGAGACCCATAGACGCAGAGGCCCTGAGACCCTGATACACTGAGACCCTGAGACCCAGAGGTCCTGAGACACTGAGACACTCAGACATAGAGGCACTGAGACCCTGCGACTCTGAGACACAGAGACCCAGAAGCCCTGAGACCCTGAGACACTGAGACGCTGAGACATTGAGACACCGAGACACTGCGAAACTGGGACATTGAGACTCAGAGACCCAGAGGCTCTGAGTCCCTGAGACACTGAGACATTAAGACACAGAGACCCAGAGGCCCTGAGACCCTGAGACCCAGAGGCCCTGAGACTCTGAGACACAGAGACCCAGAGACAATGAGACCCTGAGACCCAGAGGCCCTGAGACCCTGAGACACTGAGACCCTGAGACCCAGAGGCCCTGAGACCCTGAGACACAGAGACCCAGATGCCCTGAGACCCTGAGACCCTGAGACACCGAGACACAGATAAAAAGATGCCCTGAGACCCTGAGACACTGAGTCCCACAGACCCAGAGGCCCTGAGACCCTGAGACCCTGAGACACTGAGACATTGAGACTCAGAGACCCAGAGGCACTGAGACCCTGAGAACCTGAGACACATAGACCCAGAGGCCCTGAGAACCTGAGACACATAGACCCAGAGGCCCTGAGAACCTGAGACACATAGACCCAGAGACCCTGAGAACCTGAGACACATAGACCCAGAGGCCCTGAGAACCTGAGACACTGAGACTCAGACGCCTTCAGACCCTGAGACATCAGACACTGTGACATTGAGACTCAGAGACCCAGAGACCCAGAGGCCATCAGGCCCTGAGACTCTGAGGCACTGAAACACTGAGACATTGAGACCCTGATACACTGAGACCCTGAGACCCAGAGGTCCTGAGACACTGAGACACAGAGACCCAGAGGCCCAGAGACCCTGAGACACTGAAATACAGAGACCCAGTGGCCCTGAGACACAGAGACCCAGAGGCCCTGATACCCTGAGACACTGAGACCCTGAGACACTGAGACATTGAGACTCAGAGACCCAGAGACACAGAGGCCCTGAGACCCTGAGACACTGAGACACTGAGTCACTGAGACCCAGAGACGCAGAGGCCCTGAGACCCTGATACACTGAGACCCTGAGACCCTGAGACACAGAGACCCAGAGGCCCTGAGACCCTGAGACACGGACCCAGAGACGCAGAGGCCCTGAGTCCCTGATACAGTGAGACTCTGAGACCCAGAGGTCCTGAGACCCTGACACACAGTCACCCTGAGGCCCTGAGACCCTGATACAGTGAGACCCTGAGACCCAGAAGTCCTGAGACCCTGACACACAGTAACCCTGAGGCCCTGAGACCCTGGGACCCTGTGACACTGAGACACTGAGACATTGAGACTCAGAGACCAAGCGACCCATAGTCTCTGAGACACTGAGACACAGAGACGCAGAGGCCCTGAGACCCTGAGACGCTGAGACACAGGCACCCAGATGCCCTAAGAACCTGGGACCCTGAGACCCTGAGACCCAAAGGCACAGAGACCCAGAGACCATCAGACACTGAGACACAGAGGCCCTGAGACCCTAAGACACTCAGACACAGAGGCCCCGAGACCCTGAGACACTGAGACACTGAGACATTGAGACCCAGAGACGCAGAGGCCCTGAGATCCTGATACACTGAGACCCTGAGACCCAGAGGTCCTGAGACACTGAGACAAAGACACCCAGATGCCCTGAGACCTGGGACCCTGAGACCCTGAGACACTGAGACATTGAGACTCAGAGACACAGAGATCCAGAGGCCCTGAGACCCTGAGACACAGAGACCCAAAGGCACTGAGACCCAGAGGCCCTGAGACCCTGAGACCCAAAGGCACAGAGACCCAGAGACCATCAGACCCAGAGACCCAGAGGCCCTGAGACCCTGAGACACTGAGAAATTGAGACCCAGAGACCCAGAGGCCCTGAGACCCTGAGACACTGAGACACAGAGACCCAGAGGCCCTGAGACCCTGAGACACTGAGACCCTGAGACCCAGAGGCACTGAGGCCGTGAGACCCTGAGACCCTGAGACACTGAGACCCTGAGACCCAGAGGAACTGAGACCCTGAGACACTGAAACCCTGAGACCCAATGACCCTGAGGCCCTGAGACCCTAAGACCCTTAGACCCTGAGACACAGAGGCCCTGAGACCCTGAGACACTGAGACACTGAGACCCTGAGACCCAGTGGCCCTGAGACCCTGAGACATAGGGACCCAGAGGCCCTGAGGCCCTGAGACACTGAGACTCAGAGACCCAGAGGCCCTGAGACCCTGAGACACTGAGACCATGAGACCCTGAGACCAAGAGGCCCTGAGACCCTGACACACAGGGACCCAGCGGCACTGAGACCCTGAGACACTGAGACTCAGAGACCCAGAGGCCGTGAGACCCTGAGACACTGAGACATTGAGACATTGAGACATTGAGACCCAGAGACCCAAAGGCCCTGAGACTCTGAGACCCTGAGACAAAGAGACCCAGAGGCCCTGGGACCCTGAGACACTGAGACACAGACACCCAGAGGCTCTGAGACCCCTGGGACCCTGAGACACTGAGACATTGAGACTCAGAGACCCAGAGGACCTGAGACACTGAGACACTGAGACACTGAGACACTGAGACACAGAGACCAAGAAGCCCTGAGACCCTGATACACTGAGACCCTGAGACCCAGAGGTCCTGAGACACTGAGACACTCAGACACAGAGGCACTGAGACCCTGCGACTCTGAGACACAGGGACCCAGAGGCCCTGAGACACTGAGACACTGAGACGCTGAGACATTGAGACTCAGAGACCCAGAGACCCAGAGACCCTGAGACACTGAGACACTGAGACATTGAGACACCGAGACACAGAGACCCAGAGGCCCTGAGACCCTGAGACACTGAGACACTGAGACACTGAGACCCTGAGACACTGAGACACTGCGACACTGGGACATTGAGACTCAGAGACCCAGAGGCTCTGAGTCCCTGAGACACTGAGACATTAAGACACAGAGACCCAGAGGCCCTGAGACCCTGAGACCCAGAGGCCCTGAGACTCTGAGACACAGAGACCCAGAGGCCCTGAGGCCCTGAGACCCTGAGACACAGAGACCCAGAGACAATGAGACCCTGAGACCCAGAGGCCCTGAGACCCTGAGACACTGAGACCCTGAGACCCAGAGGCCCTGAGACCCTGAGACACAGAGACCCAGATGCCCTGAGACCCTGAGACCCTGAGACACCGAGACACAGAGAAAAAAGATGCCCTGAGACCCTGAGACACTGAGTCCCACAGACCCAGAGGCCCTGAGACCCTGAGACCCTGAGACACTGAGACATTGAGACTCAGAGACCCCAGAGACCCAGAGGCACTGAGACCCTGAGAACCTGAGACACATAGACCCAGAGGCCCTGAGAACCTGAGACACATAGACCCAGAGACCCTGAGAACCTGAGACACATAGACCCAGAGGCCCTGAGAACCTGAGACACTGAGACTCAGACGCCTTCAGACCCTGAGACATCAGACACTGTGACATTGAGACTCAGAGACCCAGAGACCCAGAGGCCATAAGACCCTGAGACCCTGAGACCCTGAGACACTGAGACATTGAGACTCAGAGACCCAGAGACCCAGAGGCCATAAGACCCTGAGACCCTGAGACCCTGAGACACTGAGATATTGAGACATTGAGACCCAGAGACCCGAAGGCCCTGAGACCCTGAGACCCTGAGACAAAGAGACCCAGAGGCCCTGAGACCCTGAGACACTGAGACACAGACACTCAGAGGCCCTGAGACCATGGGACCCTGAGACACTGAGACATTGAGACTCAGAGGCCAAGAGACCCACAGGCCCTGAGACTCTGAGGCACTGAAACACTGAGACATTGAGACCCTGATACACTGAGACCCTGAGACCCAGAGGTCCTGAGACACTGAGACACTGAGACACAGAGACCCAGAGGCCCGGAGACCCTGAGACACTGAGACACTGAGACACAGACACCCAGATGCCCTGAGACACTGGGACCCTGAGACCCAGAGGCCCTGAGACACTGAGTCCCTGAGACCCAGAGGCCCTGAGAACCTGAGACCCTGAGACCCAGAGGCCCAGAGACACTGAGTCCCTGAGACCCAGAGGCCCTGAGAACCTAAGACCCTGAGACCCTGAGACCCTGAGACATTGGAGACTCAGAGGGCCAGAGACACAGAGGAACTGAGGCACTGAGACACACAGGGCCTGAGACCCTGAGACCCAGAGACACTGAGTCACTGAGACTCAGAAACCCAGAGACCCAAAGGCCCTGAGACCCTGAGATCCTGAGACACAGAGACCCAGAGGCCCTGAGACCCTGAGACACTGAGACACTGAGACACTGAGACACTGAGACACTGCGAAACTGGGACATTGAGACTCAGGACCCAGAGGCTCTGAGTCCCTGAGACACTGAGACATTAAGACACAGAGACCCAGAGGCCCTGAGACCCTGAGACCCAGAGGCCCTGAGACTCTGAGACACAGAGACCCAGAGACAATGAGACCCTGAGACCCAGAGGCCCTGAGACCCTGAGACACTGAGACCCTGAGACCCAGAGGCCCTGAGACCCTGAGACACAGAGACCCAGATGCCCTGAGACCCTGAGACCCTGAGACACCGAGACACAGATAAAAAGATGCCCTGAGACCCTGAGACACTGAGTCCACAGACCCAGAGGCCCTGAGACCCTGAGACCCTGAGACACTGAGACATTGAGACTCAGAGACCCAGAGGCACTGAGACCCTGAGAACCTGAGACACATAGACCCAGAGGCCCTGAGAACCTGAGACACATAGACCAGAGGCCCTGAGAACCTGAGACACATAGACCCAGAGACCCTGAGAACCTGAGACACATAGACCCAGAGGCCCTGAGAACCTGAGACACTGAGACTCAGACGCCTTCAGACCCTGAGACATCAGACACTGTGACATTGAGACTCAGAGACCCAGAGATCCAGAGGCCATAAGACCCTGAGACCCTGAGACACTGAGACATTGAGACTCAGAGACCCAGAGACCCAGAGGCCATAAGACCCTGAGACCCTGAGACACTGAGATATTGAGACACTGAGACCCAGAGACCCGAAGGCCCTGAGACCCTGAGACCCTGAGACAAAGAGACCCAGAGGCCCTGAGACCCTGAGACACTGAGACACAGACACTCAGAGGCCCTGAGACCATGGGACCCTGAGACACTGAGACATTGAGACTCAGAGGCGAAGAGACCCACAGGCCCTGAGACTCTGAGGCACTGAAACACTGAGACATTGAGACCCTGATACACTGAGACCCTGAGACCCAGAGGTCCTGAGACACTGAGACACAGAGACCCAGAGGCCCTGAGACCCTGAGACACTGAGACACAGACACCCAGATGCCCTGAGACACAGAGACCCTGAGACCCAGAGGCCCTGAGACACTGAGTCACTGAGACACTGAGAATCAGAGACCCAGAGGCACTGAGACCCTGAGAACCTGAGACACATAGACCCACAGGCCCTGAGACCCTGAGACACTGAGGCTCAGAGGCCTTGAGATCCTGAGACATCAGACACTGAGACATTGAGACTCAGAGACCCAGAGACCCAGAGGCCATAAGACCCTGAGACCCTGAGACACTGAGACCCTGAGACCCTGAGACACTGAGACATTGAGACATTGAGACCCAGAGACCCAAAGGCCCTGAGACCCTGAGACAAAGAGACCCAGAGGCCCTGAGACCCTGAGACACTGAGACACAGACACCCAGAGGCCCTGAGACCATGGGACCCTGAGACACTGAGACATTGAGACTCAGAGGCCAAGAGACCCAGAGGCCCTGAGACTCTGAGACACTGAAACACTGAGACATTGAGACCCAGAGGCCCTGAGACCCTGATACACTGAGACCCTGAGACCCAGAGGTCCTGAGACACTGAGACACAGAGACACAGAGACCCAGAGGCCCTGAGACCCTGAGACACTGAGACACTGAGACACAGACACCCAGATGCCCTGAGACCCTGAGACACTGCGACACAGAGACACTGAGACCCTGGGACCCAGAAGCCCTGAGATACTGAGAGACTCCGACCCAGAGACCCTGAGACTCTGAGACACTGATACCCTGAGTCCCTGAGACCCAGAGGCCCTGAGAACCTGAGACCCTGAGACCCTGAGACACTAGAACACAGAGACCCAGAGGCCCAGAGACCCTGAGACACTGAAATACAGAGACCCAGTGGCCCTGAGACACAGAGACCCAGAGGCCCTGATACCCTGAGACACTGAGACCCTGAGACACTGAGACATTGAGACTCAGAGACCCAGAGACACAGAGGCCCTGAGACCCTGAGACACTGAGACACTGAGTCACTGAGACCCAGAGACGCAGAGGCCCTGAGACCCTGATACACTGAGACCCTGAGACCCTGAGACACAGAGACCCAGAGGCCCTGAGACCCTGAGACACGGACCCAGAGACGCAGAGGCCCTGAGTCCCTGATACAGTGAGACTCTGAGACCCAGAGGTCCTGAGACCCTGACACACAGTCACCCTGAGGCCCTGAGACCCTGATACAGTGAGACCCTGAGACCCAGAAGTCCTGAGACCCTGACACACAGTAACCCTGAGGCCCTGAGACCCTGGGACCCTGTGACACTGAGACACTGAGACATTGAGACTCAGAGACCAAGCGACCCATAGTCTCTGAGACACTGAGACACAGAGACGCAGAGGCCCTGAGACCCTGAGACGCTGAGACACAGGCACCCAGATGCCCTAAGAACCTGGGACCCTGAGACCCTGAGACCCAAAGGCACAGAGACCCAGAGACCATCAGACACTGAGACACAGAGGCCCTGAGACCCTAAGACACTCAGACACAGAGGCCCCAAGACCCTGAGACACTGAGACACTGAGACATTGAGACCCAGAGACGCAGAGGCCCTGAGATCCTGATACACTGAGACCCTGAGACCCAGAGGTCCTGAGACACTGAGACAAAGACACCCAGATGCCCTGAGACCCTGGGACCCTGAGACCCTGAGACACTGAGACATTGAGACTCAGAGACACAGAGATCCAGAGGCCCTGAGACCCTGAGACACAGAGACCCAAAGGCACTGAGACCCAGAGGCCCTGAGACCCTGAGACCCAAAGGCACAGAGACCCAGAGACCATCAGACCCAGAGACCCAGAGGCCCTGAGACCCTGAGACACTGAGAAATTGAGACCCAGAGACCCAGAGGCCCTGAGACCCTGAGACACTGAGACACAGAGACCCAGAGGCCCTGAGACCCTGAGACACTGAGACCCTGAGACCCAGAGGCACTGAGGCCGTGAGACCCTGAGACCCTGAGACACTGAGACCCTGAGACCCAGAGGAACTGAGACCCTGAGACACTGAAACCCTGAGACCCAATGACCCTGAGGCCCTGAGACCCTAAGACCCTTAGACCCTGAGACACAGAGGCCCTGAGACCCTGAGACACTGAGACACTGAGACCCTGAGACCCAGTGGCCCTGAGACCCTGAGACATAGGGACCCAGAGGCCCTGAGGCCCTGAGACACTGAGACTCAGAGACCCAGAGGCCCTGAGACCCTGAGACACTGAGACCATGAGACCCTGAGACCAAGAGGCCCTGAGACCCTGACACACAGGGACCCAGCGGCACTGAGACCCTGAGACACTGAGACTCAGAGACCCAGAGGCCGTGAGACCCTGAGACACTGAGACATTGAGACATTGAGACATTGAGACCCAGAGACCCAAAGGCCCTGAGACTCTGAGACCCTGAGACAAAGAGACCCAGAGGCCCTGGGACCCTGAGACACTGAGACACAGACACCCAGAGGCTCTGAGACCCTGGGACCCTGAGACACTGAGACATTGAGACTCAGAGACCCAGAGGACCTGAGACACTGAGACACTGAGACACTGAGACACTGAGACACAGAGACCAAGAAGCCCTGAGACCCTGATACACTGAGACCCTGAGACCCAGAGGTCCTGAGACACTGAGACACTCAGACACAGAGGCACTGAGACCCTGCGACTCTGAGACACAGGGACCCAGAGGCCCTGAGACACTGAGACACTGAGACGCTGAGACATTGAGACTCAGAGACCCAGAGACCCAGAGACCCTGAGACACTGAGACACTGAGACATTGAGACACCGAGACACAGAGACCCAGAGGCCCTGAGACCCTGAGACACTGAGACACTGAGACACTGAGACCCTGAGACACTGAGACACTGCGACACTGGGACATTGAGACTCAGAGACCCAGAGGCTCTGAGTCCCTGAGACACTGAGACATTAAGACACAGAGACCCAGAGGCCCTGAGACCCTGAGACCCAGAGGCCCTGAGACTCTGAGACACAGAGACCCAGAGGCCCTGAGGCCCTGAGACCCTGAGACACAGAGACCCAGAGACAATGAGACCCTGAGACCCAGAGGCCCTGAGACCCTGAGACACTGAGACCCTGAGACCCAGAGGCCCTGAGACCCTGAGACACAGAGACCCAGATGCCCTGAGACCCTGAGACCCTGAGACACCGAGACACAGAGAAAAAGATGCCCTGAGACCCTGAGACACTGAGTCCCACAGACCCAGAGGCCCTGAGACCCTGAGACCCTGAGACACTGAGACATTGAGACTCAGAGACCCAGAGACCCAGAGGCACTGAGACCCTGAGAACCTGAGACACATAGACCCAGAGGCCCTGAGAACCTGAGACACATAGACCCAGAGACCCTGAGAACCTGAGACACATAGACCCAGAGGCCCTGAGAACCTGAGACACTGAGACTCAGACGCCTTCAGACCCTGAGACATCAGACACTGTGACATTGAGACTCAGAGACCCAGAGACCCAGAGGCCATAAGACCCTGAGACCCTGAGACCCTGAGACACTGAGACATTGAGACTCAGAGACCCAGAGACCCAGAGGCCATAAGACCCTGAGACCCTGAGACCCTGAGACACTGAGATATTGAGACATTGAGACCCAGAGACCCGAAGGCCCTGAGACCCTGAGACCCTGAGACAAAGAGACCCAGAGGCCCTGAGACCCTGAGACACTGAGACACAGACACTCAGAGGCCCTGAGACCATGGGACCCTGAGACACTGAGACATTGAGACTCAGAGGCCAAGAGACCCACAGGCCCTGAGACTCTGAGGCACTGAAACACTGAGACATTGAGACCCTGATACACTGAGACCCTGAGACCCAGACGTCCTGAGACACTGAGACACAGAGACCCAGAGGCCCTGAGACCCTGAGAGACTGAGACACTGAGACACAGACACCCAGATGCCCTGAGACACTGAGACCCTGAGACCCAGAGGCCCTGAGACACTGAGTCACTGAGACACTGAGAATCAGAGACCCAGAGGCCCTGAGACCCTGAGAACCTGAGACACATAGACCCACAGGCCCTGAGACCCTGAGACACTGAGGCTCAGAGGCCTTGAGATCCTGAGACATCAGACACTGAGACATTGAGACTCAGAGACCCAGAGACCCAGAGGCCATAAGACCCTGAGACCCTGAGACACTGAGACCCTGAGACCCTGAGACACTGAGACATTGAGACATTGAGACCCAGAGACCCAAAGGCCCTGAGACCCTGAGACAAAGAGACCCAGAGGCCCTGAGACACTGAGACACAGACACCCAGAGGCCCTGAGACCATGGGACCCTGAGACACTGAGACATTGAGACTCAGAGGCCAAGAAACCCATAGGCCCTGAGACACTGAGGCCCTGAGACTCTGAGACACTGAAACACTGAGACATTGAGACCCAGAGACGCAGAGGCCCTGAGACCCTGATACACTGAGACCCTGAGGCCCAGAGGTCCGGAGACACTGAGACACTGAGACACAGAGACCCAGGGGCCCAGAGACCCTGAGACACTGAGACACAGACACCTAGATGCCCTGAGACCCTGGGACTCTGAGTCCCTGAGACACTGAGGCACTGAGACATTGAGACTCAGAGAGACAGAGACCCAGAGGCCCTGAGACCCTGAGACACAGAGATCCAGAGGCCCTGAGAGCCTGAGACCCTGAGACACAGAGACCCAGAGGCACTGAGACACTGAGACATTGCGAATCAGAGACCCAGAGACCCAGAGAACATGAGACACAGAGACCCAGAGGCCCTGAGACACTGAGAATCAGAGACCCAGAGGCCCTGAGACCCTGAGACACTGAGACATTGAGACATTGAGACCCTGAGACCCAAAGGCCCTGAGACCCTGAGGCAAAGAGACTCAGAGGCCCTGAGACCCTGAGACACTGAGACACAGAGACCCAGATGCCCTGAGACCCTGAGACATTGCGACTCAGAGACACAGAGAACATGAGACACAGAGACCCAGAGGCCCTGAGACACTGAGACACTGAGATATTGACACTCAGAGACCCAGAGGCCCTGAGACCATGAGACCCTGAGACACTCAGACACTGAGCCATTGAGACTCAGAGACCCAGAGACCCAGAGGCCCTGAGACCATGAGATCCTGAGACCCTGAGACCCAGAGGCCCTAAGACCCTGAGACACTGAGACACAGAGACCTAGAGGCCCTGAAACCCTGAGATTCTGAGACATTGAGACTCAGACACCCAGAGACACAGAGGCCCTGAGACCCTGAGACCCTGAGACACTGAAACTCAGAGACACAGAGGCCCAGAACCCTGAGACACAGAGACCCAGAGGCCCTGAGACCCTGAGACATTGAGAGTCAGAGACCCAGAGGCCCTGAGACCCAGAGACACTGCGACCCAGAGACCCTGAGACCCTGAGACACTGAGACCCTGAGACCCAGAGGCCCTGAGGCCCTGAGACCCTGAGACCCTTAGACCCTGAGACACAGAGGCCCTGAGACCCTGAGACACTGAGACATTGAGACATTGAGACTCAGAGACCCAGAGATCCAGAGGCCCTAAGACCCTGAGACACTGAGACCCTGAGACCCAGAGGCCATGAGACCCTGAGACACAGAGACCCAGAGGCCCTGTGACCCTGAGACACTGAAACCCTGAGACCTAATGGCCCTGAGGCCCTGAGACCCTGAGACCCTTAGACCCTGAGACACAGAGTTCCTGAGACCCTGAGACACTGAGACACTGAGACATTGAGATACTGAGACCCAGAGACCCAGAGGCCCTGAGACCCTGAGACACAGGGACCCAGAGGCCCTGAGACCCTGAGACACTGAGACTCGGAGACCCAGAGGCCGTGAGACCCTGAGAGCCTGAGACACTGAGACTCAGAGACCCAGAGACCCAGAGGCCCTGAGGCCCTGAGACTCTGAGACCCAGAAGCCATGAGACCCTGAGACCCTGAGACACAGAGACCAAGAGGCCCTGAGACCCTGAGACACAAAGACCCAGAGGCCCCGAGGCACTGAGACCCAGAGACCCAGAGGCCCTGAGACCCTGAGAACCTGAGACACTGTGACATTGAGACTCAGAGAATCAGAGACCCAGAGGACCTGAGACCCTGAGACACTGAGACATTGAGACACAGAGAACCAGAGGCCCTGAGACCCTGAGACCCTGAGACACTGAGACCCGGAGACCCAGAGGCCCTGAGACCCTGAGACACTGAGACCCAGAGGCCCTGAGACCCTGAGACGCAGAGACCCAGAAGCCCTGAGACCCTGAGACACTGAGGCCCTGAGACCCTGAGACAATGAGACATTGAGACTCAGAGACCCTGAGACCCAGAGGCCCTGAGACACTGACACATTGAGACTCAGAGGCCCTGAGACCCTGAGACACTGAGACCCTGTGACCCAGAGGCCCTGAGACCCTGAGACCCAGAGACCCAGAGGAGCTGAGACCCTGAAACCCTGTGACCCAGACGCCCTGACACCCTGAGACCCTCAGACACAGAGACCCAGAGGCCCTGAGACCCTGATACACTGAGACATTGAGACTCAGAAACCCAGAGGCCCTGAGAAACTGAGACACTGAGACACAGAGACCCAGAGACCCTGAGGCACTGAGAAACTGAGACCCTGAGACCCAGAGGCCCTGAGACCCTGAGACCCAGAGGCCCTAAGACCCTGAGACACAGAGACCCAGAGGCCCTGAGACCCTGAGACACAGAGACCCAGAGACCCTGAGACACAGAGACACTGAGACATTGAGACCCATAGGCCCAGATACCCTGAGACACAGAGACCCAGAGGCCCTGAGACACAGCGGCCCAGAGGCCCTGGGACCCTGTGACACTGAGACACTGAGACATTGAGACTCAGAGACCCAGAGACCCAGAGGCCCTAAGACCCTGAGACCCTGAGACACAGAGACCCAGAGGCCCTGAGACCCTGAGACACTGAGACACTGAGACTCAGAGACCCAGAGGCCCTGAGACCCTGAGACACTGAGACCCTGAGACGCAGAGGCCCTGAGACCCTGAGACACAGAGACCCAGAAGCCCTGAGACCCTGAGACATTGAGCCTCAGAGTCCCAGAGACCAGGAGGACATGAGACACAGAGATCCAGATGCCCTGAGACCCTGAGACACTGAGACATTGAGACCCAGAGGCCCTGAGACACTGAGTGAGACACAGAGGCCCTGAGACCCTGTGACACTGAGACATTGAGACTCAGAGACCCAGAGACCCAGAGGCCCTGAGACCCTGAGACACTGAGACATTGATTTCAGAGACCCAGAGACCCAGAGGCCCTAAGACACTGAGACACTGAGAAATTGAGACAGAGAGACCCAGAGGCCCGGAGACCCTAAGGCCCTGAGACACAGAGACCCAGAGGCCCTGAGACCCTGAGACACTGAGCCCCTGAGACCCTGAGACACTGAGACACAGAGGCCCTGAGACCCTTAGACCCTGAGACCCTGAGACGCTGAGACATTGAGACTCAGAGACCCAGAGACCCTGAGACCCTGAAACACTGAGACACAGAGACCCAGAGGCCCTGAGACCCTGAGACACTGAGACCCTGAGACCCAGAGGCCCTGAGACACTGAGACATTGAGGCGCAGAGACCCAGAGACCCAGAGGACCTGAGACCCTGAGACCCTTAGACCCAGAGGCCCTGAGAACCTGACACGTTGAGGCCCGGAGGCCCTGAGACCCTGAGACCCTGAGACCCAAAGACCCAGAGAGACTGAGACACTGAAACACTGACTCACAGAGACCCTGAGAAACTGAGACCCAGAGACCGACAGACCCAGAGACCCAGAGACGCTGAGATCCAGTGAGCCAGAGACATTGAGACACTGAGACACAGAGACCGGCAGACCAAGAGACACAGAGACTCAGAGGCCCAGAGACCCTGAGACATTGAGTCACCGAGACCCTGAGACCCTGAGAAACTGAGACACTGAGGCCCAGAGACCCAGAGACACTGAAACACTGAGACCCAGAGACACAGAGAGATGGAGATACAGAGACCCAGAGGCCCTGAGACCCAGAGACTGAAAGACACAGAGACACTGAGACCCTGAGACCCTGAGACCCTGAGACAGAGAGACCCAGAGACGCTGAGATCCAGAGAGCCTGAGACACAGAGACCCAGGGACACTGAGACCCTGAGAAACTGAGACCCAGATACCCAGAGACACTGAGACCCAGAGACAAAGAGACCCTGAGAAACTGAGACACTGAAACCCAGAGACACAGAGAGACTGAGACACTGAGACACTGAGACCTTGAAATAATGAGCCACGGAGACACTGAGACACAGAGACCCAGAGGCCGACAGACCCAGAGACCCAGGGACCCAGATACCCTGAGATCCAGCGAGCCAGAGAAACTCAGACACAGAGACCCTGAGACACTGGGACGCAAACACCCAGAGACCCTGAGAAACTGAGACTCTGAGACACTGAGTCACTGAGACCCTGAGACACAGAGACCCAGCGACCTGCTGACACTGAGACCTTGATACACTGAGACCCTGAGATACTTAGACACAGAGACCCAGAGGCCCTGAGACCCTGAGAAACTGAGACACTGTGACACAGAGACCCAGAGTCCCAGAGACACTGAGACCCTGAGACGCTGAGACACAGAGACCCAGAGACTCAGAGACCCATTGACCCAAAGACCCTGAGAAACTGAGACCCTGAGACACTGAGACCCAGAGACCCTGAGTCACTGAGACACTAAGACACAGAGACCCAGGGGCACTGAGACACAGAGACCCAGAGACACTGAGAACCAGAGACCCAGAGACTCTGAGACACTGAGAAGCAGCGACCCAGAGAACTTGAGACCCAGAGACCCTGAGACCCAGAGACCTGGGACCCAGAAACCCGGAGACACTGAGACCCTGAGACCCAGAGACACTGAGGCACAGAGACCCAGAAACCCTGAGACACAGGGACCCAGAGAGACAGAGACACTGAGACCCTGGGACTCTGAGACCCTGAAACCCATTACGCAGAGACCCTGAGACCCAGACACCCAGAGACCGAGAAACCCTGAGACCCTGAAACCCTGAGACCCTGAGACAATGAGACACTGAGACCCTGAGTCACTGAGACACTGAGATACTGAGATACTGAGACCCTGAGGCACTGAGACACTGACTCCCAGAGACACAGAGACGCTGAGACACTGAGACCCAGAGACCCAGAGAGACACATTGACACATTGACACTGAGACCCAGAGACCCACAGTTCCTGAGACACTGAGATACTGAGACTCTGAGTCACTGAGAACTGAGATACTGAGACCCTAAGACACTGAGACCTTGAGACCCTGAGACACTGAGACCCTGAGAAACTGATTCCCAGAGACCCAGAGACACTGAGACACTGAGGAACTCAAACCCAGAGACCCTGAGACACTGAGAGCCAGAGACGCGGAGATCCATAGAGCCAGAGACTCTGAGATCCAGAGACCCTGAGACTCTGAGACCCTGAGACCCTGAGACCCAGAGAACCAGAGACACAGAGACACTGAGACCCTGAGACCCAGAGACACTGAGACCCTGAGACACTGAGAACCAGAAACCCAGAGACCGACAGACCCAGAGATCCAGAGACCCAGAGACCCTGAGACACTAAGAAACGGAGACCCTGAGACTTTGAGACCTCGATGCCCAGAGACACTAAGACGCTGAGACACAGAGACACAGAGACCCATAGACCCGGTGACCCTGAGACACAGAGACCCAGAGGCCCTGGACCCTGAGACAGAGAGACCCAGAGGCCCTGAGACACAGAGACCCTGAGACCCTGAGACACAGAGGCTCTGAGACCCTGAGACCCTGAGACACAGAGACCCAGAGGCCCTGAGACTCTGAGACCCTGTCACACAGAGACCCAGAGGCCCTGAGACCCTGCAACCCTGAGACACAGAGACCCAGAGGCCCTGAGACACAGAGACCCAGAGACCCTGAGACCCTGAGACCCTGAGACCCTGAGAAACTGAGACCCAGATACCCAGAGACACTGAGACCCAGATACCCAGAGATCCTGAGACACTGAGAGCCAGACACCCAGAGACCCAGAGACAATGAGACACTTAGAACCAGAGACCCAGACACCCTGAGAAACTGAGACCCTGAGACACTTAGCCATTGAGACACTGAGACCCAGAGACACTGAGACCCAGTGACCCAGACTCCCAGAGACCCAGAGACCACGGGACCCAGAGACCCTGACACAGTGACACACTGAGACAGTGTGACACAGAGACCCAGAGACCCAGTGATGCAAAGTCGCAGAGAACCAGAGACCGTGAGACACTGAGACCCTGAGATAATGAAAAACTGAGACTCAGAGACCCAGAGACGCTGAGACACTGAGACACAGACACCCTGAGACCAGAGACCCTGAGACTCCAAGGCGCTATGACCCTGAGACACAGATACAATGAGATACCGAGACCCAGAGACCCAGACACCCTGAGAAACTGAGACCCTGAGACCCTGATACACTGAGACATTGAGACACTGAGACCCAGAGAACCTGTGACGCTGAGACACTGAGACCCTGAGACTTTGAGACACTAAAACCCAGTGACCCAGAGCCCCAGAGACCCAGAGACCACGGGACCCAGAGACCCTGACACAGTGACACACTGAGACAGTGCGACACAGAGACCCAGTGATGCAAAGGTGCAGAGACCCCGAGACCGTGAGATACTGAGACCCTGAGATAATGAAAAACTGAGACCCTGAGATGCTGAGACACTGAGACCCTGAGACTCTGAGACCCAGTGACCCAGAGACCTAGAGACCCTGAGACATTGAGACACAGAGACCCTGAGACACAGAGACCATGAGATCCCGAGACGCTATGACCCTGAGACACTGATGCAATGAGACACAGAGACCCAGAGACCCTGAGAAACTGAGACCCTGAGACACTGAGACCCAGTGACCCTGAAACCCAGAGAACAAGACTCCCAGAGACCCTGAGACACTGAGAAACTGAGACGCTGAGACCCAAAGACACAGAGACCCAGAGACCCGGAGACCCTGAGACCCTGAGTCCCTGAGACACATAGGCACTGAGACACTGAGACCCTGAGACACTGAGACATTGAGACAATGAGACCCTGAGACGCTGAGACACTGAGACCCTGAGACCCTGAGGCACTGAGACCCTGAGACCCACAGACCCAGAGTCACTGAGACACTGAGACACAGAAACCTTGAGACCCAGAGACAATGAGACCCAGAGACACTGAGAACCAATGACCCAGAGTCCCTGAGACACTGAGACCGTGAGACCCTGACAAACTGAGACCCAGATACCCAGAGACACTGAGACCCAGAGACAAAGAGACCCTGAGAAACTGAGACACTGAGACCCAGAGACACAGACACCCAGAGAACCTGAGAAACAGAGACCCAGAGATCCTGGCACCCAGAGACCCAGAGACCCAGAGACTCTGAGACACTGAGACACTGAGAACCAGAGACCCAGAGACCCTGAGACGCAGAGACCCTGAAACCCATAAACCCTGAGACCCAGAGACACTGTGACCCTGACAACCAGAGACACTGAGACCCAATGACGCTGACACCCTGAGACCCAGAGACCAGAGACCCAGAAACCCTGAGGCACAGAGACCATGAGACCCTGAGACACTGAGAGACTGAGACACTGAGACGCAGAGATCCAGAGATCCAGAGACCCAGAGACTGTGAGACCCAGGCACCCAGAGACCCTGTGACACTGAGACACTGAGACACTGCGGCCCTGAGTCACTGAGACCATGAGACTCTGAGACACTGAGACCAAGAGACCCAGAGACCCTGAGACTCTATATAGAACATAGAACATTACAGCGCAGAACAGGCCCTTCGGCCCACGATGTTGCGCCGACCAGTTAAAAAACAATGACCCTCTAACCTAAACCAATCCCTTTCCATCCATAAACCTATCCACGGATCTCTTAAACACCCCCAAACTAGGCGCATTTACAACTGCAGCAGGCAGGGCATTCCAATCCCTCACCACCCTCTGGGTAAAGAACCTACCCCTGACATCCGTCCTATATCTACCACCCCTTAATTTAAAGCCATGCCCCCTCGTGCTAGATTTCTCCATCAGAGGAAAAAGGCTATCACTGTCCACCCTATCTAAACCTCTAATCATCTTATATGTTTCAATATAATTCACCCAGAGACCCTGAGACCCAGAGACCCTGAGACACTGAGACCCTGAAACACTGAGACACTGAGACCCTGAGAAACTGAGAGCTGAGACTCTGAGACCTTGATTCCCTGAGACACTGAGACCCTGAGAAACTGTGACCCAGAGACCCTGAGTCCCTGAGACACTGAGACCCTGAGAAACTGAGACACTGAGACCCTGAGACACTGAGACACTGAGACCCTGAGACCCTGAGAAACTGAGAGCTGAGACTCTGAGACCTTGATTCCCTGAGACACTGAGACCCTGAGAAACTGTGACCCAGAGACCCTGAGTCCCTGAGACACTGAAACACTGAGACCCTGAGACACTGAGACCCTGAGACACTGTGACACTGAGACCCAGTTACCCAGAGACAGAGAGAGTCTGAGACACAGAGACAGTGAGATCAACAGACCAAGACACCAGAGAACGAGACATCCAGAGACCCTGAGGCCCTGAAACACTGAACCCAGACATTCAGGGACCCAGAGATCCTGAGACCCTGAGTCGCTAAGACACTGAGACCCAGAGACACAGAGAAACTGAGACCCTGAGACACAGAGACAGTGAGACCCACAGACCAAGAGACCCTGAGATACAGAGACACAGAGAACCAGAGACCCTGAGACACTGAGACACTGAGACACTGAGACTCTGAGACACTGAGAGCTGAGACTCTGAGACACAGAGAAACTGAGACCCTGAGACACTGAGACACTGATACATTGAGACCCTGAGACAATGATACACTGAGACCCAGAAACCCTGAGAACGAGCGATCCAGAGACCGAGAGACCCTGACACCCTGAGACACTGAGACACTGAGGCCCTGAGACACTGAGACCCTGAGACACAGAGGCACTGAGGCCCTGAGCCCCTGAGACACTGAAACTCTGAGTCCCGGAGACTCTGAGACACTGAGAAACTGAGACCCTGAGACCCTGAGACACTGAGAACCTGAGACACTGAGACAATGTGACCATGAGACCCTGAGACACTGAGATCCTGAGACAATGACACACTGAGACACTGAGACCATGGGACCCAGGGAACCAGAGACCCGGAGACACTGAGACCCTGAGACCCTGAGACACTGAGACACTGAGAGACTGTGACCATGAGACCCTGAGACCCTGAGACACTGAGACCCTGAGAGACTGAGACCGTGAGACACTGAGACACTGATACACTGAGACCCAGAAACCCTGAGAACGAGAGATCCAGAGACCCTGAGACACTGAGACCCTGAGACACTGAGAAACTGAGACCCTGAGAAACAGAGACATAGAGACCCAGACATGCAGTGACCCAGAGTCCCGTGAACCTGAGACCCTGAAACACTGAGACACTGAGACCCTGAGACTCTGAGACCCTGAGACCCTGAGAAACTGAGACACAGAGGCCCTGAGAAATTGAGACCCTGAGAACAAGAGAAACTGAGACCCTGAGACACTGAGCCACTGAGACACTGAGAAGCTAAGACCCTGAGAAACTGAGACACTGAGGCACTGAGACACTGAGACCCAGGCTACCAGAGATGCACAGACCCTGAGACCCTGTGACCCTGACACACTGAGACACTGAAACCCCAGGAAACTGAGACTCTGAGACACTGAGACCCAGAGAGCCTGAGAAACTGAGACACGGAGCCACTGAGACACTGAGACCCTGAAACACTGAAAAACTGAGACACTGAGAAACTGAGACACTGAGGCACAGAGACCCTGAGACCCAGAGACCAGAGAGCCTGAGACCCTGAGACACTGAAACCATGAGACCCTGAGACACAGAGACCCAGACACGCAGTGACCCAGAGACCCTGAGAACCTGAGACTCTGAGACACTGAGACACTGAGAAACTGAGACCCTGAGACACTGAGACAATGTGACTATGAGACCCTGAGACACTGAGACCCTGAGACACTGAGTCCCTGAGACACTGAGACCCTGACACCCTGAGAACCTGAGACACTGAGACCCTGAGACACTGAGACGTTGAGATCCAGAGACCCAGAAACCCAAAGGCCCTGAGACCCAAAGACCCATAGACGCAGAGACCCCGAGACCCAGAGACACTCAGACACTGAGACTCTGTGACCCTGAGACACTGAGAGACTGAGACACTGAGACCCTGAGACACTGAGACACTTAGACACTGAGACATTAAGACGCTGAGACACTGAGACACTGAGGAACTGAGACACAGACACCCAGACACCCAGAGATCTTGAGACCCAGAGACACTGAGACACAGAGACCCAGAGACCCTGAGATACCGTGACACTGAGACCCTGAGACTCTGGGTCTCAGTGTCTCAGTGTCTCAGTGTCTCTGTTTCTCAGAGTCTCTGGGTCTCAGTGTCTCAGGTTCTCAGTGTCTCAATGTCTCAGGGTGTCTGGGTCTCTGGGTCTCAGTGACTCGGTATCTCAGTGTCGCAGTGTCTCAGGGTCTCTGTGCCTCAGTGTCTCAGGGTCTCAGGGTCTCAGCTTCTCAGTGTCTCAGTGTTTCCGGCTCTCAGTGTCTCAGGGTCTCAGTGCCTCACTGTCTCAGGGTCTTGGTGTCTCAGTGTCCCCAGGCTCAGGGTTTCAGTGTCTCCGGGTCTCAGTGTCTCAGGGTCTCTGGGTCTCTTGGTCTCTGGGTGACAGTTTCTCAGGGTCTCAGTGTCTCTGTGTTTCAGGGTCTCAGGGTCTCAGTGTCTCTGTGTCTCAGTGTCTCAGGGTCTCTGGGTCACATTTTCTCAGAGTCTCAGGTTCTCTGTGTCTCAGTGTCTCAGGTTCTCAGTCTCTCAGTGTCTCAGGGTCTCAGGGTCTCTGGGTCACATTTTCTCAGGGTCTCAGGTTCTCTGTGTCTCAGTGTCTCAGGTTCTCAGTCTCTCAGTGTCTCAGTGTCTCAGTGTCTCAGGGCATCAAGGTCTCAGAGACTCAGCTCTCAAAGTCTCGGGGTCTCAGTGTCTCACTGTCTCAGTGTCTCAGTGTCTCAGGGTCTCAGTGTTTCAGTGTCTCAGGGTCTCAGGCTCTCAGTGTCTCAGGGTCTCAGCATCTCAGGGACTCAGGGACTCAGTGTCTCAGCTCTCAGTGTCTCAGGGTCTCAGTCTCTCACTGTCTCAGGGTCTCAGTGTCTCAGTGTATCAGGGTCTCAGTGTCTCAGTCTCTCAGGATCTCAGTGTCGCAGTGTCTCAGGGTCTCTGGGTCACTGCGTGTCTTGGTCTCAGTGTCTCAGGGTCTCTGGATGTCTGGTTCTCTGGGTCTCTTGGTCTGTTATTCTCACTGTCTCTGTACCTCACAGCCTCTGTGTCTCTGGGTTACTGGGTCTCAGTGTCTCAGGATCTCAGTGTCTCAGGTTCTCCGTCTCTCAGTGTCTCAGTGTCTCAGGGCATCAGGGTCTCAGAGTCTCAGGGTCTCAGTGTCTCACTGTCTCAGTGTCTCAGTGTCTCAGGGTCTCAGTGTTTCAGTGACTCAGTGTCTCAGGGTCTCTGGGTCTCTGTGTCTCAGGGTCTCTGGGTCTTTGGGTCTCAGAGTCTCAGTGTCTCAGGGTCTCAGCGTCCCAGGGTCTCAGTGTCTCAGTGTCTCATTGTCTCAGGTCTCAGTGTCTCAGGGTCTCAGCTTCTCAGTGTCTCAGGGACTCTGGGTCTCAGGGTGTCTGCTTCTCTGGGTCTCTGTGCCTCGGGGTCTCAGTGACTCAATATCTCAGGGTCTCAGTGACTCAGTATCTCAGAGTTTCTGGGTCTCAGTGTCTCAGTGTATCAGAGTCCCAGTGTCTCAGTGTCTCAGGGTCTCTGGGTCTCAATATCTCAGTGTTTCAGGGTCTCAGGGTCTCTTGGTCTCTGGGTCTCAGTTTCCCAGGGTCTCAGTGTCACTGTGTCTCAGTTTCTCAGTGTCTCAGTTTCTCAGTGTCTCAGGGTCTCAGAGTCTCAGTATATCAGGGACTCTGTGTATGAGGGTGTCAGTGTCTCATTTTTTCAGGCTCTCAGTGTCTCAGGGTCTTGGTGTCTCAGTGTCCCAGGGTCTCAGGGTTTCAGTGTCTCCGGGTCTCCGTGTCTCAGGGTCTCTTTGTCTCTGGGTCACAGTTTCACAGGGTCTCAGGGTCTCTGTGTCTCAGTGTCTCAGGGTCTCAGGGTCTCTGGAATCAATGTCTCTGGGTCTGTGTGTCTCAGGGTCTCAGGGTTTCAGCGTTGCAGTGTCTCTGTGTCTCAGGGTCTCATTATCTCAGTGTCTCATTATCTCAGTGTCTCAGGGTCTCAGTGTCTCAGGGTCACTGTGTCTCAGGGTCTCTGCGTCTCTGGGTCTCAGGGTATCTGCGCCTCAGCGTCTCAGTGTCTCAGGGTCTCAGCTTCTCAGTGTCTCAGTGTTTCAGGGTCTCAGGGTCTCAGTGTCTCAGGGTGTCAGGGTCTTTGGGTCTCAGGATCTCTACTTCTCAGGGTCTCTGGGTCTCAGTGTCTCAGTGTCTCAGATTCTCAGGGTCTTGCTGTCTCAGGGTTTCAGTGTCTCAGCGTTTCAGTGTCTCAATTTATCAGGGTCTCAGGGTCTCAGTGCCTCAGTGTCCCAGGGTCCCATGGTCATATTGTCTGAGAGCGTCAGGCTTTCAGTGTCTCAGGGACTCAGGGTCTCAGTTTCTCAGCACTCAGTGTCTCAGAGGCTCAGTGTTTCAGTGTATCAGGGCCTCAGTATCTCAGTGTCTCACGGTCTCAGTGTTTCAGGGTCTCAGGGTCTCTGGGAATCAGTGTCTCTGGGTCTCAGGTTCTCAGGGTCTCATGGTCACAGGGTCTCTGTGTCTCTGGGACTGTGTGTCTCAGTGACTCAGAGTCTCCGGTTCTCAGTGTCTCCGTGTCTCAGGATCTCAGTGACTCATTGTCTCAGGGTCTCAGACCCTCAGTGTCTCACTGTCTCAGTGTCTCAGGGTCTCAGTGCCTCAGGGTCTCTGGGTCTATGGCTCTCAGGGTCTCTGGGTCTCAGTGTCTCAGGGTCTCAGGGTTTCAGGGTCGCAATGTCTCTGTGTCTCAGGGTCCCGTGTCTCAGTGTCTCTGGGTCTCAGTGTCTCAGATTCTCAGGCTGTCAGGGTCTCAGGGTCTCAGGGTTTCAGGGTCGCAGTGTCTCTGTGTCTCAGGGTCTCTGTGTCTCAGTGTCTCAGGGTCCCAGTGTCTTAGTGCCTCATTGTCTCAGGGTCTCAGGCTTTCTGAGTCTCTGTGTCACTGGGCCTCAGGGTCTCTGTGTCTCTGCGTCTCTGGGTCTCTGGGTCTCAGGGTATCTGTGCCTCAGTGTCTCAGGGTCTCAGCTTCTCAGTGTCTCAGTGTTTCAGGGTCTCTGGGTCTCAGGGTCTCAGGGTCTCTGCGTCTCTGGTACTCTGGTCTCAGGGTCTCTGTGCCTCAGTGTCTCAGGGTCTCAGGGCCTCTGGATCTCTCGGTCTCAGGGTTTCTGGGTCTCAGTGTATCAGTGTCTCAGTGTCTCAGGGTCTCAGTCTCTCAGGGTCTCGGTGTCTCTGGGTCTCATGTTCTCATGGTCACAATCTCTCAGTGTCACAGGTTCTCAGTGTCTCAGGGTCTCAGTGTCTCGGGGTCTCATTGTCTCATTGTCTCAGTGACTAAGTGTCACAGGCTCTCAGGGTCTCTGGGTCTCAGATTCTCTGGGTTTCTGGGTCTCTGGATCTCAGGGTCTCAGGGTCTCTGGGCCTCCGTGCTTAGTGTCTCAGGCTCTCAGGGTGTCAGGGTCTCAGTGTCTCAAGTTCTGAGTGTCTCAGTGTCTCAGGGCCTCAGTGTCCCAGTGTGTCAGTGTCTCAGGGTCTGGGTCTCAGTGTCTCAGTGTCTCAGGGTCTTAAGTTCTCAGGGTCTCAGTGTCTCAGTGTCTCAGGGTATCCGGGTCTCAGTGTCCCAGTGTCTCAGGGCCTCTGGGTCTCCGGGTCTCTGGGTCTCAGTGTCTCAGGGTCCCTGGGTCTTTGGGTCTCAGTGTCTCAGTGTCTCAGGGTCCCTGTGTCTCTGGGTCTTAGTGTCTCAGGCTCTCAGGGTCATAGCATCTCAGTATCTCAGGGTCTCAGGGTCTCAGAGTCTCTGGGTCTCCGAATCACTTGGTCTCAAGGTCTCTGGGTCTCAGTGTCTCAGGGTCTCAGTGACTCAGTGTCTCAGTATCTCAGGGTATCCGGGCCTCAGTGTCTCAGGGTTTCAGTGTCTCTGGGTCTAAGTGCCTCAGGGTCTCAGAGTCTCAGGGTCTGTGGGTCTCTGGGTCTCTGGTTCTAAGGGACTCTGAGTCTTAGGGTCTCAGTGCTACAGGGTCTCAGGGGCCATGGCTATCTGGGTCTTTGGGTCTCTGGTTTTCTGGGTCTCAGGTATTCAGTGTCTCAGTGTCTCAGTGCAAAGTGTCTCAAGGTCTCAGGGTCTCAGTGTCGCAGGGTCTCAGGGTATCAGGGTCCCTGGGTCTCAGGGTCTTAGGGTCTCAGGGTCTCTGGTTGTCTGGGTCTCTGTGTCTCAGTTTCTCAGATTCTCAGGGTCTCAGCGTCTCTGTGCCTGTGTCTCAGGGTCTCAGTTCTCCGGGTCTCTGGGTCTGTGGGTCTCTGGTTCTCTGGGTCTCAGGGTCTCTGGGTGTCAGTTTCTCCGGGTCTCTGGGTCGCCGGGTCGCTCAGTCTCAGTGTCTCAGGGTCTCAGGGTATCAGGGTCTCAGGGTCTCTGGGTACCTGGGTCTCTTGGTCTCAGTGTCTCTGGGTCTCAGTTTCTCCGCGTCTCAGTGTCTCAGGGTCTCAGGATATCAGGGTCTCAGGGTCTCTGGGTACCTGGGTCTCTTGGTCTCAGTGTCTCTGGGTCTCAGTTTCTCCGCGTCTCAGTGTCTCTGTCTCTGCGTCACAGTGTCTCAGGGTCTCAGGGTGTCAGGGTCTCAGTGTCTCAAGGTCTGAGTGTCTGAGTGTCTGAGTGTCTCAAGGTCTCATTGCCTCAGTGCCTCAGTGTCTGAGTGCGTCAGTGTCTCAGGGTTTGGGTCTCTGTGTCTCAGTGTCTCAGGGTCTCAGGGTCTCTGGGTCTCAGTGTCTCAGGGTCTCTGGGTATGTGGGTCTCAGGGTCTCTGGGCCTGAGGGTCTCTGAGCCTCAGGGTCTCAGTGCCTCAGTGTCTCAGGGTCCATGGGTATCTGTGTCTCTGGGTCTCTGGGTGTCTTGTTCTCTGGGTCTCAGGGTCTCTGGGTTTCTGGGTCTCAGGGTCTCCGTGTCTCAGTGCTTAGTGTCTCAGGGTCTCAGTGTCTCTGGGTCTCTTGGTCTCTGTGTCTCAGGGTCTCTGGGTCGCTGTGTCTCTGTGTCTCAATGTCTCATTGCCTCAGTGTCTCAGGGTCTCAGTGTCTCTTTGTTTCAGGGTCTAATGGTCTCAGTTTCTCAGGTCTAAGGGTCTCAGTGTCTCAGTGTTTCGGGGTCTCAGTGTCTCATTGTCTCAGTGTCTCAGTGTCACAGGCTCTCAGGGTCTCTGGGTCTCAGGGTCTTTGTGTTTCTGGGTTTCTGGATCTCAGTGTCTCAATGTCTCAGTGTGTCAGGGCCTAAGGGTCTCTGGGACTCAGTGCTTAGTGTCTCAGGGTCTCAAGGTGTCAGGGTCTCAGTGTCTCAATGTCTGTGTGTCTCAGTGCCTCAGTGTCTCAGGGTCTCAGTGTCTCTGTGCCTCATTTCTCAGTCTCTCAGGGTCTCAGTTTCTCAGTGTCTCATGGTCTCAGGGTCTCAGGGTCTCAGTGTCTCAGTGTCTCAGGGCCTCTGGGTCTCAGGGTCTCTGGGTCCATGGGTCTCAGGGTGTATTGGTCTCAGGGTCTCTGGGTCTCAGGGTCTCAGGGTCTCTGGGTCCATGGGTCTCAGGGTGTATTGGTCTCAGTGTCCCAGGGTCTCAGGGTCTCTGTGTCTCAGTGTCTCAGTTTGTCAGGTTCTCAAAGTCTCAGTGTCTCAGTGTCTCTGTGTCTCAGTCTCTCATCGTCTCAGGGTCACAGTGTCTCAGGGTCTCAGGGTCTCTGGGTCTCAGGGTCTCTGGGTGTCAGGGTCTCAGTGTCTCAGGGTCCCTGGTTCTCTGGGTCTCATGGCC
Organism: Carcharhinus amblyrhynchos; assembly: GCF_965287045.1. Classification (NCBI taxonomy): domain Eukaryota; kingdom Metazoa; phylum Chordata; class Chondrichthyes; order Carcharhiniformes; family Carcharhinidae; genus Carcharhinus; species Carcharhinus amblyrhynchos. The sequence goes on along the minus strand of NW_027649804.1, from coordinate 702,424 downwards.
TTTGGGTTTCTGGGTCTCTGGATCTCAGTGTCTCAGGGTCTCTGTTCCTCAGTGCTTAGTGTCTCAGGGTCTCAGAGTCTCAGGGTCTCAGGGTGTCAGGGTTTCAGTGTCTCAAGGTCTGAGTGTCTCAGTGTCTCAGGGTCTCAGGGTTTCAGGGTTTCAGTACCTCAGTGTCTCAGTGTCTCAGTGTGTCAGTATCTCAGGGTATGGGTCTCTGGCTCTCTGGGTCTCAGTGTCTCAGGGCCTCTGGGTCTCCTGGTCTCTGTGTCTCAGGGTGCCCATGTCCCTGAGTCTCAGGGTCTCAGTGTCTCAGGGTCACAGGGTTTCAGTGTCTCAGTGTATCAGTGACTCAGAGTTTCAGGGTGTCTGGGTCTCAGTGCTTAGTGTCTCAGGGTCTCAGGGACACAGTGTCTCAGGGTCTCAGTGCCTCACTGTCTCAGGGTCTCTGGGTCTCAGTGTCTCAGGGTCTCAGTGTCTCAGGGTCTCAGGTCTGAGTGTCTCTGCGTTTCAGCGTCTTAGTGTCTCATTGTGTCAGGGTCTCAGGGTCTCAGTGTCTCAGTGTTACAGGATCTCAGTGTCTTAGGGTCTCAGTTTCTCAGGGTCTCTGGGATACTCAGTCTCGGGTCTCTGAGTCTCAGGGCCAAAGTGTCTCAGGGTGTCTGGGTCTCAGTGCTTCGTGTGTCAGGGACTCAGCGACTCAATGTCTCAGGGACTCAGGGTCTCAGGGTCTCAATGTCTCAGTGCTTAGTGTCTCAGGGTCTCAGTGTCTCAGGGTCTCAGTGTCTTCAGTGTCTCAGTGTCTCTATGTCTTTCGGTCACAGTTTCTCAGGGTTTCTGGGAAACTGGGTCTCTGAGTCTCAGGGTCTCTGGGTTTCTGGGTGTCTGAGTCTCAGTGTCTCCGTGTCTTAGAGTCTCAGTGCCTCAGGGTCTCAGGGACTCAATGTCTCAGTATCTCAGTGTCTCAGGGTCTCTGGGTCTCAGTGTCTCAGGGTCTCAGGGACTCAATGTTTCAGGGTCTCTGGGTCTCAGTGTCTCAGGGTCTCAGGGACTCAATGTTTCAGGGTCTCTGGGTCCCAGTGTCTCAATGTCCCAGTGCTTCATTTGTCAGGGTCTCAGGGACTCTGTGTCTCAGGGTCTCAGTATCTCAGGGTCTCAGTGTCTCAGGGTCTCTGGGTCACAGTGTCTCAGGGTCTCAGGGACTCAATGTCTCAGTGTCTCAGCGTCTCAGGATCACAGTGTCTCAATGCCTCAGTGCTTAGTGTCTCAGGGTCTCAGGGACTCTGTGTCTCTGTGTCTCAGGGTCTCAGTGTCTCAGGGTCTCAGTGTCTCAGCGTCTCTGGGTCTCTGGGTCTCAGTGTCTCAGAGTCTCAGTGTCTTAGTGTCTCAGTGTCTCAGTGTCTCAGGGTCTCAGTGTCTCAGGGTCTCTGGGTCTCTGGGTCTCAGTGTCTCAGAGTCTCAGTGTCTTAGTGTCTCAGTGTCTCAGTGTCTCAGGGTCTCGGTGTTTCAGGGTCTCAATTTCTCAGGGTCTCTGGGAAACTGGGTGTCCGGGTCTCTGAGTCTCAGGGTCTCAGTGTCAGACTGTCTCAGGGTCTCTGGGGTTCTGGGTCTCAGTGTCTCCGTGTCTCAGAGTCTCAGAGTCTCTGGGTCTCAGTGCTTCGTATCTCAGGGTCTCAGTGTCTCAATGTCTTAGTGCCTTGTGTCTCAGTGTCTCAATGTCTTAGTGCCTTGTGTCTCAGTGTCGCAGGGACTCAGTGTCTCAGGGTCTCAGTGTCTCAGTGTCTCAGGGTCTCTTGGTCCCGGTGCCGCAGTGTCTCAGGGTCTCAGGGTCTCAGTGTCTCAGTGTCTCAGGGACTCTGTGCCTCAGGGTCTCAGTGTCTCAGGGTCTCAGTGTCTCAGTCTCTCAGGCTCTCAGTGTCTCAGGGGCTCAGTGTCTTGGTGTCTCAGGGGCTCAGTTTCTCAGGGTCTCTGGGTCTTTGGGTGTCCGGGTCTCTGCGTCTCAGGGTCTCCGTTTCTCAGGGTCTCTGGGTCTCAGTGTCTCGGTATCTCAGGGTCTCAGGGTCTCTGTGTCTCTAGGTCTCAGGGTCTCAGTATCTCAGTATCGCAGGGTCTCAGGGTCTCTTGTTCTCTGGGTCTCAGTCTCTCAGGGTCTCAGGGTCTCAGAGTCTCAGTGTCTCAGTGTCTCAGTTTCTCAGGGTCTCTGGGTCTCTAGGTGTCCAGGTCCCTGGGTCTCAGTGTCTCAGTGTCTCAGGGTCTCAGTGTCTCAATGTCTCAGGGTCTCAGTGTCTCTGTGTTTCAGCGTCTCAGAGTCTCGGTGTCTCAGTGTCTCAGGGTCTCTGTGTCTCTGTGCCTCAGTGTCTCAGGGTATCAGGGTCACTGGGCCTCAGTGCTTGGTGTCTCAGGGTGTCAGGGTCTCAGTGTCTCAAGTTCTGAGTGTCTCAGTGACTTAGTGTCTTAAGGTCTCAGCATCTCAGTGTCTCAGTGTCTCTGTGTCTCAGTGTCTCAGGGGCTCAGGTTCTCATTGTCTCAGTGTGTCGGTGCCTTCGCGTCTCAGTATCTCAGCACCTCTGGGAAACTGGTTCTCCGGGTCTCTGAGTCTCAGTGTCTCAGTGTCTCAGGGTCTCAGTGTCTCAGGGTCTCAGTGTCTCAGCGACGTGGGCCTCAGGGTCTCTGTGTCTAAAGATTTCCGTGTCTCAGTGTCTCAGTGCCTCAGTGTCTCAGGGTCTCTGTGTCTCAGTGTCTCGGGGTCTCAGTGTTTCAGGGTATCCAAGTCTCAGTATCTCAGGCTCTCAGGGTCTCTGAGTCTCGAGGTCTCAGCGTCTCCGTGTCTCAGTGTCTCAGTGTCCCAGTGCTTTGTTTCTCAGGGTCTCAGGGACTCAGTGTCTCAGGGTTTCAGTATCTCAGGGTCTCTGTGTCTCAGTGCCTCAGGGTCTCAGGGTCTCTGGGACTCTGCGTCTCAGTGTCTCGGGGTCTCAGGGTCTCTGGGTCTAAGTGTCTCAGTGTCTCAGTGTCACAGGGTCTCTGGGTCTCAGTGTCTCAGTGCCTCAGTGTCTCAGGGTCTCTGTGTCTCAGTGTCTCGGGGTCTCAGTGTTTCAGGGTATCCAGGTCTCAGTGTCGCAGGCTCTCAGGGTCTCAGTTTCTCAGGGTCTCTGAGTCTCGAGGTCTCAGGGTCTCCGTGTCTCAGTGTCACAGTGTCCCAGTGCTTCGTTTCTCAGGGTCTCAGGGACTCAGTGTCTCAGGGTTTCAGTATCTCAGGGTCTCTGTGTCTCAGTGCCTCAGGGTCTCAGGGTCTCTGGGTCTCTGCGTCTCAGTGTCTCAGGGTCTCAGTGTCTCAGGGTCTCTGGGTCTCTGTGTCTCAGTGTCTCAGTGTCACAGGGTCTCAGTGTCTCAGTGTCTCAGGGGCTCAGGGTCTCAGTGTCTCTGTGTCTCTGAGTCTCAGTGTCTCAGTGTCTCAGGGTCTCATAGACTCAATGTCTCAGTGTCTCAGTGTCTCAGGGTCTCGTGTCTCAGGGTCTCAGTGTCTCAATGTCTCAGTGTTTAGAGTCTCAGGGTCTCAGTGTCTGTGTGCTTCAGTGTCTCAGCGTCTCAGTGTCTCTGGGTCTCACAGTCTCTATGTCTCAGGGGCCCTGGGTCTCAGTGTCTCAGTGTGTCAGTGTCTTTGGGTCTCAGTTTCTCAGGGTCTCTGGAAACTGGGTCCCCGGGTCTCTGAGTCTCAGGATCTCAGTGTCTCAGGGTCTCAGGGTTTCAGTGCCTCAGGGCCTCCGTGTCTCAATGTCACAGTGTCTCAGTGACTCAGTTTCTCGGTGTCTCTGCGTTTCAGGGTCTCAGGGTCTCAGTGAGTTAGGGTCTCAGTGTCTCAGTCTCTCAGGGTCTCAGTGTCTCAGTGTCTCAGGGGCTCAGTGTCTTGGTGTCTCAGAGTCTCAGTGTCTCAGGGGCTCAGATTCTCAGGGTCTCTGGGTCTCTGGGTGTCCGGGTCTCTGGGTCTCAGGGTCTCAGTGTCTCAGGGTCCCTGGGTCTCAGTGTCTCAGTATCTCAAGGTCTCAGGGTCTCTGTGTTTCTAGGTCTCAGTGTCTCAGGCTTTCAGGGTCTCAGTATCTCAGTATCGTAGTGTCTTACGATCTCTGCTTCTCTGGGTCTCAGTGTCTCAGGGTCTCAGTGTCTCAGGGTCTCTGAGTCTCAGGGTCTCTAGGTCTCAGTGTCTGAGGGCCTCAGAGTCTTAGGGTTTCAGGGTCTCAGTGCCTCTATGTTTCATTGTCTCAGCATCTCAGTGTCTCAGGGTCTCAGTGTCTCAGTGTCTCGGTGTCTTAGGGTCTCAGTTTCTCAGGGTCTCTGAGAAACTGGGTCTCCAGGTCTCTGAGTCTCAAGGTCTCAGTGTCTCAGGGTCTCAGGGTCTCTGGGTTTCTGGGTGTCTGGGTCTCAGTGTCTCCGTGTCTCAGAGTCTCAGGGCCTCAGGGTCTCGGTGTCTCAGGGTCTCGGTTTCTCAGGGTCTCAGTGTCTCAATGTCTCAGTGTCTCAGTGTCTCAGGGTCTCTGGGTCTCAGTGTCTCAGGGTCTCAATGCCTCAGTGTCTCAGTGTCTCAGGGTCTCAGTGTCTCGGGGTCTCAGTGTCTCAGTGTCTCAGGGTCTCAGGGTCTCAGTGTCTCGGGGTCTCAGTGTCTCAGTGTCTCAGTGTCACAGGCTCTCAGGGTCTCTGGGTTTCTGGGTCTCTGGATCTCAGGGTCTCAGTTCCTCTTTGTCTCTGTGTCTCAGTGTCTCAGGGTCACTGGGCCTCAGTGCTTGGTGTCTCAGGTGTCAGGGTGTCAGGGTCTCAGTGTCTCAAGTTCTGTGTGCCTCAGTGTCTCAGTGTCTCAGGGTTTGGGTCTCAGGGTCTCATTGTCTCAGTGTGTCGGTGCCTTCGCGTCTCAGTATCTCAGCGCCTCTGGGAAACTGGGTCTCCGGGTCTCTGAGTCTCAGGGTCTCAGTATCTCACGGCCTCAGTGTCTCAGTGTCTCTGTGTTTCAGGGTCTGAGTCTCTCAGTGTCTCAGCGTCTCTGTCTCTCAGTGTCTCAGTGACTCAGGATCTCGGTATCTCAATGTGTCAGTGTCTTAGTGTCTCAGGGCCTCAGTGTCTCAGGGTCTCAGTGTCTCTGTGTTTCAGGGTCTCTGGGTCTCAGGTTCTCAGTGTCTCAGGGTCTCAGCATCTCAGTATCTCAGGGCCTCAGGGTCCCAGGTTCTCAGTGCCTCAGTGTCACAGGGTCTCTTGGTGTCAGTGTCTCAGTGTCTCAGTGTTTCAGGGTCTCAGTGTGTCAGGGTTCTCAGTGTCTCAGAGTCTCAGTGTCTCAGTGTCTGAGGGTCTCAGTTTCTCAGGGTCTCAGTGTCTCTGTGTCCAGGTCTCTGGGTCTCAGGGTCTCAGTGTCTCAGTGTCTGAGGGTCTCAGTTTCTCAGGGTCTCTGGGTCTCAGGGTCTCAGTGTCTCAGTGTTTGAGGGTCTCAGTTTCTCTGGGTCTCTGGGTCTCAGGGTCTCAGTGCCTCAGTGTCTGAGGGTCTCAGTTTCTCTGGGTCTCTGGGTCTCAGGGTCTCAGTGTCTCAGTGTCTGAGTGTCTCAGTTTCTCTGGGTCTCAGGGTCTCAGTGCCTCAGTGTCTGAGGGTCTCAGTTTCTCAGGGTCTCTGGTTCTCAGGGTCTCAGTGCCTCAGTGTCTTAGGGTCTCTGTGTCTCAGTGTCTCGGGGTCTCAGTGTTTCAGGGTATCCAGGTCTCAGTGTCTCAGGCTCTCAGGGTCTCAGTATCTCAGGGTCTCTGAGTCTCGAGGTCTCAGGGTCTCCGTGTCTCAGTGTCACAGTGTCCCAGTGCTTCGTTTCTCAGGGTCTCAGGGACTCAGTGTCTCAGGGTTTCAGTATCTCAGGGTCTCTGTGTCTCAGTGCCTCAGGGTCTCAGGGTCTCTGGGTCTCTGCGTCTCAGTGTCTCAGTGTCTCAGGGTCTCAGTGTCTCAGGGTCTCTGGGTCTCTGTGTCTCAGCGTCTCAGTGTCACAGGGTCTCAGTGTCTCAGTGTCTCAGGGTCTCAGGGTCTCAGTGTCTCTGTGTCTCTGAGTCTCAGTGTCTCAGGGTCTCATAGACTCAATGTCTCAGTGTCTCAGTGTCTCAGGGTCTCGTGTCTCAGGGTCTCAGTGTCTCAATGTCTCAGTGTTTAGAGTCTCAGGGTCTCAGTGTCTGTGTGCTTCAGTGTCTCAGCGTCTCAGTGTCTCTGGGTCTCACAGTCTCTATGTCTCAGGGGCCCTGGGTCTCAGTGTCTCAGTGTGTCAGTGTCTTTGGGTCTCAGTTTCTCAGGGTCTCTGGAAACTGGGTCCCCGGGTCTCTGAGTCTCAGGATCTCAGTGTCTCAGGGTCTCAGGGTTTCAGTGCCTCAGGGCCTCCGTGTCTCAATGTCACAGTGTCTCAGTGACTCAGTTTCTCGGTGTCTCTGCGTTTCAGGGTCTCAGGGTCTCAGTGAGTTAGGGTCTCAGTGTCTCAGTCTCTCAGGGTCTTAGTGTCTCAGTGTCTCAGGGGCTCAGTGTCTTGGTGTCTCAGAGTCTAAGTGTCTCAGGGGCTCAGGGTCTCTGGGTTTCTGGGTGTCCGGGTCTCTGGGTCTCAGGGTCTCAGTGTCTCAGGGTCCCTGGGTCTCAGTGTCTCAGTATCTCAAGGTCTCAGGGTCTCTGTGTTTCTAGGTCTCAGTGTCTCAGGCTTTCAGGGTCTCAGTATCTCAGTATCGTAGGGTCTTACGATCTCTGCTTCTCTGGGTCTCAGTGTCTCAGGGTCTCAGTGTCTCAGGGTCTCTGGGTCTCAGGGTCTCTAGGTCACAGTGTCTGAGGGCCTCAGAGTCTTAGGGTTTCAGGGTCTCAGTGTCTCTATGTTTCATTGTCTCAGCATCTCAGTGTCTCAGGGTCTCAGTGTCTCAGTGTCTCGGTGTCTTACGGTCTCAGTTTCTCAGGGTCTCTGAGAAACTGGGTCTCCAGGTCTCTGAGTCTCAAGGTCTCAGTGTCTCAGGGTCTCAGGGTCTCTGGGTTTCTGGGTGTCTGGGTCTCAGTGTCTCCGTGTCTCAGAGTCTCAGGGCCTCAGGGTCTCGGTGTCTCAGGGTCTCGGTTTCTCAGGGTCTCAGTGTCTCAATGTCTCAGTGTCTCAGTGTCTCAGGGTCTCTGGGTCTCAGTGTCTCAGGGTCTCAATGCCTCAGGGTTTCAGTGTCTCAGGGCCTCAGTGTCTCGGGGTCTCAGTGTCTCAGTGTCTCAGTGTCTCAGGGTCTCAGTGTCTCGGGGTCTCAGTGTCTCAGTGTCTCAGTGTTTCAGGGTCTCTGGGTCTCAGTGTCTCAGGGTCTCAATGCCTCAGGGTTTCAGTGTCTCAGGGCCTCAGTGTCTCAGGGTCTCAGGGCCTCAGGGTCTCTGGGTCTCTGAGTCTCAATGTCTCAGTGTCTCAAGTTCTCAGGGTCTCAGGTCCTCTGGGTCTCTGTGTCTCAGGGTCTCAGGGCCTCAGTGTCTCAGGGCCTCTGGGTCTCAGGGTCTCAGGGTCTCAGGGCCTCTGGGTCTCAGTGTCTCAGGTTATCAGGGCCTCTGGGTCTCAGTGTCTCAGGGTCTCAGGGTCTCAGGGCCTCTGGGTCTCTGTGTCTCAGTGTCTCAGGGTCTCAGGGTCTCAGGGGATCTGGGTCTCTGTGTCTCAGGGTCTCAGGGCCTCTGGGTCTCAGGGTCTCAGTGTCACAGGGTCTCAGGGACTCTGGGTCTCAGGGTCTCACGGTGTTAGGGCCTCAGGATCTCTGCGTCTCAGGGTCTCAGGGTCTTAAGGCCACTGGGTCTCTGTGTCTCTGACTCTCAATGTCTCAGTGTCTCAGGGCCTCTGGGCCTCTGGGTCTCAATGTCTCAGTGTCTCAGGGTCTCAGGGTCTCAGGGCCTCTGGGTGAATGTGTCTCAGTGTCTCAGGGTCTCAGGTCCTCTGGGTATCAGTGTCTCATGGTCTCAGGTCCTCTGGGTCTCAGTGTCTCATGGTCTCAGGGCCTCTGGGTCTCTGTGTCACAGGGTCTCAGGTCCTCTGGGTATCAGTGTCTCATGGTCTCAGGTCCTCTGGGTCTCAGTGTCTCGTGGTCTCAGGTCCTCTGGGTCTCAGGGTCTCAGTGTCTCAGGGTCCCAGGGTCTCCGGGCCTCAGGGCCTCTGGGTCTCAGGGTCTCAGGGCCTCTGGGTCTCAGCGTCTCAGGGCCTCTGGGTCTCAGGGTCTCAGGGCCGCTGTGTCTCTGGGTCTCAGGGCCACAGGACCTCTGGGTCTCTATGTCTCAATGTCTCAGTGTCTCCGTGCCTCAGGGTCTTAGGGTCTCAGGGCCACTGGGTCTCTGTGTCTCAGTGTCTCAGGGTCCCAGGGTCTCAGGGCCTCTTGGTCTCTGTGTCTCAGGGTCTCATTGTCTCAGGGTCTCAGGGCCTCTGGGTCTCTGGGTCTCAATGTCTCAGTGTCTCAGTGTCTCACGGTCTCAGGGCCTCTGGGCCTCTGGGTCTCTGTGTCTCAGGGCCTCTGTGTCTCTGTGTCTTAGTGTCTCAGGACATCTGCGTCTCTGGGTCTCTGAGTCTCAGTGTCTCAGGGTCTCAGGGTCTCAGGGCCTCTGGTTTCTGTGTCTTTGGTTTTCAATGTCTCAGTGTCTCAGGGTCTCAGGGCCTCTGCGTCTCTGGGTTTCTGAGTCTCAACGTCTCAGTGTCTCAGTGTCTCAGTGTCTCAGTGTCTCAGGGCTTCTTGGTCTCTGTGTCTCAGTGTCTCAGTGGATCTGGTTCTCTGTGTCTCAGGGTCTCAGGGCCTCTGGGTCTCAGGGTCTCACGGTCTTAGGGCCTCAGGATCTCTGCGTCTCAGGGTCTCAGGGTCTTAGGGCCACTGGGTCTCTGTGTCTCTGACTCTCAATGCCTCAGTGTCTCAGAGTCTCTGGGTCTCAGTGTATCATGGCCTCTGGATCTCAATGTCTCAGTGTCTCAGGGTCTCAGGGTCTCAGGGCCTCTGGGTGAATGTGTCTCAGAGTCTCAGGGTCTCAGGTCCTCGGGGTCTCAGGGTCTCAGTGTCTCAGGTTCTCAGGGTCTCAAGGCCTCTGCGTCTCTGTGTCTCAGGGTCTCAGGTCCTCTGGGTCTCTGGGTCTCAGTGTCTCATGGTCTCAGGGCCTCTGGGTCCCTGTGTCTCAGGGTCTCAGGGCCTCTCGGTCTCAGGGTCTCAGTGTCTCAGAGACTCAGGGCCTTTGGGTCTCTGTGTCTCAAGATCTCAGGTCCTCTGTGTCTCAGGGTCTCAGTGTCTCAGGGTCTCAGGGCTGCTGTGTCTCTGGGTCTCAGGGTCTCAGGACCTCTGGGTCTCTGTGTCTCAATGTCTCAGTGTCTCCGTGCCTCAGGGTCTTAGGGTCTCAGGGCCACTGGGTCTCTATGTCTCAGTGTCTCATGGTCTCAGGGCCTCTGGGTCCCTGTGTCTCAGGGTCTCAGGGCCTCTCGGTCTCAGGGTCTCAGTGTCTCAGAGACTCAGGGCCTTTGGGTCTCTGTGTCTCAAGATCTCAGGTCCTCTGTGTCTCAGAGTCTCAGTGTCTCAGGGTCTCAGGGCTGCTGTGTCTCTGGGTCTCAGGGTCTCAGGACCTCTGGGTCTCTGTGTCTCAATGTCTCAGTGTCTCCGTGCCTCAGGGTCTTAGGGTCTCAGGGCCACTGGGTCTCTATGTCTCAGTGTCTCAGGGTCCCAGGGTCTCAGAGCCTCTTGGTCTCTGTGTCTCAGGGTGTCATTGTCTCTGGGTCTATTTGTCTCTGGGTCTCAATGTCTCAGTGTCTCACGGCCTCAGGGCCGCTGGGCCTCTGAGTCTCAGTGCCTCTGGCTCTCATGGCCATTGTGTCTCTGGGTCTCTGAGTCTCAATGTCTCAATGTCTCAGTGTCTCAGTGTCTCACGGTCTCAGTGCCGCTGGGTCTCTGTGTCTCAGTGTCTCAGGTCCTCTGGGTCTCAGGGTCTCAGTGTCTCAGGTTCTCAGGGTCTCAGGGCGTCTGGGTGTCAGGGTCTCAGTGTCTCAGTGTCTCAGTGTCTCAGGGCCTCAGGGTCTCTGGGTCTCTGTGTCTCAGGGTCTCAGGTTCTTGGTCTCTGGGTCTCAGTTTCTCATGGTCTCAGGGCCTCTGGGTCTCTGTGTCTCAGGGTCTCAGGGCCTCTGGGTCTCTGAGTCTCAATGTCTCAGTGCCTCAGGGTCTCAGTGTCTCAGTGTCTCAGTTTCTCAGAGCCTCTGTGTCGCTGGGTCTCTGCGTCTCAGTGTCTCAGGGTCTCAGGGTCTCAGGGCCTCAGAGTCTCTGGGTCTCAGAGTCTCAATGTCTCAGTGTCTCAGGTTCTCAGGGACTCAGGGCCTTTGGGTCTCAGGGTCTTAGTGTCTCATGGTCTCAGGGTCTCAGGGACTCTGGGTCTCAGCGTCTCAGGGCCTCTGGGTCTCTGGGTCTCAGGGTCTCAGGGCCGCTGTGTCTCTGGGTCTCAGTGCCTCAGGGTCTTTGGGTCTCTATGTCTCAATGTCTCAGTGTCTCCGTGCCTCAGGGTCTTAGGGTCTCAGGGCCACTGGGTCTCTGTGTCTCAGGGTCACATTGTCTCAGGGTCTCAGGGCCTCTGGGTCTCTGGGTCTCAATGTCTCAGTGTCTCACGGTCTCAGGGTCTGGGTCTCTGTGTCTCAGGGCCTCTGGGTCTCAGTGTCTCAGGTTCTCAGGGTCTCAGGGCGTCTGGGTGTCAGGGTCTCAGTGTCTCAGTGTCTCAGTGTCTCAGGGCCTCAGGGTCTCTGGGTCTCTGTGTCTCAGGGTCTCAGGGCCTCTGGGTCTCTGAGTCTCAATGTCTCAGTGTCTCAGGGTCTCAGTGTCTCAGTGTCTCAGTTTCTCAGAGCCTCTGTGTCGCTGGGTCTCTGCGTCTCAGTGTCTCAGGGTCTCAGGGTCTCAGGGCCTCAGGGTCTCTGGGTCTCAGAGTCTCAATGTCTCAGTGTCTCAGGTTCTCAGGGTCTCAGGGCCTTTGGGTCTCAGGGTCTTAGTGTCTCATGGTCTCAGGGTCTCAGGGACTCTGGGTCTCTGCGTCTCAGGGCCTCTGGGTCTCTGGGTCTCAGGGTCTCAGGGCCGCTCTGTCTCTGGGTCTCAGTGCCTCAGGGTCTTTGGGTCTCTATGTCTCAATGTCTCAGTGTCTCCGTGCCTCAGGGTCTTAGGGTCTCAGTGTCTCAGAGTCCCAGGGTCTCACGGCCTCTGGGTCTCTGTGTCTCAGGATCTCAGGGCCTCTGGGTCACAGGGTCTCTGGGTCTCAGTGTCTCAGTGTCTCAGGTTCTCAGGGCCTCTTGGTCTCTGGGTCTCAGGGTCTCGGGGCCTCAGGGTCTCTGAGCCTCAGTGTCTCAGTGTCTCAGGGTCTCACTGTCTCAGTGTCTCAGGGCCTCTGTGTATCAGCGTCTCAGTGTCTCTCGTCCTCTGGGTCTCTGGGTCTCTGAGTCTCAATGTCTCAGAGTATCAGGGTCTCAGGGTCCCAGTGCCTTTGGGTCTCTGGGTCTCTGAGTCTCAATGTCTCAGTATGTCAGTGTCTCAGGGTCTCAGGGCCTCTGGGTCTCTGTGTCTCAGGGTCTCAGGACCTCTGGGTCTCAGGGTCTCAGTGTCTCAGGGCCTCTGGGTCTCTGCGTCTCAGTGTCTCAGGGTCTCAGGGCCATTGCGTCTCTGGGTGTCTGAGTCTCAATGCCTCAATGTCTCACTGTCTCAGTGTCTCAGGTCCTCTGGGTCTCAGTGTTTCAGGGTCTCCGGGTCTCTGGGTCTCTGTGTCTCAGGGTCTCAGGTCCTCTGTGTCCCTAGGTCTCAGTGTCTCATGGCCTCTTAGTCTCTGAGCCTCAGTGTCTCAGTGTCTCAGGGTCTCAGTGTCTCAGGGCCTCTGGGTCTCTGGGTCTCTGAGTCTTAGTGTCTCAGGGTCTCAGGGCCTCAGGGTCTCTGGGTCTCTGTGTCTCAATGTCTCAGTGTCTCAGGTTCTCAGGGTCTCAGGGCCTCTGGGTCTCTGTGTGTCAGGATCTCAGGTCCTCTGGGTCTCACGGTCTCAGGGACTCAGGGCCTCAGGGCCTCTGGATCTCAGGGTCTCAGGGTCTCAGTGTCTCATGGTCTCAGGGCCTCTGGGTCTCATGGTCTCAGTGTTTCAGGGTCTCAGGGTCTCAGGGTCTTAGTGTCTCATGGTCTCAGGGCCTCTGGGTCTCATGGTCTCAGTGTTTCAGGGTCTCAGGGCCTCTGGGTCTCAGTGTCTCAGGGTCTCAGGGCCTCTGGGTCTCTGTGTCTCAGGGTCTCAGGACCTCTGGGTCTCAGGGTCTCAGTGTCTCAGGGCCTCTGGGTCTCTGCGTCTCAGTGTCTCACGGTCTCAGGGCCATTGCGTCTCTGGGTGTCTGAGTCTCAATGCCTCAATGTCTCACTGTCTCAGTGTCTCAGGTCCTCTGGGTCTCAGTGTTTCAGGGTCTCCGGGTCTCTGGGTCTCTGTGTCTCAGGGTCTCAGGTCCTCTGTGTCTCTAGGTCTCAGTGTCTCATGGCCTCTTAGTCTCTGAGCCTCAGTGTCTCAGTGTCTCAGGGTCTCAGTGTCTCAGGGCCTCTGGGTCTCTGGGTCTCTGAGTCTCAGTGTCTCAGGGTCTCAGGGCCTCAGGGTCTCTGGGTCTCTGTGTCTCAATGTCTCAGTGTCTCAGGTTCTCAGGGTCTCAGGGCCTCTGGGTCTCTGTGTGTCAGGATCTCAGGTCCTCTGGGTCTCACGGTCTCAGGGACTCAGGGCCTCAGGGCCTCTGGATCTCAGGGTCTCAGGGTCTCAGTGTCTCATGGTCTCAGGGCCTCTGGGTCTCATGGTCTCAGTGTTTCAGGGTCTCAGGGTCTCAGGGTCTTAGTGTCTCATGGTCTCAGGGCCTCTGGGTCTCATGGTCTCAGTGTTTCAGGGTCTCAGGGCCTCTGGGTCTCAGTGTCTCAGGGTCTCAGGGCCTCTGGGTCTCTGTGTCTCAGGGTCTCAGGACCTCTGGGTCTCAGGAGCTCAGTGTCTCAGGGTCTCAGGGCCTCTGGGTCTCTGCGTCGCAGTGTCTCAGGGCCTCTCGGTCTTTGGGTCTCTGAGTCTCAATGCCTCAGTGTCTCAGTGTCTCAGGGCCTCTGTGTATCAGTGTCTCACTGTCTCTCGTCCTCTGGGTCTCTGAGTTTCAATGTCTCAGTGTCTCAGGGTCTCAGGGTCCTAGGGCCTCTGGGTCTCAGTGTCTCAGGGTCTCAGGACATCTTGGTCTCTGGGTCTCTGAGTCTCAGTGTCTCAGGGTCTCAGGGCCTCTGAGTCTCAGGGTCTCAATGTCTCAGTGTCTCAGGGTCTCAAGGCCTCTGGGTCTCTGGGTCTCAATGCCTGAGTGTCTCAGTGTCTCAGGGTCTCAGGGCTTCTGGGTCTCTGTGTCTCAGGGTCTCAGGACCTCGGGGTCTCAGGGTCTCAATGTCTCAGTGTCTCAGGGTCTCAGGGCCTCTGGGTCACAGGGTCTCAGTGTCTCAGTGTCTCAGGGCCTCTGGATCTCTGCGTCTCTGAGTCTCAATGTCTCAGTGTCTCAGGGTCATGGGGCCTCTGGGTCTCTGTGTCTCAGGGCCTCTGGGTCTCTGTGTCGCAGGGTCTCAGAGCCCCTGGGTCTCTGAGTCTCAACATCTCAGTGACTCAGGGATTCAGTGTCTCAGCTCTCAGTGTTTCAGGGTCTCAGTCTCTCACTGCCTCAGGGTCTCAGTTTCTCAGTGTATCAGGGTCTCAATGTCTCAGTTTCTCAGGATCTCAGTGTCGCAGTGTCTCCGGGTCTCAGCTTCTCAGTGTCTCAGTGTCTCAGGGTCTCTGGGTCTTTGGGTCTCAGTGTGTCTCAGGGTCTCTGGGTTTCAGTTTCTCAGGGTCTCAGAGACTCAGTATCTCAGCGTCTCTGGGTCTCAGTGTATCAGGGTCTCAGTGTCTCAGTGTTTCAGGGTCTCAGGGTCTCAGGGTCACTTGGTCTCTGGGTCTCAGTTTCTCAGGGTCACTGTGTCTCAGTTTCTCAGTGTCTCAGGGTCTCAGAGCCTCAGTATCTCAGGGACTCAGTGTCTGAGTGCCTCAGTATATCAGTCTCTCAGGGTCTCAGTGTCCCAGCGTGTCAGGGTTTCAGTGTCTCCAGGTCTCAGTGTCTCAGGGTCCCTGTGTCTCAGGGTCTCAGGCTATCTCGGTATCTGGGTCTCAGGGTCTATGTGTCTCTGGGTCTCTGCGTCTCTGGGTCTCAGGGTCTCTGTGCCTCAGTGTCTCAGGGTCTCAGGCTCTCTGGGTCTCTGTGTCTCTGGGTCTTAGGGTCTCTATGTCTCTGCGTCTCTGGGTCTCTGGGTCTCAGGTATCTGTGCCTCAGTGTCTCAGGGTCACAGCTTCTCAGTGTCTCAGTGTTACAGGGTCTCAGGGTCTCTGTGACTCAGTGTCTCAGTGCCTCAGGGTCACAGGGTCTTAGTGTCTCAGGGTCTCTGGATCTCTCGTTCTAGGGTTTCTGGATCTCAGTGTATCAGTATCTCAGTGTATCAGTGTCTCAGTGTCTCAGGGTCTCAGTCCCTCAGCGTCTCAGTGTCTCTGGGTCTCAGGGTCTCATGGTCACAGTCTCTCAGTGTCTCAGGGTCTCAGTGTCTCAGGGTCTCTGGTTCCCTGGGTCCCAGGGTCTCAGTGTCTCAATGTCCCTGTGTCTCTGGGTAACTGGGTCTCAGTGTCTCAGTGTCTCAGTGTCTCAGTGCCTGAGGGTTTATGGGTCTTTGTGTCTCTGTGTCTCAGGGTCTCTGGGTCTCAGGGTCTCAGTGTCTGAGTGTCTCAGGGTCTCATGGTCACATTGTCTCAGTGTCTCAGCGTCTCAGTTTCTCAGTGTTTCAGAATCTCAGGGACTCAGAGTTTCAGTGTCTCAGGAGCTCAGGGCCTCTGTGTCTCTGTGCCTCAGTGTCTCAGGGTCTTAGTGTCTCAGTGTCTCAGTGCCTGGGGGTCTCTGGGTCTCTGAGGCTCTGTGTCTCAAGGTCTCAGTGTCTCAGGGTCTCAGTGTCTCAGGATCTCAGTGTCTCAGGGTCTCAGTGTCTCAGGGCCTCAGTGTCTCCATGTCTCAGGGTCTCGGGGTCCCAGGGTCTCAGGATCTCAGTGCCTCAGGGTCTCAGTGTCTCAGTGTCTCAGGGTCTCTGTGTAGCAGTGTCACAGGGTCTCAGTCTCTCTGTGTCTCAGTGTCTCTGGGTCTCAGTGTCTCAGGGTCTCACTGTCTCAGGGTCTCAGTGTCTCAGGGTCTCAGTGTTTCAGGGTCTCTGGGTCTAAGTGTCTCAGTGTCTCAGGGTCTCAGGGTCACTGGGTCTCTGGTTCTCAGGGTTTCAGGGTTGCAATGTCTCAATGTCTCATTGTCTCAGGGTCTCAGTGTCTCAGTCTCTCAGAGTCTCAGGCTCTCAGGTTCTCTTTGTCTCAGACTCTCTGCTTCTCAGGGTCTCTGGGTCTCTGGGTCTCAGTTTCACAGGGTCTCTGGGTCTCTGTGTCTCAGTGTCTCAAGGTCTCAGTATCTCAGGGTCTCTGCGTCACTGCGTGTCTGGGTCTCTGTGTCTCAGTGTCTCAGGTTCTCAGAGTCTCTGGGTCACTGTGTGTCTGGGTCTCTGGGTCTCTGTGCCTCAGGGTCTCAGGGTCTCAGTGTCTCAGCTTCTCAGTGCCTCAGTGTTTCAGTGTTTCAGGGTCTCAGTGTCTTAGTGGCTCAGTGTCTCAGGCTCTTTGGGTCTCAGTGTCTCGGTGTCTCAGGGTCTCATTTTCTCAGGGTCTCTGGGTCCCTGTGTCTGAGTGCCTTAGTGTCTCAGAGGCTCCGGGTCTCTGGGTCTCAGTGTCTCAAAGTCTCAGTCCCTCAGTGTCTCAGGGTCTATGGGTCTCTGGGTCTCTGGACTCTGTGTCTCAGTGTCTCAGGGTCTCAGTGTCTCAGTGTCTCAGGGTCTCAAGTTCTCTCGGTCTCTGGTTCACTGGGTCTCAGGGTCTCTGGGACACTGGGTCTATGTGTCTCAGTATCCTAATGTCTCAGGGTCATTGGGTCACTGGTTGTCTGTGTCTCAGTGTCTCACTGTCTCAAGGTCTCAGGGTCTCTGAGTCTCTGGGTCCGTGTTTCTCAGGGTCTCAGTGACTCAGAGTCTCTGGGCCTCTGGGCCTCAGTGTCTCAAAGTCTCAGTCTCTCAGTGTCTCAGGGCCTCTGGGTCTATGGGTCTCAGCATCTCATGTCTCATTGTCTCAGGGTCTCAATGTCTCTGGGTCACTGGGTCACTGGGTCTATGTGTCTCAGTGTCTCAGGGTCATTGGGTCTCTGGGTCTCTGAGTCTCATTGTCTCAGGGTTTCTGGGTCTCTTGGTCTCTGTGTTTCATTTTCTCAGGGTCTCTGCCTCTCTGGGTCTCTGTCTCAGGGTCTCTGGGCCTCTGTGTCTCTGTGTCTCAGGGTTTCAGGGTATCTGGGTCTCTGGGACTCAAGGTCTCAGCGTCTCACGGTGTCTGAGTCCCTTCGGTCTCAGTGTCTCAGGGTCTCTGGGTCACTGGGACTCTGGGTCTCAGTGTCTCAGGGTCTCTGGGTCTCTGTGCTCAGTGTCTCAATGTCTCAGGGTCTGTGGGTCTCTGGGACTCTGTCTCAGTGTCTGAATGTCTCAGGGTCTCTGGGTCTCTCGGCCTCAGTGTCTCATGGTTTCAGTGTCCAAATGTCTCAGGGTCTCTGTGTCTCAGTGTCTTAGCGTCCTAATGCCTCAGCTTCCCTGGGTCTCTGGGTCTCTGTCTCTCAGTGTCTCAGTGCCTCAGTGTCTCAATGTCTCAGGGTCTCCGTGTCTCAGTGTCTCAATGTCTCTGTGTCTCAGGGTCTCTGTGTCTCAAAGTCTCTGGGTCTCAGTGTCTCAATGTATCAGGGTCTTTGGGACTCAGGGTCATTTGGTTTCTGGGTCTCTGTGTCACAATGTCACAGTGTCTCAATGTCTCAGGGTCTCAGTGCCTCAGTGTCTCAATGTCTCAGTGTCTCAATGTCTCAATGTCTCAATGTCTCAGGGTCTCTGGGTCTCTAGGTCTCTGTGTCTCAGTGTCTCAATGTATCAGGGTCTCTGGGTCTCAAGATCTCTGGGTCTCTGTGTCTCAGTGTCTCAGAGACACTGAGACACAAAGACCCAGAAACACTGAGACCCAGAGACCTACAGACCTGAGACATTGAGACTCGAAAGCACTGAGACACAGAGACCCAGAGACCGTGAGACATTGAGACACTGAGGCATGAGACACAGAGACCCAGCGACGCAGAGATCCTGAGACATTGAGACACTGAGACAATGAGACGCAGAGACACAGAGACACTGAGACTCTGAGACACTGAGACACTGAGACACTGAGAATCAGATACGCTGAGACACTGAAACACTGAGAGACAGAGACACTGAGGCTCTGAGGCACTGAGACACTGAGAAACTAAGACACTGAGACACAGAGACGCAGAGACACAGAGACACAGAGAATCAGATACGCTGCGACACTGAGACTCTGAGAAACAGAGACTCTGAGACACTGAGACACAGAGACACTGAAACTCTGAGACACTGCGACTCTGAGACACTGAGACACAGAGACACTGAGAAATAGAGACACTGAGTCACTGAGACACTGAGAAACAGAGACACTCAGGCACAGAGACACAGACACAGAGACACTGAGACACTGAGACACTGAGAAACAGAGACAAAGAGGCACTGAGAAACAGAGACTCTGAGACACTGAGACACAGAGAATCAGATACGCTGAGACACTGAGACACTGAGAGACAGAGACACAGAGACACTGAGACTCTGAGACACTGAGACACTGAAACTCTGAGACTCTGAGACATTGAGACACAGAGAATCTGATACGCAGCAACACTGAGACACTGAGACACAGAGACACTGAAACACAGAGACATATAGATTCTGAGACACTGAGACACAGAGAATCACATACGCTGAGACACTGAGACACTGAGACACAGAGACACTGAGACACAGAGACACAGAGACATGGAGACTCTGAGATACTGAGACACTGAGACACAGAGACACTGAGACACTGAGACACTGAGACAGAGAGACACCGAGACTATGAGACACTGAGACACTGAGGCACAGAGATACAGAGACATTGAGACTCAGAGACAGTGAGACAGTGAGACAGTGAGACACTACGACACTGAGACACAGAAACACTGAGAAACAGAGACTCAGACACACCAAGACACAGCGACACTGAAACTCTGAGACACTGAGACACAGAGAGGCAGAGACACAGAGGCACAGATACACAGAGACATTGAGACTCAGAGACACTGAGACAATGAGACACTGAGATAAAGAGGCACTGAGACAAAGAGGCACTGAGACGCTGAGACACAGAGACACTGAGACAAAGAGGCACTGAGACACAGAGAGACTGAGGCACTGAGACACAGACACACAGAGACACAGAGTCATTGAGAATCTGAGACTCTGAGACACAGAGACACAGAGAAACAGATACACTGAGACACTGAAACACTGAAGACAGAGACACTGAGAAACAGAGACACAGAGACACAGAGACACTGAGAAACAGAGACACAGAGACACTGAGACTCAGAGGCACTGAGACTCTGAGACGCTGCGACTCTGAGACACTGTGAAACAGAGAAACTGAGACACTGAGACACAGGGACACTGAGACACAGAGACACGAAGACTCTGCGACACTGAGACACAGAGAATCAGATACGCTGAGAAACTGAGACACTGAGACACAGAGACATTGAGACACAGAAACACAGAGACTGTGAGGAACTGAGACACTGAGACACAGAGTCATTGAGACTCTGAGACACTGAAACACAGAGACACTGCGACTCTGAGACTCTGAGACAGTGAGACACTGAGACGCAGAGACACTGAGACACTGAGATTCTGAGACACTGTGACACTGAGGCACAGAGACACTGAGACATAGAGTCATTGAGACTCTGAGACACTGAGACACAGAGACACTGAGACTGAGGCACAGTGACACAGAGACACTGAGACTCTGAGACTCTGAGACAGTGAGACACTGAGATGCAGAGACACTGAGACTCTGAGACACTGAGACACTGAGGCGCAGAGACATGAGACATAGAGTCATTGAGACTCTGAGACACTGAGACACAGAGACACTGAGACTGAGACTCTGAGACACTGAGACACAGAGTCATTGACACTCTGAGACACAGAGACTTTGAGACTGAGACACAGAGACACAGACACTGAGAATCTGAGACTCTGAGACACTGAGACACTGAGACTCAGAGACATTGAGACTCTGAGACACTGAGACACAGAGACACTGACAATGAGACTCTGAGACAATGAGACGCAGAGAAACTGAGGCAGTGAGACACAGAGACACAGAGACACAGAGCCATTGAGACACTGAGACACAGAGTCACAGAGAATCATATACGCTGAGACACTGAGACATTGAAAGACAGAGACACTGAGAAACAGAGACACAGAGACACTGAGACTCTGAGGCACTGAGACACTGAGACTCTGAGACGCTGAGACACAGAGACACAGAGAATCTGATACACTGCGACTCTGGGACACTGAGATACAGAGAAACAGAGACACTGAGACACTGAGACACGGAGACTCAGAGACATTGAGACACAGAGACACAGAGACACAGAGACATGGAGACTCTGAGACGCTGAGACACAGAGACACTGAGACAGAGAGACACCGAGACTCTGAGACACTGAGACACTGAGATACAGAGGTACAGAGACATTGAGACTCAGAGACTGTGAGACACTGAGACACAGAGAGACTGGGGCACTGAGATATAGAGACACAGAGACACAGAGTCATTGAGACACTGAGACTCTGAGACACAGAGACACTGAGACTGAGACTCTGAGACACTGAGACGCAGAGAAACTGAGGCAGTGAGACACAGAGACGCAGAGACACAGAGTCATTGAGACGCTGCGACACAGAGACACAGAGAATCTGATACGCTGTGACTCTGAGACTCTGAGACACTGAGACATTGAGAAACAGAGAATCTGAGACACTGAGACACAGAGACACGAAGACTCTGAGACACTGAGACACAGAGAATCAGATACGCTGAGACACTGAGATGAGAGACACAGAGACACAGAGACACTGAGACTCTGCGACACTGAGACACTGAGGCACAGAGATACTGAGACACAGAGACACTGAGACACAGAGAATCAGATACGCTGAGACACTGAGACACTGAGACACAGAGACACTGAGACTCTGAGACACTGAGACACAGAGTCACAGAGAATCTGATTCGCTGCGACACTGAGACTTTGAGACACTGAGACAATGAGACACAGAGACACAGAGACACTGAGACACTGAGACACTGAGACGCAGAGACAATGAGACTCTGAGAGTCTGAGACACTGAGACACTGAAACACTGAGACGCAGAGACACTGAGACTCTGAGACTCTGAGACTTTGAGACACTGAGACACTGAGGCACAGAGACACTGAGACACAGAGTCATTGAGACTCTGAGACACTGAGACACAGAGACCCTGAGACTGAGATACTGAGACTGAGACACTGAGACACAGAGACACCAAGACTCTGAGACTCTGAGACAGTGAGACACTGAGACGCAGAGATACTGAGGCACAGAGACAATGTGGCACAGAGACACTGAGACACAGAGACACAGAGACCCAGAGACACTGAGAAACAGAGACACTGAGACAGTGAGACACAGAGGCACTGAGACACAGAGACACTGAGATCCTGAGACACTGAAACACTGAGACACTGAGACACTGAAACACTGAGGCACAGAGACACAGTGGCACAGAGACACTGAGACACAGAGACCCAGAGACACTGAGGCACAGAGACACATAGACACTGAGACTCTGAGACACTGAGACACTGAAACACTGAGGCACTGAGACTCTGAGACACTGCGACACTGAGACTCTGGGACACTGAGACACTGAGGCACAGAGAAACTGAGATTTTATGGTACAGAAACATTGAGACACTGAGACACTGAGGCACAGAGACACTGAGACACAGAGACAATGAGGCACTGAGACTCAGAGACACAGAGACACAGAGACTCTGAGACACTGAGAGACTGAGGCATAGAGACACTGAGACACTGAGGCACAGAGACACTGAGACTCTGAGACACTGAGACACTGTGACACTGAGGCACAGAGACACTGTGGCACAGAGACACTGAGACACAGAGACACAGAGACCCTGACACTCTGAGACACTGAGGCACAGAGATACTGAGACACAGAGACACAGAGACACTGAAACACTGAGACACTGAGACTCTGAGACACTAAGACACAGAGTCATTGACACTCTGAGACACAGAGACTTTGAGACTGAGACACAGAGACACAGACACTGAGAATCTGAGACTCTGAGACACTGAGACACTGAGACGCAGAGACATTGAGACTCTGAGACACTGAGACACAGAGACACTGACAATGAGACTCTGAGACAATGAGACGCAGAGAAACTGAGGCAGTGAGACACAGAGACTCAGAGACACAGAGCCATTGAGACACTGAGACACAGAGTCACAGAGAATCATATACGCTGAGACACTGAGACATTGAAAGACAGAGACACTGAGAAACAGAGACACAGAGACACTGAGACTCTGAGGCACTGAGACACTGAGACTCTGAGACGCTGAGACACAGAGACACAGAGAATCTGATACACTGCGACTCTGGGACACTGAGATACAGAGAAACAGAGACACTGAGACACTGAGACACGGAGACTCAGAGACATTGAGACACAGAGACACAGAGACATGGAGACTCTGAGACGCTGAGACACAGAGACACTGAGACAGAGAGACACCGAGACTCTGAGACACTGAGACACTGAGATACAGAGGTACAGAGACATTGAGACTCAGAGACTGTGAGACACTGAGACACAGAGAGACTGGGGCACTGAGATATAGAGACACAGAGACACAGAGTCATTGAGACACTGAGACTCTGAGACACAGAGACACTGAGACTGAGACTCTGAGACACTGAGACGCAGAGAAACTGAGGCAGTGAGACACAGAGACGCAGAGACACAGAGTCATTGAGACGCTGCGACACAGAGACACAGAGAATCTGATACGCTGTGACTCTGAGACTCTGAGACATTGAGAAACAGAGAATCTGAGACACTGAGACACAGAGACACGAAGACTCTGAGACACTGAGACACAGAGAATCAGATACGCTGAGACACTGAGATGGGAGACACAGAGACACAGAGACACTGAGACTCTGCGACACTGAGACACTGAGGCACAGAGATACTGAGACACAGAGACACTGAGACACAGAGAATCAGATACGCTGAGACACTGAGACACTGAGACACAGAGGCACTGAGACTCTGAGACACTGAGACACAGAGTCACAGAGAATCTGATTCGCTGCGACACTGAGACTTTGAGACACTGAGACAATGAGACACAGAGACACAGAGACACTGAGACACTGAGACACTGAGACGCAGAGACACTGAGACTCTGAGAGTCTGAGACACTGAGACACTGAAACACTGAGACGCAGAGACACTGAGACTCTGAGACTCTGAGACTTTGAGACACTGAGACACTGAGGCACAGAGACACTGAGACACAGAGTCATTGAGACTCTGAGACACTGAGACACAGAGACCCTGAGACTGAGATACTGAGACTGAGACACTGAGACACAGAGACACCAAGACTCTGAGACTCTGAGACAGTGAGACACTGAGACGCAGAGACACTGAGACACTGAGACACTGAGACTCTGAGACACTGAGACACTGAGGCACAGAGACACTGAGACACAGAGTCATTGAGACTCTGAGACACTGAGACACAGAGACTCTGAGACTGAGACACTGAGACACTGAGACTCTGAGACTCTGAGACACTGAGACACTGAGACGCAGAGACACTGAGACTCTGAGACACTGAGACACTGAGGCACTGAGGCACAGAGACACTGAGACACAGAGTCATTGAGACTCTGAGACACTGAGACACAGAGACACTGAGACTGAGACTCTGAGACACTGAGACGCAGAGAAACTGAGGCAGTGAGACACAGAGACGCAGAGACACAGAGTCATTGAGGCACTGAGACACTGAGACACAGAGACACTGAGGCACAGAGACACTGAGACACTGAGACACTGAGGCACTGAGGCACAGAGACACTGAAATGCTGAGGCACTGAAACACTGAGACACTGAGGCGCAGAGATACTGAGGCACAGAGACAATGTGGCACAGAGACACTGAGACACAGAGACACAGAGACCCAGAGACACTGAGAAACAGAGACACTGAGACAGTGAGACACAGAGGCACTGAGACACAGAGACACTGAGATCCTGAGACACTGAAACACTGAGACACTGAGACACTGAAACACTGAGGCACAGAGACACAGTGGCACAGAGACACTGAGACACAGAGACCCAGAGACACTGAGGCACAGAGACACATAGACACTGAGACTCTGAGACACTGAGACACTGAAACACTGAGGCACTGAGACTCTGAGACACTGCGACACTGAGACTCTGGGACACTGAGACACTGAGGCACAGAGAAAATGAGATTTTGAGGTACAGAAACATTGAGACACTGAGACACTGAGGCACAGAGACACTGAGACACAGAGACAATGAGGCACTGAGACTCAGAGACACAGAGACACAGAGACTCTGAGACACTGAGAGACTGAGGCATAGAGACACTGAGACACTGAGGCACAGAGACACTGAGACTCTGAGACACTGAGAAACAGAGACACTGAGACTCTGAGACACTGAGACACTGTGACACTGAGGCACAGAGACACTGTGGCACAGAGACACTGAGACACAGAGACACAGAGACCCTGACACTCTGAGACACTGAGGCACAGAGATACTGAGACACAGAGACACTGAAACACTGAGACACTGAGACTCTGAGACACTAAGACAATGAGACTCTGGGACACTGAGGCACAGAGAAACTGAGATTTTGAGGCACAGAAACACTGAGACACTGAGACTCTCACACACTGAGACACTGAGGCACAGAGACACAGAGAGACTGAGACTCTGGGACACTGAGACACTGAGGCACAGAGAAACTGAGATTTTGAGGCACAGAAACACTGAGACACTGAGACTCTCACACACTGAGACACTGAGACACAGAGACACAGAGGCACTGAGACTCTGAGACACTGACACTCTGAGACACTGAGACACTGAGACACACAGACACTGAGACACTGAGACACTGACACTCTGAGACGCTGAGGCACAGAGACACTGAGACACAGAGACAATGAGGCACTGAGACACTGACACTCTGAGACACTGAGACACTGAGACACACAGACACTGAGACACAGACTCTGAGACACTGACACTGATACGCTGAGGCACAGAGACACTGAGACACAGAGACAATGAGGCACTGAGACACTGAGACTCTGTTACAATAAGACACTGAGGCACAGAGACACTGAAATACTGAGGCACTGAAACAATGAGACACTGAGACACAGAAACAATGAGACACAGAGGCTCAGAGACACAGAGACACAGAGACTCTGAGACACTGAGAGACTGAGGCATAGAGACACTGAAACACTGAGGCACTGAGACACAGAGACACAGAGACCCTGAGACACTGAGACACTGAGGCACAGAGATACTGAGACACTGAGACACAGAGACACAGAGACACTGAGACACAGAGACACAGAGACACTGAGACACTGAAACACTGAGGCACTGAGACACATAGGCACTGAGACTCTGGGACACTGAGACACTGAGACACAGAGAAACTGAGATTTTGAGGCACAGAAACACTGAGGCACTGAGACTCTCAAATACTGAGACACTGAGACACAGAGACACAGAGACTCTGAGACACTGAGACCCTGAGACCCTGAGGCACTGAGACCCAGTGACCCAGAGTCCCCGATACCCAGAGACCACGGGACCCAGAGACCCTGAGACACTGAGACCCTGAGACTCAGACCCTGAAACCCAGAGAACCAGACGCCCAGAGATCCTGAGACACTGAGACACGAAGACACTGAGACCCTGAGACACTGAGACCTTGACACGCAGTGACCCAGAGATCCTGAGGCCCAGAGAACCTGAGACACTGCGACACTGAGGTCCTGATACACTGAGACACTGAGACAGTTAGAGACTGAGACCCTGAGACAATGAGAGCTGACACACTGAGACCCTGAGTCCCTGAGACGCTGAGAACCTGAGACACTGAGGCACTGAGACCCTGAGACACAGAGAACCTGAAACACGGAGACACTGAGACCATGAGACACTGAGACACTGTGACTCTGCAACACTGAGACACTGAGACACAGAGACACTGAGACTCTGAGACACTGAGACACTGAGACTCTGAGACGCTGAGGCACTGAGACACAGAGAACCTGAGACCGTGAGAAATTGAGACACTGAGACGCTGAAATACTGAGACACTGAGACAGTGAGACTCTGAGATGCTGAGACCCAGAGACCCTGAGATGCTGAGTCACTGAGACCCTGAGACACTGAGGCACTGAGAGCCTGAGACACTGAGATCCAGAAACACTGAGACACTGAGGCCCAGAGGCCCTGAGACACTGAGATTCAGAGACCCTGAGACACTGAGTCACTGAGACCCTGAGACACTGAGACACCGAGACCCAGGGACCCAGACACCCTCAGACCCAAAGACCCAGAGACCCTGAGACACTGAGAACCTGAGACCCTGAGACACTGAGTCCCAGAGACCCAGAAACCCTGAGACACTGAGACCCTGAGATCCTGAGACACAGGGACCCTGAGACACTGAGACCCAGAGACCCTGAGACGCTCAGACACTGAGAAACAGAGACACTGAGACGCTGAGAACTGAGAGCTGAGACTCTGAGACCCTGATCCCCTGAGACACTGAGACACTAAGAAACTGAGACCCTGAGCCCCTGAGACACTGAGACCGAGACCCTGAGACACTGAGACCCTGAGACCCTCCGACACTGAGACACTGCAAACCTGAAACCCTGAGAACCTGAGATACTGGACACTGAGACCCAGAGACCCTGAGGCCCTGAGAAATTGAGACACTGAGACCCTGAAACACTGAGACATTGAGACAGTGAGACACTGAGACCCTGAGGCACTGAGAGCTGAGACTGTGAGACACTGATCCCCTGAGACACTGAGAGACTGAGACTCTGAGACACTGAGACACTGAGACCCTGTGACACTGAGACCCAGAGACCCTGAGACCCTGAGACCCAGAGACACTGAGATCCTGAGCCCCTGAGACACTAAGGCTCTGATACACTGAGACACTGAGACAATGAAACACTGAGACGCTGAGACCCTGAGACACTGAGACCCAGAGACGCAGAGACCCTGTGACCATGGGACCCAGAGAACCTGAGGCACTGAGACACTGATTCCCAGGGACCCTGAGACGCAGAGACCCAGAGACCCTGAGACCCTGAGACACGCAGACACTGAGACCCTGAGACACTGAAATCCTGTTACACTGAGACAATGCGACACTGAGACACTGAGACCCTCAGACCCTGAGACACTGAGACACTGAGACAGTGAGACACTGAGACCCTGAGACCGTGAGACACTGAGACCCTGAGACACTGAGAGCTGAGACTCTGAGACCCTGATTCCCTGAGACATTGAGACAGTGAGTCACTGAGAGATGGAGAACCTGAGGCACTGCGACCCTGAGACCCTGAGACACTGAGACACAGAGACCCTGAGACCCTGAGAAAATGTGACCCAGAGACCCTGAGACCCTGATACACGTGGACACTGAGACCCTGGGACACAGAGACACTGAGACCCTGAGACAATAAGGCACTGAGATCCTGAGACGCTGGGACCCTGAGACACTGAGACGCTGAGACACTGTGACACTGAGACCCAGTTACCCAGAGACACAGAGACTGTGAGATACAGACAGTGAGATCAACAGGCCAAGAGACCCAGAGAACCAGACATCCAGAGACCCTGAGACACTGAGACCTTGACACGCAGTGACCCAGAGATCCTGAGGCCCAGAGAACCTGAGACACTGCGACACTGAGGTCCTGATACACTGAGACACTGAGACAGTTAGAGACTGAGCCCCTGAGACACTGAGAGCTGACACACTGAGACCCTGAGTCCCTGAGACGCTGAGAACCTGAGACACTGAGGAACTAAGACCCTGAGACACTTAGGCACTGAGACCCTGAGACACAGAGAGCCTGAAACACGGAGACACTGAGACCATGAGACACTGAGAGACTGTGACTCTGCAACACTGAGACACTGAGACACAGAGACACTGAGACTCTGAGACACTGAGGCACAGAGACACTGAGACATTAAGACCCAGACACAATGAGAAGCAGGGACCCTGAGACCCAGACACACTGAGACACTGAGACTGTGAGACACTGAGACTGTGAGACACTGAAACACAAAGACACTGAGACACAGAGACTCTGAGACACTGAGACAATGATATTCTGAAACTCTGAGACCCTGAGACACTGAGACTGTGAGACACTGAGACAGTGAGACCCTGAGACACTGAGAACCTGAGACCCTGAGACAAAGAGATCCTGAGACACTGAGACCCTGAAACAGTGAGACACTGAGACATTGAGACCCAGAAACCCTGAGACACTGAGACACTGATCCCAGGGACCCTGAGACCCAGATACCCAGAGACCCTGAGGCACTGAGACCTGAGAGACTGAGACACTGAGACTCTGAGACACTGTGAGCTGAGACTCTGAGACCCTGAGACACTGAGAGGCTGAAACCCTGAGACACTGAGATCCTGAGACACTGATGCACAAAGATCCTGAGAAAATGTGACCCAGAGACCCAGTGACCCTGAGACCCTGAGACACTGAGACCCAGAGACACAGAGACCCAGAGACCCTGGGAAACTGAGACCCAGAGACCTAGAGAAACATAATGACAGTGAGACCCACAGACCATGAGACGCAGAGAACCAGAGACTCCGAGACACTGAGACCCTGAGACCATGAGCTGCTGATTCACTGAGACCCTGAGACGCTGAGACACTGAGAAACTGAAACCCTGAGACACGGAGACACTGAGTCCCTGAGACACTGAGATCCTGAGACAGTAAGACACTGTGACAGTGAGACACTGAGACACTGCGACACTGAGACACTGAGGCACTGTGACCCTGAGACCCTTAGACCCTGAGACCCTGTGAAACTGTGACCCAGAGACACTCAGAAACTGAGACCCTGAGACCCTGAGATACTGAGACAAGAGCCACTGAGGCCCTGAGACATTGAGACCCTGACACCCTGACACCCTGAGACACCGAGCCCCGAGACCCTGAGACAGTGAGACCCAGATACCCTGAGACCCAGAGACCAACAGACACTGAGACACTGAGACCCTCCGACACTGAGACACTGAGACACTGCAAACCTGAAACCCTGAGGCACTGAGACCCTGAGCCACTGAGACCCAGAGGCCCTGAGACCCTGAGACCCAGAGACCAAGAGACACTGAGACCCTGAGACAGTGAGACCCTTAGACTCTGAGACCGTGAGACCTTGTGAAACTGAGACACTGAGACCCTGAGACACTGAGACCCAGAGACACAGAGACCCTGTGACCATGGGACCCACAGAATTTGAGACACTGAGACACTGATTCCCAGGGACCCTGAGACCCAGAGACCCTGAGGCACTGAGACAGTGAGACACTGAGATCCTGAGACACTGAGACACTGAGAGACTGAGACACTGAGACATTGAGACCAAGAGAACCAGAGACCCAGACACCCAGAGGCCCTGAGGCACTGAGACAATAAGACCCTGAGTCACTGAGACACTGAGACACTGAGACACTGAGGACCTGAGACACAGAGACAGTGAGACACTGAACCCCCTAGACACCGAGAGCTGAGACCCTGAGTCCCTGAGACACTGAGACAATGTGACCATGAGACCCTGGGACACTGAGACCCTGAGAAAATGAGACCCTGAGAAAATGATACACTGTGACACTGAGACCCTGATAAACTGAGACCCTGAGAAACTGAGACTCTGAGACACTGAGACCCAAGAGACACTGAGAACTAGAGATCCAGAGACCCTGACACCCTGAGACTCTGACACCCTGAGACCCTGAGACACTGAGACCATGAAACACTGAAACACTGAGAAGCTGAGACACTGAGAGACTGAGACACTGAGACATTGAGACCAAGAGAACCAGAGACCCAGACACCCAGAGGCCCTGAGGCACTGAGACCTAAAGACCCAGGTACCCGGTGATCCAGTGAACCAGAGACACAGAGACCCTGAGTCCCTGAGGCACTGAGACCCTCAGACCCTGACACACTGAGACACAGAGACCCAGAGACACTGAGACACGGAGACCCTGAGTCCCTAAAACACTGAGACCCAGAGACCCTGAGACCCAGAGGCCCACACACCCAGTGACCCTGAGACCCTGAGACACTGAGACATTGAGACCATGAGACACTGATACACTGATACTCTGACACCCTGAGAACCTGAGACCCTGAGACTCTGAGACCCTGAGTCACTGAGACACTGTGACACTGAGACACTGAGGCCCTGAGACTCTGAGACACGGAGACCCAGAGACCAAGAGACAATGAGACCCTGAGACCCAGAGACCCGGTGACCCTGAGACCCTGAGACCCTGAGACACAGACCCAGAGACCCAGAGACCTTGAGACAATGAGACCCTGAGACTCTGAGACACTGAGACCCAGAGACCCAGAGACACTGAGACCCAGAGACAAAGAGGCCCTGAGAAACTGAAACACTGAGACCCAAAGACCCAGTGACCCAATGACCCAGATGCCCTGAGACCCAGAGACCAGAGACCCAGAAACCCTGAGACACTGAGACCATGAGACCCTGAGACACTGAGACCATGAGACCCTGAGACACTGAGAGACTGAAACACTGAGACCCAGAGACCCAGAGACTGTGAGACATAGGAACCCAGAGAACCTGTGACACTGAGACACTGAGACAGAGAGACCCTGAGACACTGAGAAACAAAGACCCTGAGATCCCGAGACCCTCAGACACTGAGGCATTGAGACCCTGAGACCATAAGGCACTGAGACACAGAGACCCAGAGGCCCTGAGACCCTGAGACACTGAGACCCAGAGACACTGAGACGCTGAGACACTGAGACTCAGAGAATCAGAGACCCTGAGACACTGAGACCCTGAGGCACAGAGACCTAGAGACCCAGAGACCCAGAGACCCTGAGACACTGAGGCATTGAGACTCAGAGGCCTAGAGAACCAGAGACCCAAAGAACCAGAGGCCCTGAGACATTGAAACCCAGAGTCCCAGAGACCAAGTGAACCATAGACACAGAGACCCTGAGACACAAAGACCCAGAGACACAGAGGCACAGAGACCCTGAGAAACTGAGACACTGAGACCCTGTGACACTGAGACACAGAGACCCTGAGACACTGAGACTCTGATACACTGAGGCACAGAGACCCAGAGAGCCTGAGACACTGAGACATTGAGACCCAGAGACCCAGAGACCTAGAGAACCAGAGATCCAGAGACACTAAGACCCTGAGATACTGAGACACTGAGTCCCAGAGACGCAGAGACCCTGAAACACTGAGACCCTGAGACACTGAGAGACTGAGACACTGAGACCCTGAGACCCAGAGATCCTGAGACACTGAGACCCAGAGATCCTGAGAGACTGAGACCCAGTGACCCAGAGTCCCAGAAACACAGAGACCAGGGGACCCTGTGACCCTGACACAGTGACACACTGAGACAGTGAGACACGGAGACCCAGAGACCCAGTGACGCAGAGGCCCAGAGACACAGAGACCCTGAGACACTGAGACCTTGAGACAATTAAAAACTGAGACCAGATGTACAGTGACCCTGAGACCCAGAGACCCCGAGACGCTGAGACCCGGAGACCCTGAGACACTGAGACTCGGAGGCCCAGAGACACAGAGACCCTGAGACCTTGAGACACTGAAATACTGAGAAACTGAGACACTGACACCAGAGACCCAAAGACCCTGAAACCCTGAGACACTGAAACCCTGAGACACTGAGACACTGAGACCCTGAGACACTGAGACCAAGAGACCCAGAGGCCCACAGTCCCAGAGACCCAAAGACACAGAGACACTGAGACCCTGAGACACTGAGACACTGAGACCCAGATCCCTGAGACACTGAGAGCCAAAGACCCAAAGCCCAGAAACCCAGAGATCCAGAGACCCTGAGATCCTGAGTCCCTGAGACTCAATGACCCAGACAACCTGAGACCCAGAGACCCAGAAACCCTGAGACACTAAGACCCTGAGTCACTGAGAGACTGAGACACTGAGACCCAGTGTCCCAGAGACCCAGAGACTTTGAGACCCAGAGACCCTGAGACATTGAGACACTGAGATCTTGAGACCATGGGACCTTGTGACACTGAGACCCAGAGACCCTGAGAGACTGAGACCCTGAGACACTGAGACACTGAGATACTGAGATACTGAGACCTTGAGACACTGAACCCAGAGACGCTGAGACACTGAGACACAGAGACACTGTGACCCAGAGCCCCTGAGACACTGAGATCCAGAGACCCAGGGACTGAGAGACCCAGAGCCCAGAAACCCAGAGATCTAGAGACCCTGAGATCCTGAGACCCAGAGACACTGAGACCCAATGACCCAGACACACTGAGACCCAGAGACCCAGAAACCCTGAGACACTGAGACCCTGAGACACTGAGAGATTGAGACACTGAGACCCTGAGACACTGAGACCATGAGACCCTGAGACCCAGAGACCCTGAGACATTGCGACACTGAGACCATGAGTCACTGAGACACTGAGATACTGGGACCCTGAGACACTGAGACACTGAGCCCAGAGACCCTGAGAAACTGAGTCCCAGAGACCCAGGGACCAAAAGACACAGAGACACTAAGCCCCAGAGTCCCTGACACGATGAGACCCAGAGAAACTGAGATCTGGAGAGCCAGAGACACTGAGACACAGAGACCCTGAAACCCTGAGACACTGAGACGCAGAAACCCAGAGACCCTGAGACCCAGAGACACAGAGACCCTGAGACTCAGAGACCCAGAGACACTGAGATCCTGAGACCCAGAGACGCAGTGACTCAAAGACCCTGAGGCCCAGAGAATCAGAGAGACTGAGACCCAGAGAAACTGAGACACTGAGACAGTGAGACACTGAGACCCTGAGACCTTGAGAAACTGAGACACTGAGGTCCTGAGCCCCTGAGGCGCTGAGACACTGAGACCCTGAGACACTGAGACCCAGAGACCCAGAGGCCCACAGCCCCAGAGACCCAAAGACACAGAGACACTGAGACCCAGGGACCCTAAGACACGGAGACCCAGAGACTGAAAGATCCAGAGTCCCTGAGAGCCTGAGACACTGAGACCCAATGACCCAGATGCCCTGAGACCCAGGGACCCAGAAACCCTGAGACACTGAGACCCTGAGACACTGAGAGACTGAGACACTGAGACCCAGTGTCCCAGAGACCCAGAGACTCTGAGAACCAGGGACCCAGAGACCCTGAGACATTGAGACACTGAGATCCTGAGACCATGGGACCCTGCGACATAGAGACCCAGAGACCCTGAGACACTGAGACACTGAGACCCTGAGATACTGAGACCCTGAGACACTGAACCCAGAGACCCTGAGACACTGAGACCCAGAGACATTGAGACACTGAGACTCAGAGATCCAGAGACCCTGAGACACAGAGACATTGAGACCCAGAGGCCCTGAGACACTGAGACCCAGAGACTGAGAGACCCAGAGTCCAGAAACCCAGGGATCCAGAGACCCTGAGATCCTGAGACCCAGAGACACTGAGACCCAATGACCCAGAAACCCTGAGACACTGAGACCTTGAGACACTGAGAACCAGTTTCCCAGAGACACTGAGACTCTGAGACCCAGGGACCCAGAGACCCTGAGACATTGAGACATTGAGACACTGAGATCCTGAGGCCCTGAGACACTGAGACACTGAGACACTGACTCACAGAGACCCAGAGACCCTGAGAATCTGAGACCCAGAGACCGACAGACCCAGAGACCGAGGGAACCAGTGACCACAGACCCAAAGGCCCAGAGACCCTGAGACCCAGAGACCCTGAGACACGGAGACAATGAGACCTTGAGACACTTAGACACAGAACCCAGAGACCCTGAGACAATGAGACCCAGAGATGCTGGGAAACTGAGACCATGAGACCCAGAGATAGTGAGACACTGAGACACTGAGACTCAGAGGCCCACAGACCCAGAACCCAAAGGCACAGAGGCCCTGTGACCATGGGACCCAGAGAAACTGAGACACTGAGACACTGATTCCCAGGGACCCAGAGACCCAGAGCCCCTGAGACCCTGAGACACTGAGACCCAGAGACCCTGACACCCTGACACCCTCAGACACTGAGACAGTGATGCACTGAGACACTGAGACTCAGAGGCCCAGAGACACAAAGACACAGAGACACAGAGACCCAGAGACCCTGAGACACTGAGACCCAGAGACACTGAGATCCAGAGAGCCAGAGACACAGAGACACAGAGACCCAGAGACACTGAGACACTGAGACCCAGAGACACTGAGATCCAGAGAGCCAGAGACACTGAGACACAGAGACCCGGAGACCCTGAGACACTGAGACGCAGAGACACAGAGACACTGAGACCCTGAGACCCAGCGACACAGAGACCCTGAGACCGAGAGACCCTGAGAACCAGAGACCCTGACACACTGAGACACTGAGGCACAGAGACCCTGAGACCCTGAGTACCAGAGATGCAGAGAACCTGAGACCCTGAAACACCTGGACAGTGAGAATCTGAGACCCTGAAACACCTGGACACTGAGATACTGTGACCCTGCAACGCAGAGGTACTGCCACACTGAAACCCTGAGACCCTGAGACATCGAGACCCAGTGTCCCAGAGACCCTGAGACACTGAAACACGGAAACCCTGAGACCCAGGGACACTGAGACACTCAGACCCTGAGACACTGAGACCTTGAGACACTGAGACACTGACACCCTGTGTCCCTGAGAGACTGAGACACTGAGACACTCAGGCACTGAGACACTGAGACACTGAGTCCCTGAGACACTGAGACACAGTGACCCTTAGACCCTGAGAAACGGAGACCCAGAGACAGTGAGACCCACAGACCAAGAGACCCAGAGAATCAGAGATCCAGAGCCCCTGAGACCCTAAGACCCTGAGAAAATGAGGCCCAGACACGCAGTGACCCAGAGACCCTGAGACACTGAGACACTGAGACCCTGAGACACTGAGACACTGATAAACTGAGGCACTGAGTCCCTGAGACCCTGAGAAACTGAGACCCAGAGACCCTGAGACCTTAAGAAACTGAGACCCTGAGACCCTGAGATACTGAGACATGGGACACTGAGTCCCTGAGACATTGAGACACTGAGGCCCTGAGACCCTGAGACCCAGAGACCCTGAGACACTGAGACCCAGAAACCCTGAGACTCAGAGACCCTGCGACACTGAGACTCTGTGACACTGAGACCCTGAGACAGTGAGACACAGAAACCCAGAGACCCTGAGAAACTGAGAAAGTGAGACCCT
Source organism: Carcharhinus amblyrhynchos (assembly GCF_965287045.1). Classification (NCBI taxonomy): domain Eukaryota; kingdom Metazoa; phylum Chordata; class Chondrichthyes; order Carcharhiniformes; family Carcharhinidae; genus Carcharhinus; species Carcharhinus amblyrhynchos. The sequence goes on along the minus strand of NW_027649804.1, from coordinate 667,681 downwards.
GAGACACTGAGACACTGAGACCCTGAGACAATGAGACCCAGAGACCCAGAGACCCAGAGACCCTGAGACACTGAGACACAGAGACCCAGAGACCCTGAGAAACTGAGACAATGAGACACTGACTCACAGAGACCCAGAGACCCTGAGAAACTGAGACACTGAGACCCAGAGACCAAGAGACCCAGAGCCTAGAAACCCAGAGATCCGGAGGCCCTCAGATCGTGAGACCCAGATACACAGAGACGAAATGACCCAGAAACCCTGAGACACTGAGACCCTGAGACACTGAGAGACTGAGACACTGTGACCCAATGTCCCAGAGACCCAGAGACACTGAGAGACTGAGACACTGTGACCCAATGTCCCAGAGACCCAGAGACACTGAGAACCAGGGACCCAGAGACCCTGAGACACTGAGACACTGAGAACCAGAGACCCAGAGACCGATAGGCCCAGAGACCAAGAGATCCAGAGCCCAGAAACCCAGAGACCCAGAAACCCTGAGACCCTGAGACGCTGAGACACTGAGAGACTGAGACACTGAGACCCAGTGTCCCAGGGGCCCAGGGACTCTGAGACATTGAGACACTGAGATCCTGAGACCCTGAGACACTGAGACCCTGAGACACTGAGACGCAGAAACCCTGAGACCCTGAAACACCTGGACAGTGAGAAGCTGAGACCCTGAAACGCAGAGACACTGCAACACTGAGACCCAGATTCCCAGAGACCCTGAGACCCTGAGACACTGAGACCCTGAAACGCAGAGACACTGCGACACTGAGACCCTGAGACACTGAGACCCAGAGTCCCAGAGACCCTGAGACACTGAGACACGGAGACACTGAGAACCTGAGACACTGAGACACTGAGATACTGAGACACTGAGAACGTGAGACCCTGAGGCCCTGAGAGACTGAGACACTGAGACACAGTGACCCTGAGACCCTGAGAAACGGAGACCCTGAGACACAGAGACAGTGAGACCCACAGACCAAGAGACCCAGAGAACCAGAGATCCAGAGCCCCTGAGACCCTGATACAATGAGGCCCAGACACGCAGTGACCCAGAGACCCTGAGACACTGAGACACTGAGACCCTGAGACCCTGGGAAACTGAGACCCAGAGACCCTGAGACCGTGAGACGGTAAGATACTGAGACACTGAGACACAAAGAACCTGAGACACTGAGACCCTGAGACACTGAGGCACAGTGGCCCTGAGACACAGATACACTGAGACACTGATAAACTGAGGCACTGAGTCCCTGAGACACTGAGAAACTGAGACCCTGAGACCCTGAGACATGAGACACTGAGACCCTGAGACATTGAGACACTGAGGCCCTGAGGCCCTGAGACACTGGGACCCTGAGACACTGAGACACTGAGAACCTGAAACCCTGAAACCCTGAGACACTGAGACCCTGAGACCCAAAGACCCAGTGACAATGAGACCCTGAAACCCTGAAACCCTGAGACACTGAGACCCTGAGACCCAAAGACCCAGTGACCCTGAGACCCTGAGACCCAGAGACGCTGAGAGACTGAGACACTGCAACCCTGAAAGCCTGAGACCCTGAGACACTGAGATCCAGAGACCCTGAGACACTGAGACACAGAGACCCAGAAACACTGAGACCCAGAGAGACTGAGACCCTGAGACACTAAGTCACTGAGACACTATGAAACTGAGACCCTGAGACCCTGAGGCACTGAGACACAGAGACCCAGAAACACTGAGACCCTGAGACACGGAGAAAGTGAGACCATGAGACACTGAGACAATGAGACCCTGAGACACTGAGTCACTGAGACACTATGAAACTGAGACCCTGAGACCCTGAGGTACTGAGACCCTGAGACACTGAGACACTGAGACCCAGTGTACCAGAGACCCAGAGATTCTGAGACCCAGGGACCCAGAGACCCTGAGACATTGAGACACTGAGATCCTGAGAACCTGGGACACTGCGACACTGAGACTCTGAGACACTGAGACCCTGAGAGACTGAGACCCAGAGACCGAGAGATCCTGTGACCATGGGACCCAGAGAGCCTGAGGCACTGATTCCCAAGGACCCTGAGACCCAGAGACCCAGAGCCCCTGACACGCTGAGACCCTGAGACACTGAGACAGTGAGACACTGAGAACCAAAGGCCCATAGGTCCACAGACACTGAGACGCAGAGACCCTGAGGCTTTGAGACACTGAGATCCTGAAACCATGAGACCCAGAGACACTGGGATCCAGAGATCCAGAGACACTGAGACACAGAGACCCTGAGACTCATAGACCCTGAGACCCTGAGACCCTGGGACCCAGAGATCCAGGGACCCAGAGATCCAGAGACCCTGAGGCACTGAGACCCTGAGACACTAAGACACTGAGGCACAGATACTCTGAGACCCTTAGTATGAGAGATGCAGAGACCCTGAGACCCTGAAACAACTGGACAGTGAGAAGCTGAGACCCTGAGACCCTAAGACCCTGAGACCCTGAGACCCTGAGGCACAGAGACAGTGAGACCCACAGACCAAGAGACCAAGAGAACCAGAGATCCGGAGCCCCTGCGACCCTGAGACAATGAGGCCCAGACACGCAGTGACCCAGAGACCCTGAGACACTGAGACACCGAGGCACTGAGACACAGAGACCCTGAGAAACTGAGACCCAGAGACCCTGAGAAACTGAGAACCAGAGACCCTGAGACCATGAGACAGTGAGATACTGAGACACTGAGACCCTGAAACAGTGAGACACTGAGACGCTGAGACTCTTAGACACTGAGACAATGAGGCACAGTGACCCTGAGACACAGATACACTGAGACAATGAGGCACAGTGACCCTGAGACACAGATACACTGAGACACTGATAAACTGAGACACTGAGTCCCTGAGACCCTGAGAATCTGAGAGCCAGAGACGCTGAGACGCTGAGCCACTGAGACCCTGAGACACTGAAAAACTGAGACCCTGAGACACTGAGAAACTGAGACCCTGAAACCCTGAGATACTGGGACATGAGACATTGAGACCCTGAGACATTGGGACACTGAGGCCCTGAGACCCTGAGACCCTGAGACACTGGGACCCTGAGACACTGAGACCCTGAGACCCAGAGACCCTGAGACCCAGAGACACTGAGACACTGAGACCCTGAGACCCTGAAACCCTGAGACCCTGAGACACTGAGACTCTGCGACACTGAGACCCAGAGACCCTGAGACACTGAGACACTAAGACGCTGCAACCCTGAAACCCTGAGACCCTGAGACACTGAGACCCAGAGACCCTGAGACACTGAGACCCTGAGAGACTGAAACCCTGCAACCCTGAAACCCTGAGACCCTGAGACACTAAGACCCAGAGACCCAGAGACATTGAGACCCTGAGACCCTGAGGCACTGAGAAAGTGAGACCCTGAGACACTGAGACACTGAGTCACTGCACACTGTGAAACTGAGACCCTGAGACCCTGAGGCACTGAGACCCAGAGACCCTGAGACACTGAGACACAGAGACACAGAGACACAGAGACCCTGAGAGATTGAGACACTCACAGAGACCCAGACATCCTGAGAAACTGAGACACTGAGACCCAGAGACCGAGAGACCCAGAGACCGAGAGACCCAGAGACCCAGAGCCCAGAAACCCAGAGATCCACAGACCCTGCGACCCAGAGACCCAGAAACCCTGAGGCACTGAGACCCTGAGACCCTGAGACACTGAGAGACTGAGACACTGAGACCCAGTGTCCCAGAGACCCAGAGACGCTGAGACCCAGGTACCCAGAGACCTGAGACATTGAGACACTGAGATCCTGAGACCCTGAGACACTGAGACACCAAGGCACTCAGACCCTGAGCCCATGAGACCCTGAGACACTGAGACCAAGAGACCTTGAGACACTGAGACCCTGAGTCACTGAGTCGCTGAGATACTGAGACCCTGAGACATTTCGACACAGAACCCAGAGACCCTGAGACACTGAAGCCCAGAGACACTGAGACAGTGAGACCCAGAGACTCTGAGACCCTGAGACCCAGAGAACCAGAGACCCAGAAAACCTGAGACACTGAGACCCTGAGACATTGAGACACTGAGAGACTGAGACACTGAGACCCAGTGTCCCAGAGACCCAGAAACACTGAGACCCAGGGAACCAGAGACCCTGAGACATTGAGACACTGAGATCCTGAGAACCTGAGACACTGAGACCCAGAGATCCTGAGACTGAGAGACCCAGAGCCCAGAAACCCAGAGATCCAGAGACCCTGAGATCCTGAGACCCAGAGACACTGAGACCCAATGACCCAGACACCCTGGGACCCAGAGACCCTGAGACACTGAGAGACTGAGACACTGAGAGACTGAGACACTGAGACGCAGTGCCCCAGAGACACAGAGACACTGAGACCCAGGGATGCAGAGACCCTGAGACTTTGAGACACTGAGATCCTGAGATACTGAGACCCAGAGATAATGAGACACTGAGACACTGAACCCAGAGACCCTGAGACACTCAGACACAGAGACACTGAGACCCAGAGACCCAGAGACCCTAAGACCCTGAAACCCTGAGACCCTGAGACCCTGAGGCCCTGAGAAACTGAGAGACTGAGACCCAGTGTCCCAGAGACGCTGAGACTCTGAGACCCAGGGACCCAGAGACCCTGAGACATTGAGACACTGAGATCCTGAGACCTTGAGACACTGAGACACTGAGATCCTGAGACCTTGAGACACTGAGACACTGAGACAGTGAGACACTGAGACAGTGAGACCCTGAGGCCATGAGACACTGAGGCACTGAGACCCCGATCCCCTGAGACACTGAGATACTGAGACCCTGAGACACTGAACCCAGAGACCCTGAGACACTGAGACCCAGAGACACTGAGTTGCAGGGACCCAGAGACCTTGAGACACTGAGACACTGAGATCCTGAGACACTGCGACACTGAAACCCTGAGACCCTGAGACACTGAGACCCAGCGTCCCAGAGACCCTGAGACACTGAGACATGGAGACCCTGAGACCCAGGGACACTGAGATACTGAGACCCTGAGACACTGAGGCACTGAGACCCTGAGACACTGAAACTTTGAGACACTGAGTCCCTGTGGCCCTGAGAGACTGAGACACTGAGACACTCAGGCACTGAGTCCCTGAGACACTGAGACAGTGAGTCCCTGAGACACTGAGACACAGTGACCCTGAGACCCTGAGAAACGGAGACCCAGAGACCCAGAGACAGTGGGAACCACCGACCAAGAGACACAGAGAACCAGAGATCCAGAGCCCCTGAGACCCTAAGACCCTGAGAAAATGAGGCCCAGACATGCAGTGACCCAGAGACCCTGAGACACTGAGACCCTGAGACCCTGAGACCCTGAGAAATTGAGACCCAGAGACCCAGAGACCCTGAGAAACTGAGACCCACAGACCAAGAGACCCTGAGACCGTGAGACAATGAGATACTGACTCACTGAGATACTGAGACCCAGAGACCCTGAGACCCAGACATCCAGAGGCCAAGAGACCCTGAAACACTGAGACCCTGAGACTGAGAAACTGAGAACCTGAGACACTGAGACACTGAGTTACTGAGACCCCGAGGCACTGAGAGATTGAGACATTGAGTCCCTGAGACCCAGTGACCCTGAGGCACTGAGACCCTGAGACCCAGAGATCCAGAGACCCAGAGACACTGAGACACAGACCCTGAGACACTGAAAGATTGAGACATTGCGTCCCCAAGACCCTGAGAGCCTGAGACACTGAGACTCTGAGAGACTGACACACTGAGACACCGAGATCCAGAGACCCTAAGACACTGAGACACTGGGACCCAGGCACCCTGAGGCCAGAGATCCAGAGACCTGAGACACTGAGAGACTGAGACACTGAAACCCTGAGACGCTGAGACACTGAGACCCAGAGATCCAGAGGCCCGAGACACTGAGACCTTGAAACACTGAGACCCTTATGCACTGAGACACTGAGACCCATAGACCCTGAGACCCAGAGATCCAGAGACACAGAGACCCTGAGACACTGAAACACTGAGAAGCTGAGAACCTGAGATACTGAGACCCTGAGACACTGAGACCCTGAGACACTGAGAGACTGAGACACTGAGATCCTGAGACACTGAGACTCTGAGACACTGAGAGACTGAGACACAGAGACACTGAGACCCTGAGACACTGAGACACTGAGAGACTGATACTCTGACACACTGAGACACAGACACCCTGGGACACTGAGACACTGAGGCCCTGAGACCCTGAGACACTGAGACACCGAGACACTGAGACCCTGAGGCCTTGAGACCCTGACACCCTGAGACACTGAGACACCGTGACTCTGAGACACTGAGACCCTGAGGCCCTGAGACACTTGAGACCCAGAGGCGCTGAGACACTGAAACCCAGAGACCCAGGGACACTGAGACCCAAAGACCCTGAGACCCTGAGAAACTGAGACCCTGAGGCACTGAGACACTGAGACCCAGAGACCCTGAGACCCAGGCATCCAGAGACCAAGAGACCCTGAGACACGGAGACCCTGAGACCCAGGGACACTGAGATACTCAGACCCTGAGACACTGAGGCACTGAGACCCTGAGACACTGAAACCTTGAGACACTGAGACACTGAGACCCTGTGGCCCTGAGAGACTGAGACACTGAGACACTCAGGCACTGAGTCCCTGAGACACTGAGACACTGAGTCCCTGAGACACTGAGACACAGTGACTCTGAGACCCTGAGAAACGGAGACCCAGAGACCCAGAGACAGTGGGACCCACAGACCAAGAGACCCAGAGAACCAGAGATCCAGAGCCCCTGAGACCCTAAGACCCTGAGAAAATGAGGCCCAGACATGCAGTGACCCAGAGACCCTGAGACACTGAGACACTGAGACCCTGAGACCCTGAGAAATTGAGACCCAGAGACCCTGAGAAACTGAGACCCACAGACCAAGAGACCCTGAGACCGTGAGACAGTGAGATACTGACTCACTGAGATACTGAGACCCAGAGACCCTGAGACCCAGACATCCAGAGGCCAAGAGACCCTGAGACACTGAGACCCTGAGACTGAGAAGCTGAGAACCTGAGACACTGAGACACTGAGTTACTGAAACCCCGAGGCACTGAGAGATTGAGACATTGAGTCCCTGAGACCCAGTGACCCTGAGGCACTGAGACCCTGAGACCCAGAGATCCAGAGACCCAGAGACACTGAGACACAGACCCTGAGACACTGAAAGATTGAGACATTGCGTCCCCAAGACCCTGAGAGCCTGAGACACTGAGACTCTGAGAGACTGAGACACTGAGACTCTGAGAGACTGACACACTGAGACACTGAGACTCTGAGGCACTGAGACACCGAGATCCAGAGACCCTGAGACACTGAGACACTGGGACCCAGGCACCCTGAGGCCCAGAGATCCAGAGACCTGAGACACTGAGAGACTGAGACACTGAAACCCTGAGACACTGAGACCCAGAGATCCAGAGGCCCGAGACACTGAGACCTTGAAACACTGAGACCCTTATGCACTGAGACCCATAGACCCTGAGACCCAGAGAATCAGAGACACAGAGACACTGAGACACTGAAACACTGAGAAGCTGAGAACCTGAGATACTGAGACCATGAGACACTGAGACCCTGAGACACTGAGAGACTGAGACACTGAGACCCTGAGACACTGAGACCCTGAGAGACTGAGACACAGAGACCCTGAGACACTGAGAGACTGACACTCTGACACACTGAGACACAGACACCCTGGGACGCTGAGACACTGAGGCCCTGAGACCCTGAGGCACTGAGACACCGAGACACTGAGACCCTGAGACCTTGAGACCCTGACACCCTGAGACACTGAGACACCGTGACTCTGAGACACTGAGACCCTGAGGCCCTGAGACACTGAGACCCAGAGGCACTGAGACGCTGAAACCCAGAGACCCAGGGACACTGAGACCCAAAGACCCTGAGACCCTGAGAAACTGAGACCCTGAGGCACTGAGACACTGAGACCCAGAGACCCTGAGACCCAGACATCCAGAGACCAAGAGACCCTGAGACACGGAGACCCTGAGTCCCAGGGACACTGAGATACTCAGACCCTGAGACACTGAGGCACTGAGACCCTGAGACACTGAGACCTTGAGACACTGAGACACTGAGACCCTGTGGCCCTGAGAGACTGAGACACTGAGACACTCAGGCACTGAGTCCCTGAGACACTGAGACACTGAGTCCCTGAGATACTGAGACACAGTGACCCTGAGGCCCTGAGAAACGGAGACCCAGAGACCCAGAGACAGTGAGACCCACAGACCAAGAGACCCAGAGAACCAGAGATCCAGAGCCCCTGAGACCCTAAGACCCTGAGAAAATGAAGCCCAGATACGCAGTGACCCAGAGACCCTGAGACACTGAGACACTGAGAAACTGAGGCACTGAGTCCCTGGGACCCTGAGAAACTGAGACCCAGAGACCCAGAGACCCTGAGACCCTGAGATACTGAAACATGAGACACTGAGACCCTGAGACATTGAGACCCTGAGACATTGAGACACTGAGACCCTGAGACCCTGAGAAACGGAGACCCTGAGACACAGAGACAGTGAGACCCACAGACCAAGAGACCCAGAGAACCAGAGATCCAGAGCCCCTGAGACCCTGATACAATGAGGCCCAGACACGCAGTGACCCAGAGACCCTGAGACACTGAGACACTGAGACCCTGAGACCCTGGGAAACTGAGACCCAGAGACCCTGAGACCGTGAGACGGAAAGATACTGAGACACTGAGACACAAAGAACCTGAGACACTGAGACCCTGAGACACTGAGGCACAGTGGCCCTGAGACACAGATACACTGAGACACTGATAAACTGAGGCACTGAGTCCCTGAGACACTGAGAAACTGAGACCCTGAGACCCTGAGACATGAGACACTGAGACCCTGAGACATTGAGACACTGAGGCCCTGAGGCCCTGAGACACTGGGACCCTGAGACACTGAGACACTGAGAACCTGAAACCCTGAAACCCTGAGACACTGAGACCCTGAGACCCAAAGACCCAGTGACAATGAGACCCTGAAACCCTGAAACCCTGAGACACTGAGACCCTGAGACCCAAAGACCCAGTGACCCTGAGACCCTGAGACCCAGAGACGCTGAGAGACTGAGACACTGCAACCCTGAAAGCCTGAGACCCTGAGACACTGAGATCCAGAGACCCTGAGACACTGAGACACAGAGACCCAGAAACACTGAGACCCAGAGAGACTGAGACCCTGAGACACTAAGTCACTGAGACACTATGAAACTGAGACCCTGAGACCCTGAGGCACTGAGACACAGAGACCCAGAAACACTGAGACCCTGAGACACGGAGAAAGTGAGACCATGAGACACTGAGACAATGAGACCCTGAGACACTGAGTCACTGAGACACTATGAAACTGAGACCCTGAGACCCTGAGGTACTGAGACCCTGAGACACTGAGACACTGAGACCCAGTGTACCAGAGACCCAGAGATTCTGAGACCCAGGGACCCAGAGACCCTGAGACATTGAGACACTGAGATCCTGAGAACCTGGGACACTGCGACACTGAGACTCTGAGACACTGAGACCCTGAGAGACTGAGACCCAGAGACCGAGAGATCCTGTGACCATGGGACCCAGAGAGCCTGAGGCACTGATTCCCAAGGACCCTGAGACCCAGAGACCCAGAGCCCCTGACACGCTGAGACCCTGAGACACTGAGACAGTGAGACACTGAGAACCAAAGGCCCATAGGTCCACAGACACTGAGACGCAGAGACCCTGAGGCTTTGAGACACTGAGATCCTGAAACCATGAGACCCAGAGACACTGGGATCCAGAGATCCAGAGACACTGAGACACAGAGACCCTGAGACTCATAGACCCTGAGACCCTGAGACCCTGGGACCCAGAGATCCAGGGACCCAGAGATCCAGAGACCCTGAGGCACTGAGACCCTGAGACACTAAGACACTGAGGCACAGATACTCTGAGACCCTTAGTATGAGAGATGCAGAGACCCTGAGACCCTGAAACAACTGGACAGTGAGAAGCTGAGACCCTGAGACCCTAAGACCCTGAGACCCTGAGACCCTGAGGCACAGAGACAGTGAGACCCACAGACCAAGAGACCAAGAGAACCAGAGATCCGGAGCCCCTGCGACCCTGAGACAATGAGGCCCAGACACGCAGTGACCCAGAGACCCTGAGACACTGAGACACCGAGGCACTGAGACACAGAGACCCTGAGAAACTGAGACCCAGAGACCCTGAGAAACTGAGAACCAGAGACCCTGAGACCATGAGACAGTGAGATACTGAGACACTGAGACCCTGAAACAGTGAGACACTGAGACGCTGAGACTCTTAGACACTGAGACAATGAGGCACAGTGACCCTGAGACACAGATACACTGAGACAATGAGGCACAGTGACCCTGAGACACAGATACACTGAGACACTGATAAACTGAGACACTGAGTCCCTGAGACCCTGAGAATCTGAGAGCCAGAGACGCTGAGACGCTGAGCCACTGAGACCCTGAGACACTGAAAAACTGAGACCCTGAGACACTGAGAAACTGAGACCCTGAAACCCTGAGATACTGGGACATGAGACATTGAGACCCTGAGACATTGGGACACTGAGGCCCTGAGACCCTGAGACCCTGAGACACTGGGACCCTGAGACACTGAGACCCTGAGACCCAGAGACCCTGAGACCCAGAGACACTGAGACACTGAGACCCTGAGACCCTGAAACCCTGAGACCCTGAGACACTGAGACTCTGCGACACTGAGACCCAGAGACCCTGAGACACTGAGACACTAAGACGCTGCAACCCTGAAACCCTGAGACCCTGAGACACTGAGACCCAGAGACCCTGAGACACTGAGACCCTGAGAGACTGAAACCCTGCAACCCTGAAACCCTGAGACCCTGAGACACTAAGACCCAGAGACCCAGAGACATTGAGACCCTGAGACCCAGAGACACTGAGACCCTGAGGCACTGAGAAAGTGAGACCCTGAGACACTGAGACACTGAGTCACTGCACACTGTGAAACTGAGACCCTGAGACCCTGAGGCACTGAGACCCAGAGACCCTGAGACACTGAGACACAGAGACACAGAGACACAGAGACCCTGAGAGATTGAGACACTCACAGAGACCCAGACATCCTGAGAAACTGAGACACTGAGACCCAGAGACCGAGAGACCCAGAGACCGAGAGACCCAGAGACCCAGAGCCCAGAAACCCAGAGATCCACAGACCCTGCGACCCAGAGACCCAGAAACCCTGAGGCACTGAGACCCTGAGACCCTGAGACACTGAGAGACTGAGACACTGAGACCCAGTGTCCCAGAGACCCAGAGACGCTGAGACCCAGGTACCCAGAGACCTGAGACATTGAGACACTGAGATCCTGAGACCCTGAGACACTGAGACACCAAGGCACTCAGACCCTGAGCCCATGAGACCCTGAGACACTGAGACCAAGAGACCTTGAGACACTGAGACCCTGAGTCACTGAGTCGCTGAGATACTGAGACCCTGAGACATTTCGACACAGAACCCAGAGACCCTGAGACACTGAAGCCCAGAGACACTGAGACAGTGAGACCCAGAGACTCTGAGACCCTGAGACCCAGAGAACCAGAGACCCAGAAAACCTGAGACACTGAGACCCTGAGACATTGAGACACTGAGAGACTGAGACACTGAGACCCAGTGTCCCAGAGACCCAGAAACACTGAGACCCAGGGAACCAGAGACCCTGAGACATTGAGACACTGAGATCCTGAGAACCTGAGACACTGAGACCCAGAGATCCTGAGACTGAGAGACCCAGAGCCCAGAAACCCAGAGATCCAGAGACCCTGAGATCCTGAGACCCAGAGACACTGAGACCCAATGACCCAGACACCCTGGGACCCAGAGACCCTGAGACACTGAGAGACTGAGACACTGAGAGACTGAGACACTGAGACGCAGTGCCCCAGAGACACAGAGACACTGAGACCCAGGGATGCAGAGACCCTGAGACTTTGAGACACTGAGATCCTGAGATACTGAGACCCAGAGATAATGAGACACTGAGACACTGAACCCAGAGACCCTGAGACACTCAGACACAGAGACACTGAGACCCAGAGACCCAGAGACCCTAAGACCCTGAAACCCTGAGACCCTGAGACCCTGAGGCCCTGAGAAACTGAGAGACTGAGACCCAGTGTCCCAGAGACGCTGAGACTCTGAGACCCAGGGACCCAGAGACCCTGAGACATTGAGACACTGAGATCCTGAGACCTTGAGACACTGAGACACTGAGATCCTGAGACCTTGAGACACTGAGACACTGAGACAGTGAGACACTGAGACAGTGAGACCCTGAGGCCATGAGACACTGAGGCACTGAGACCCCGATCCCCTGAGACACTGAGATACTGAGACCCTGAGACACTGAACCCAGAGACCCTGAGACACTGAGACCCAGAGACACTGAGTTGCAGGGACCCAGAGACCTTGAGACACTGAGACACTGAGATCCTGAGACACTGCGACACTGAAACCCTGAGACCCTGAGACACTGAGACCCAGCGTCCCAGAGACCCTGAGACACTGAGACATGGAGACCCTGAGACCCAGGGACACTGAGATACTGAGACCCTGAGACACTGAGGCACTGAGACCCTGAGACACTGAAACTTTGAGACACTGAGTCCCTGTGGCCCTGAGAGACTGAGACACTGAGACACTCAGGCACTGAGTCCCTGAGACACTGAGACAGTGAGTCCCTGAGACACTGAGACACAGTGACCCTGAGACCCTGAGAAACGGAGACCCAGAGACCCAGAGACAGTGGGAACCACCGACCAAGAGACACAGAGAACCAGAGATCCAGAGCCCCTGAGACCCTAAGACCCTGAGAAAATGAGGCCCAGACATGCAGTGACCCAGAGACCCTGAGACACTGAGACACTGAGACCCTGAGACCCTGAGAAATTGAGACCCAGAGACCCAGAGACCCTGAGAAACTGAGACCCACAGACCAAGAGACCCTGAGACCGTGAGACAATGAGATACTGACTCACTGAGATACTGAGACCCAGAGACCCTGAGACCCAGACATCCAGAGGCCAAGAGACCCTGAAACACTGAGACCCTGAGACTGAGAAACTGAGAACCTGAGACACTGAGACACTGAGTTACTGAGACCCCGAGGCACTGAGAGATTGAGACATTGAGTCCCTGAGACCCAGTGACCCTGAGGCACTGAGACCCTGAGACCCAGAGATCCAGAGACCCAGAGACACTGAGACACAGACCCTGAGACACTGAAAGATTGAGACATTGCGTCCCCAAGACCCTGAGAGCCTGAGACACTGAGACTCTGAGAGACTGACACACTGAGACACCGAGATCCAGAGACCCTAAGACACTGAGACACTGGGACCCAGGCACCCTGAGGCCAGAGATCCAGAGACCTGAGACACTGAGAGACTGAGACACTGAAACCCTGAGACGCTGAGACACTGAGACCCAGAGATCCAGAGGCCCGAGACACTGAGACCTTGAAACACTGAGACCCTTATGCACTGAGACACTGAGACCCATAGACCCTGAGACCCAGAGATCCAGAGACACAGAGACCCTGAGACACTGAAACACTGAGAAGCTGAGAACCTGAGATACTGAGACCCTGAGACACTGAGACCCTGAGACACTGAGGGACTGAGACACTGAGATCCTGAGACACTGAGACTCTGAGACACTGAGAGACTGAGACACAGAGACACTGAGACCCTGAGACACTGAGACACTGAGAGACTGATACTCTGACACACTGAGACACAGACACCCTGGGACACTGAGACACTGAGGCCCTGAGACCCTGAGACACTGAGACACCGAGACACTGAGACCCTGAGGCCTTGAGACCCTGACACCCTGAGACACTGAGACACCGTGACTCTGAGACACTGAGACCCTGAGGCCCTGAGACACTTGAGACCCAGAGGCGCTGAGACACTGAAACCCAGAGACCCAGGGACACTGAGACCCAAAGACCCTGAGACCCTGAGAAACTGAGACCCTGAGGCACTGAGACACTGAGACCCAGAGACCCTGAGACCCAGGCATCCAGAGACCAAGAGACCCTGAGACACGGAGACCCTGAGACCCAGGGACACTGAGATACTCAGACCCTGAGACACTGAGGCACTGAGACCCTGAGACACTGAAACCTTGAGACACTGAGACACTGAGACCCTGTGGCCCTGAGAGATTGAGACACTGAGACACTCAGGCACTGAGTCCCTGAGACACTGAGACACTGAGTCCCTGAGACACTGAGACACAGTGACTCTGAGACCCTGAGAAACGGAGACCCAGAGACCCAGAGACAGTGGGACCCACAGACCAAGAGACCCAGAGAACCAGAGATCCAGAGCCCCTGAGACCCTAAGACCCTGAGAAAATGAGGCCCAGACATGCAGTGACCCAGAGACCCTGAGACACTGAGACACTGAGACCCTGAGACCCTGAGAAATTGAGACCCAGAGACCCTGAGAAACTGAGACCCACAGACCAAGAGACCCTGAGACCGTGAGACAGTGAGATACTGACTCACTGAGATACTGAGACCCAGAGACCCTGAGACCCAGACATCCAGAGGCCAAGAGACCCTGAGACACTGAGACCCTGAGACTGAGAAGCTGAGAACCTGAGACACTGAGACACTGAGTTACTGAAACCCCGAGGCACTGAGAGATTGAGACATTGAGTCCCTGAGACCCAGTGACCCTGAGGCACTGAGACCCTGAGACCCAGAGATCCAGAGACCCAGAGACACTGAGACACAGACCCTGAGACACTGAAAGATTGAGACATTGCGTCCCCAAGACCCTGAGAGCCTGAGACACTGAGACTCTGAGAGACTGAGACACTGAGACTCTGAGAGACTGACACACTGAGACACTGAGACTCTGAGGCACTGAGACACCGAGATCCAGAGACCCTGAGACACTGAGACACTGGGACCCAGGCACCCTGAGGCCCAGAGATCCAGAGACCTGAGACACTGAGAGACTGAGACACTGAAACCCTGAGACACTGAGACCCAGAGATCCAGAGGCCCGAGACACTGAGACCTTGAAACACTGAGACCCTTATGCACTGAGACCCATAGACCCTGAGACCCAGAGAATCAGAGACACAGAGACACTGAGACACTGAAACACTGAGAAGCTGAGAACCTGAGATACTGAGACCATGAGACACTGAGACCCTGAGACACTGAGAGACTGAGACACTGAGACCCTGAGACACTGAGACCCTGAGAGACTGAGACACAGAGACCCTGAGACACTGAGAGACTGACACTCTGACACACTGAGACACAGACACCCTGGGACGCTGAGACACTGAGGCCCTGAGACCCTGAGGCACTGAGACACCGAGACACTGAGACCCTGAGACCTTGAGACCCTGACACCCTGAGACACTGAGACACCGTGACTCTGAGACACTGAGACCCTGAGGCCCTGAGACACTGAGACCCAGAGGCACTGAGACGCTGAAACCCAGAGACCCAGGGACACTGAGACCCAAAGACCCTGAGACCCTGAGAAACTGAGACCCTGAGGCACTGAGACACTGAGACCCAGAGACCCTGAGACCCAGACATCCAGAGACCAAGAGACCCTGAGACACGGAGACCCTGAGTCCCAGGGACACTGAGATACTCAGACCCTGAGACACTGAGGCACTGAGACCCTGAGACACTGAGACCTTGAGACACTGAGACACTGAGACCCTGTGGCCCTGAGAGACTGAGACACTGAGACACTCAGGCACTGAGTCCCTGAGACACTGAGACACTGAGTCCCTGAGATACTGAGACACAGTGACCCTGAGGCCCTGAGAAACGGAGACCCAGAGACCCAGAGACAGTGAGACCCACAGACCAAGAGACCCAGAGAACCAGAGATCCAGAGCCCCTGAGACCCTAAGACCCTGAGAAAATGAAGCCCAGATACGCAGTGACCCAGAGACCCTGAGACACTGAGAAACTGAGGCACTGAGTCCCTGGGACCCTGAGAAACTGAGACCCAGAGACCCAGAGACCCTGAGACCCTGAGATACTGAAACATGAGACACTGAGACCCTGAGACATTGAGACCCTGAGACATTGAGACACTGAGACCCTGAGACCCAGAGACTCAGAGACACTGAGACCCAGGGACCCTGAGACACTGAGACCCTGAGACATTGAGACACTGAGACCCTGAGACCCAGAGACCCTGAGACACTGAGACCCAGGGACCCTGAGACACTGAGACCCTGAGACCCAGAGACCCTGAGACACTGAGAACTCTGCGACACTGAGACCCTGAGACCCAGTGACCCTGAGACCCAGAGGCCCTGAGATACTGAGACTCTGAGACACTGAGACCCTGAGACACTGAGACAGTGAGACACTGCAACCCTGAGACCAGAGACACTGAGACAGTGAGACAGTGAGACACTGAGACACTAAGACTCAGAGGCCCAGAGGGCCACAGACCCAGAGACCCAAAGGCACAGAGTCCCTGTGACCATGGGACCCAAGAAACTGAGACACTGAGACACTGATTCCCAGGGACCCAGAGACCCAGAGCCCCTGAGACCCTGACACCCTGAGACACTGAGATAGTGAGGCACAGAGACCCTGCGACCCTGAAACACCTGGACAGTGAGAAGCTGAGACCCTGAGACCCTGAGACACTGAGACACTGAGAGCCTGAAACGCAGAGACACTGCGACACTGAAACCCTGAGACCCTGAGGCACTGAGACCCAGCGTCCCAGTGACGCAGAGACCCAGAGACCCTGAGACCCTGAGACGATTAAAAACTGGGACCAGAGATACAGCGACCCTGAGACATTGAGATACAGAGACGCTGAGACCCAGAGACCCCAAGACGCTGAGACCCTGAGGGACTGATACAATGAGACACAGTGACCCACAGACACTTAGACCCTGAGAAAATGAGGCCCTGAGACCCTGAGACTCTGAAACACTGAGATCCAGAGACCCAGACACCCAGAGACCCTGAGCCACTGAGACACTGAGACCCTGAGACACAGAGGCACTGAGACACAGAGGCACTGAGACCCGGAGGCGTGGAGACACAGAGACCCTGAGACCCTGAGATACTGAGAAACTGAGACACTGAGACCTGAGTCCCAAAGACCCTGAAACCCTAAGACACTGAGACCCAGAGACACTGAGACCCTGAGAAACTGAGACCCAGAGGCCCTGAGAACCAGAGACCCAGAGACATAGAGACCATGAGAAACTGAGACCCAGAGTCCCAGAGGCCCTGCTACCCAGAGACACAGAGACACTGAGACCCAGAGACCCTGAGACACTGAGAGCCAGAAACCCAGAGACAGTGAGACACTGAGAACCAGAGACCCAGACACCCTGAGACACTGAGACTCTGAGACACTGAGACATTGAGACCCAGAGACACAGAGACCCTGAGACACTGAGACCCTGAGACCTGGAGACACTGAGACCCAGAATCCCAGAGACCCAGAGACAATGAGACACTGAGAACCAGAGACCCAGACACCCTGAGAAACTCAGACCCTGAGACCCTGAGACACTGAGACCCAGAGACCCTGAGAGCCTGAGACAGTGAGACCCAGTGGCCCAGAGTCCCAGAGACCCAGAGATGACGGCAGCCAGAGACCCTGACACAGTGACACACTGAGACAGTGTGACACAGAGACCCAGTGATGCAAAGGCCCAGAGACCCAGAAATCGTGAGACACTGAGACCCTGAGACAATGAAAAACTGAGACCCAGAGGTCCAGACACCCTGAGACCAGAGACCCTGAGACCCCGAGGCGCTATGACTCTGAGACACTGATACTATGAGACACAGAGACCCAGAGACCCTGAGACCCTGAGAAACTGAGATGCTGAGACACTGAGACCCTGAGAGCCTGAGACACTGAGACCCAGTGGCCCAGAGTCCCAGAGACCCAGAGACGACGGGACCCAGAGAACCTGACACAGTGACACACTGAGACAGTGTGACACAGAGACCCAGTGATGTAAAGGCCCAGAGACCAAGAAACCGTGAGACACTGAGACCCTGAGACAATGAAAAACTGAGACCCAGAGACCCTGAGAACAGAGACCCTGAGACCCGAGGGGCTATGACCCTGAGATGCCGATACATTGAGACACAGAGACCCTGAGACCCTGAGAAACTGAGACGCTGAGACACTGAGAAACTGAGACGCCGAGACACTGAGACCCAGAGACCCTGAAACCCAGAGAACAAGACTCCAGAGACCCTGAGACACTGAGAAACTGAGACACTGAGACCCAAAGACACAGAGACCCAGACGCCCTGAGACCCAGAGACCCTGAGACCCTGAGACATTTAGGCACTGAGACCGTGAGACACTGAGACATTGAGACACTGAGACTCAGAGACCCTGAGACGCTGAGACACTGAGACCCTGAGACCCAGAGACACTGAGAACCAATGACCCAGACACCCTGAGACCCAGAGACCAGAGACCCTGAGACACCGAGACCATGAGACCCTGAAACACTGAGAGACTGAGACACTGATACCCTGGACACTGAGGCACTGAGACCCAGAGAAACAGACACCCTGAAACCCGGAGACACTGAGACCTTGAGAACCGTAGACACTGACTCCCAGAGACCCAGAGACCCTGAGAAACTGAGACATTGAGACCCAGAGTTCGAGAGACCCAGAGACCTAGAAACCCAGAGACCCAGAGACACTGAGACCCAGAGACCCCGAGATACTGAGACACTGAGACCCTGAGACACTGTGACACTGAGACACAGGGACCTTGAGACCCAGAAACCCAGTGGCCCTGAGACCATGAGACACTGAGACCATGAGGCATTGATGCACAGAGACCCTGAGAGACTGAGACCCAGAGTCCCTGAGACCCTGAGATCCTGAGGCCCAGAGACCCAGAGACCCTGAGACCCTGAGTCACTGAGACACTAAGACAAAGAGACCCAGGGACACTGAGACCCTGAGAAACTGAGACCCAGATTCCCAGAGACACTGAGACCCAGAGAACCTGTGACCCAGAAACCCTGAGACCCAGAGACACTGACACCCAATGACCCCGACACCCTGAGACCCAGAGACCAGAGACCCAGAACCCCTGAGGCACTGAGACCATGAGACCCTGAGACACTGAGAGACTGAGACACAAAGACCCAGAGATCCAGAGACCCAGAGATTCTGAGGCCTAGGCACCCAGAGACCCTGTGACACTGAGACACTGAGACCCTGAGACACTGAGACCCTGAGACCCTGAGACACTGAGGCCATGTGACTCTGAGACACTGAGACCGAGAGACCCAGAGACCCTGAGACACTGAGACCCAGAGACCCTGAGACACTGAGACAATGAGATCCTGAGACCCTGAGTCACTGAGACCCTGAGAGCCTCAGACACTGAGACACTGACTCACAGAGACCCAGAAACACTGAGACCCAGAGACGGAGAGAACCAAAGGCCCAGAAACCCAGAGATACAGAGACTCTGAGATCCTGAGACCCTGAGACATTGAGACGTAGAGACTCTGAGACCCAGAAGCCCAGAGACACTGAGACCCAGAGACCCTGAGACACTTAGACATTGAGACAGTGAGACACAGAGACACTGTGACCCTGAGACACTGAGACACAGAGACACTGAGACCCAGAGACCCTGCGACCCTGAGACACTGAGACCCTGAGATACTGAGACATGAGACACTGAGACCCTGAGACATTGAGACCCTGAGACACTGAGGCACTGAGACACTGCGACCCTGAGACCCAGAGACCCTGAGACCCAGAGAGGCTGAGACACTGAGACACTGAGACCCTCTGACACTGAGACACTGAGACAATGCAAACCTGAATCCCTGTGATCCTGAGACACTGAGACGCAGGGACCCTGAGACCTTGAGACCCAGAGACTGAGACCCTGAGACAGACAGCCACTGAGACAGTGAGACACTGAGACTCTGAGACCCTGAGACAATGAGACATTGAGACCCTGAGACCCTGAGAACCGGAGGCCCTGAGACACTGAGACCCAGAGACCCAGAGACGCAGAGACCCAATGACCATGAGACCCAGAGAACCAGAGACACTGAGACACTGATTCCCAGGGACCCTGAGACCCAGAGACCCTGAGACACTGGGACACTGAGACCCTGAAACACTGAGACACTGAGACAGTGAGACACTGAGAACCTGTGAAACTGAGAGCTGAGACTCTGAGACCCTGATTCCCAGAGACACTGAGACACAGAGACCCTGAGACCCTGACAAAATGTGACCCACAGACCCAGAGACTCTGAGTCCCTGAGACACTGAGACGCTGAGACACTGTGACACAGAGACCCAGTTACCCAGAGACACGGAGGCTCTGAGACACAGAGACAGTGAGATCAACAGACCAAGAGACCCAGAGAACCAAACATCTAGAGACCCTGAGACCCTGAAACACTGAGACCCAGACACGCAGGGACCCAGAGATCTAGAGACCCTGAGACACAGAGACAGTGAGACCCACAGAGCAAGAGACACACAGAACCAGAGACCCTGAGATACAGAGACACAGAGACCCAGAGACCCTTAGACACTAAAGCTCTGAGACCCTGAGACACTGAGACATTGAGACACTGCAACCCTGAAACCATCAGACCCTGAGACCCAGAGACCCAGTGACACTGAGACCCTGAGACACTGAGACACTGAGACCCTGAGACACTGAGACACTAGACCCTGAAACACTGAGACACTGGGACCCAGAGACACTGAGACCCTGAGACACTGAGACACTGAGACCCAGAGACACTGAGACCCTGAGACCCTGAGACACCGCAACTCTGAAACCCTGACACCCTGACACCCTGAGACCCAGAGGGCCAGAGACCCTGAGAAAATGAGACACTGAGACACTGAGACCCAGGTACACTGAGACCCTGAGAATCTGAGACCCAGGTACCCAGAGACACTGAGACACTGAGACCCAGAGACACAGAGACCCAGAGTCCCTGAGACCCAGAGACCCTGGGACCCAGAGATCCAGAGACTCTGGGACACTGAGTGACTGAGAACCAGACACACAGAGACCCTGAGACCCTGAGACTCAGTGACCTGGTACACAGACATCAAGAGACTCTGAGACACTGAGTGACTGAGAACCAGAGACCCAGAAACCCTGACACCCAGAGACACTGAGACCCTGAGACCCACAGACACCAAGAACTAATGGCCCAGACACCCTGAGACACAGAGACCGGAGACCCTGAGACACTGAGACCATGAGACTCTGAGACACTGAGACCCAGAGGCCCTGAGACCCTGAGACCCTGAGGCACAGAGACCCAGGGACACTGAGACCCTTAGAAACTGAGACCCAGAGACACTGAGACACTGAGACCCAGAGACAAAGAGACCCAGAGACACTGAGAAACAGAGACCCAGAGACCCTGGGACCCAGAGATGCAGAGACTCTGAGACACTGAGACACTGAGAACCAGAGACCCAGAGACCCTGAGACCCAGAAACCCTGACACCCAGAGGCACTGTGACCCTGAGACCCAGAGACACTGAGACCCAATGACCCCGACACCCTGAGAACCAGAGACCAGAGGCCCAGAAACCCTGAGGCACTGAGACCATGAGACGCAGAGACCCAGAGATCCAGAGACCAGAGACTCTGAGACCCAGGCACCCAGAGACTCTGTGACACTGAGACCGTGAGGCCTTGAGACACTGAGACACTGCGACCCTCAGACACTGAGGCCATGAGACTCTGAGACTCTGAGACACTGAGACCAAGAGACCCAGAGACCCTAGACCCTGAGACCCTGGGACCCTGGGACCCAGAGACCCAGGGACCCTGGGGCCCTGAGTCACTGAGACACTGAGACACAGAGGCCCAGGGACACTGAGACCCTGAGAAACTGAGGCCCAGATACCCAGAGACCCTGAGACCCTGAGACCCAGAGACAAAGAGACCCTGAGAAACTGAGACACTGAGACCCAGAGACACTGAGACTCTGAGACACTGAGACCCAGAGACCCAGAGTCCCAGAAACAGAGAGACCAGGGGACCCAGCGGCCCTGACACAGTGACACACTGAGACAGTGAGACACGGAGACCCAGTGACGCAGAGGCCCAGAGACCCTGAGACAATTAAAAACTGTGACACAGAGACCCTGAGACATTGAGACACAGAGACCCCGAGACGCTGAGACCCTGAGGGACTGATACAATGAGAAACAGTGACCCACAGGCACTGAGACCTTGAGAAACTGAGACCCTGAGAAACTGAGACCCAGGTACCCAGAGACCCTGAGAAACAGAGACCTAGAGACCCTGGGCCCCAGAGACCCAGAGACCCTGAGAACCCGAAACCCTGAGACCCAGAGACACTGTGACCCTGAGGCCCAGAGACACTGAGACCCAATGACCCCGACACCCTGAGACCCAGAGACCAGAGACCCAGAAACCCTGAGGCACTGAGACCATGAGACCCTGAGACACTGAGAGACTGAGACACTGAGACGCAGAGGACCAGAGGTCCAGAGACCCAGAGACTCTGAGACCCAGGCACCCAGAGACCATGTGACACTGAGACTATGAGGCCATGAGACTCTGAGACACTGAGACCAACAGACCCGGAGACCCTGAGGTCCTGAGTCACTGAGACACAGAGACCCAGGGACACTGAGACCCTGAGAAACTGAGACACTGCGACCCAGAGACACAGAGACCCAGAGACTCTGAGAAACAGAGACACAGAGACCCTGGGACCCAGAGACTCTGAGACACTGAGAATCAGAGACCCTAGACCCTGAGACCCAGAGACCCTGAGGCCCAGAGTCACTGAGACACTGAGATACAGAAACCCAGGGGCACTGAGACCCTGAGAAACTGCGACCCAGATACCCAGAGACACTGAGACACTGAGACCCAGAGACAAAGAGACCCTGAGAAACTGAGACACTGAGACCCAGTGACACAGAGACCCAGAGACCTTGAGACCCAGAGACGATGGGACCCAGAGATCCAGAGACTCTGAGGCACTGAGTCACTGAGAACCAGAGACCCAGAGAACCTGAGACCCAGAGACCCTGAGACCCAGAAACCCAGAGACCCAGAAACACTGAGACCCTGAGACCCAGAGACACTGAGAACAAATGACCCAGACACCCTGAGACCAGAGACCCTGAGACACTGAGACCATGAGACCCTGAGACTGAGAGACTGAGACACTGAGACCCTGGACACTGAGGTACTGAGACCCAGAGAAAAAGAAACCCTGAGACCCAGAGATAATGAGACCTGGAGAACCAGAGACACTGACTCCCACAGACCCAGAGACCCTGAGAAACTGAGACACTGAGACCCAGAGACAGAGAGACCCAGAGACCTAGAAACCCAGAGTCCCAGAGACCCTGAGACATTGAGACTCAGAGACCCTCAGACACAGAGACTCTGAGACACTGAGACCCTGAGATACTGAGATACTGAGACACTGAGACACTGAGACCCTGAGACCCTGAGACACTGTGATACTGAGACACAGAGACCCTGAGACCCTCAGACCCAGACACCCAGTGACCCTGAGACACTGAGACACAGAGACACTGATACACAGAGGCCCTGAGACCCTGAGAAACTGAGACACTGAGACCCAGAGACCCTGAAACCCAGAGAACAAGACTCCCAGAGACCCTGAGACACTGAGAAACTGAGACACTGTGACCCAAAGACTCAGAGACCCAGAGACCCTGAGACACTTAGGCACTGAGACACTGAGACCCTGAGACACTGAGACACTGAGAACCAATGACCCAGACACCCTGAGACCCAGAGACCAGAGAGACCATGAGACCCTGAGACACTGAGTGACTGAGACACTGAGACCCTGGACACTGAGGCACTGAGACCCAGAGAAACAGAGACCCTGAGACCCGGAGACCCAGAGACACATGGACACTGTGATACTGAGAAACTGAGACACTGACTCCCAGAGACCCAGAGACCCTGAGAAACTGAGACACTGAGACCCAGAGACTGAGAGTCCCAGAGACCTAGAGACCCAGAGACCCAGAGACATTGAGACTCAGAGTCCCTGAGACCCAGAGACCCTGAGACACTGAGACCCAGAGACCCTGAGATACTGAAACACTGAGACCCTGAGACACTGTGACACTGAAACATAGGGACCCTGAGACTCTGAGATCCAGACACCCAGTGACCCTGAGACCCTAAGACACTGAGACCGTGAGACACTGATGCACAGAAAACCTGAGAACCTGAGGCACTGAGACACCAAGACACCGAGGCACTGAGACCCAGAGACACTGAGACACTGAGACCCAGAGGCCCTGAGACCCTGAGAAACTGAGAGACTGAGACCCAAAGACCCAGAGACCCTGAGATCCTGAGGCCCAGAAACCTAGAGACTCTGAGACCCTGAGTCACTGAGACACAGAGACCCAGGGACACTGAGACCCTGAGAAACTGAGACACTGAAACCCAAAGACACTGAGACCCAATGGCCCCGACACCCTGAGACCCAGAGTCCAGAGACCCCGAAACCCTGTGGCATTCAGACCATGAGACCCTGAGACACTGAGAGACTGAGACACTGAGACGCAGAGACCCAGAGATCCAGAGACCCAGAGACTCTGAGACCCAGGTACCCAGAGACCCTGTGACACTGTAACACTGAATCACAGAGACCGAGAGAACCAGTGACCCAGAAACTGAGACACTGAGATCCTGAGACCCTGAGACATTGAGGCACAGAGACCCTGAGACCCAGATACCCGGAGTCACAGAGACCCTGAGACCCCGAGACACTTAGACATTCAGACACTGAGACACAGAGACCCCGAGACTCTGAGACCCTGAGAAACTTAGACACTGAGACCCTGAGATACTGAGACATGAGACACTGAGACCCTGAGACCCTGACACCCTGAGACACTGAGACACTGCGACACTGATACCCAGAGACCCTGAGAAACTGAGACTCTGAGACCCAGAGACCCTGAGAGGCTGACACACTGAGAACCTCCGACACTGAGACACTAAGACACTGCAAACCTGAAACCCTGAGATCCTGAGACACTGAGTCACTGAGACCCAGAGACCCTGAGACACTGAGACCCTGAGAGACAGAGCCACTGAGACAGTGAGACACTGAGACTCTGAGACTCTGAGACCCTGAGACACTGAGACATTGAGACCCTGAGACACTGAGACCCAGAGACACAGAGACCCTGTGACCATGGGACCCAGAGAACCTGACACACTGAGACACTGATTCCCAGGGGCACTGAGACCCAGAGACCCAGAGACCCTGAGACACTGGGACACTGAGACCCTGAAACACTGAGACATTGAGACAGTGAGACACTGAGACCCTGTGAAACTGAGAGCTGAGACTCTGAGACCCTGATTCCCCGAGACACTGAGACCCTGAGACACTGAGACTCTGAGGCACTGATACACAGAGACCCTGAGACACTGAGACCCAGAGACAGTGAGACACTGAGACCCTGAGACAGTGAGACACGGAGACACTGAGGCACTGAGGCCCTGAGCCCCTGACACACTGACACACTGAAACTCTGAGTCCCTGAGACTCTGAGAAACTGAGACCCTGAGACATTGAGAACCTGAGACACTGAGACAATGTGACCATGAGACACTGAGACATTGAGACACTGAGACCCAGAGACCCAGAGACCCTGAGAAACTGAGACACTGAGACCCAGAGACTGAGAGTCCCAGAGACCTAGAGACCCAGAGACATTGAGACTCAGAGTCCCTGAGACCCAGAGACCCTGAGACACTGAGACCCAGAGACCCTGAGATACTGAAACACTGAGACCCTGAGACACTGTGACACTGAAACATAGGGACCCTGAGACTCTGAGATCCAGACACCCAGTGACCCTGAGACCCTAAGACACTGAGACCGTGAGACACTGATGCACAGAAAACCTGAGAACCTGAGGCACTGAGACACCAAGACACCGAGGCACTGAGACCCAGAGACACTGAGACACTGAGACCCAGAGGCCCTGAGACCCTGAGAAACTGAGAGACTGAGACCCAAAGACCCAGAGACCCTGAGATCCTGAGGCCCAGAAACCTAGAGACTCTGAGACCCTGAGTCACTGAGACACAGAGACCCAGGGACACTGAGACCCTGAGAAACTGAGACACTGAAACCCAAAGACACTGAGACCCAATGGCCCCGACACCCTGAGACCCAGAGTCCAGAGACCCCGAAACCCTGTGGCATTCAGACCATGAGACCCTGAGACACTGAGAGACTGAGACACTGAGACGCAGAGACCCAGAGATCCAGAGACCCAGAGACTCTGAGACCCAGGTACCCAGAGACCCTGTGACACTGTAACACTGAATCACAGAGACCGAGAGAACCAGTGACCCAGAAACTGAGACACTGAGATCCTGAGACCCTGAGACATTGAGGCACAGAGACCCTGAGACCCAGATACCCGGAGTCACAGAGACCCTGAGACCCCGAGACACTTAGACATTCAGACACTGAGACACAGAGACCCCGAGACTCTGAGACCCTGAGAAACTTAGACACTGAGACCCTGAGATACTGAGACATGAGACACTGAGACCCTGAGACCCTGACACCCTGAGACACTGAGACACTGCGACACTGATACCCAGAGACCCTGAGAAACTGAGACTCTGAGACCCAGAGACCCTGAGAGGCTGACACACTGAGAACCTCCGACACTGAGACACTAAGACACTGCAAACCTGAAACCCTGAGATCCTGAGACACTGAGTCACTGAGACCCAGAGACCCTGAGACACTGAGACCCTGAGAGACAGAGCCACTGAGACAGTGAGACACTGAGACTCTGAGACTCTGAGACCCTGAGACACTGAGACATTGAGACCCTGAGACACTGAGACCCAGAGACCCAGAGACACAGAGACCCTGTGACCATGGGACCCAGAGAACCTGACACACTGAGACACTGATTCCCAGGGGCACTGAGACCCAGAGACCCAGAGACCCTGAGACACTGGGACACTGAGACCCTGAAACACTGAGACATTGAGACAGTGAGACACTGAGACCCTGTGAAACTGAGAGCTGAGACTCTGAGACCCTGATTCCCCGAGACACTGAGACCCTGAGACACTGAGACTCTGAGGCACTGATACACAGAGACCCTGAGACACTGAGACCCAGAGACAGTGAGACACTGAGACCCTGAGACAGTGAGACACGGAGACACTGAGGCACTGAGGCCCTGAGCCCCTGACACACTGACACACTGAAACTCTGAGTCCCTGAGACTCTGAGAAACTGAGACCCTGAGACATTGAGAACCTGAGACACTGAGACAATGTGACCATGAGACACTGAGACATTGAGACACTGAGACCCAGAGACCCTGAGAAAATGAGACACTGAGAACCTGAGACAATGACACACTGAGACACTGAGACCCTGGGGCCCAGGGAACCAGAGACCCGTAGACAATGAGACCCTGAGACACTGAGACCCTAAGAGACGGAGACCCTGAGACACATAGAAAGTGAGACCCAGAAACCCTGAGAACGAGAGATCCAGGAACCCTGAGACACTGAGACCCTGTGACCCTGAGGCACTGAGACCCTGAAACCTTGAGGCACAGAGACACAGAGACCTAGACACACAGTGACTCAGAGACCCTGAGAACCTGAGACCCTGAGACACTGAGACACAGGGACCCTGAGAAACTGAGACCCCGAGACCCTGAGAAACAGAGACCCTGAGACCCCGTGACACTCAGACCCTGCGACACTGAGACACTTCGATCCTGAGACATTGAGACACTGCAACCCTGAAACCTTGAGACCCTGAGACACTGAGACCCAGAGACAGTGAGACACTGAGACCCTGAGACAGTGAGACACGGAGACACTGAGGCACTGAGGCCCTGAGCCCCTGACACACTGACACACTGAAACTCTGAGTCCCTGAGACTCTGAGAAACTGAGACCCTGAGACATTGAGAACCTGAGACACTGAGACAATGTGACCATGAGACACTGAGACATTGAGACACTGAGACCCAGAGACCCTGAGAAAATGAGACACTGAGAACCTGAGACAATGACACACTGAGACACTGAGACCCTGGGGCCCAGGGAACCAGAGACCCGTAGACAATGAGACCCTGAGACACTGAGACCCTAAGAGACGGAGACCCTGAGACACATAGAAAGTGAGACCCAGAAACCCTGAGAACGAGAGATCCAGGGACCCTGAGACACTGAGACCCTGTGACCCTGAGGCACTGAGACCCTGAAACCTTGAGGCACAGAGACACAGAGACCTAGACACACAGTGACTCAGAGACCCTGAGAACCTGAGACCCTGAGACACTGAGACACAGGGACCCTGAGAAACTGAGACCCCGAGACCCTGAGAAACAGAGACCCTGAGACCCCGTGACACTCAGACCCTGCGACACTGAGACACTTCGATCCTGAGACATTGAGACACTGCAACCCTGAAACCTTGAGACCCTGAGACACTGAGACACAGAAAACCTAGACCCTGAAACCCTGAGACCCTGAGACACTGAGACACAGAAAACATAGACCCTGAGACCCTGAGAAACGGAGACACTGAGACACTAAGACCCTGAGACGCTGAGGCCCTGAATCACTGAGACAATGTGACAGTGAGACACTGAGACCCTGAGACACTGAGAGCTGAGACTCTGAGACGCTGATTCGCTGAGACACTGAGAGACTGAGACCCTGAGACACTGATACACAGAGACCCTGAGACCTTGAGAAAATGTGACCCAGAGACCCAGAGACCCGGAGACCCTGAGACCCTGAAACACTGAGACACTGAGAAACTGAGACCCAGAGACACTGAGACAGTGAGAGACTGAGACCCTGAGCCACTGAGAGCTGACACACTGAGACCATGAGTCCCTGAGATGCTGAGAAATTGTGACCCAGAGACCAAGAGACCCTGAGACACGGAGACACTGCGACCCTAAGACCCTGGGGCACGGAGACACTAAGACCCTGAGACCCTGAGACCCTGAGACACTGAGACCCTGAGGCACTGAGAGACTGAGGCACTCATACACTGAGTCCCTGAGACACAGAGACACTGAGACACAGCGACGCAGAGACCCTGAGAAACTGAGACACAGTGACCCTGAGACACAGAGAAAGTGAGACCCTGAGAACCAGAGATCCAGAGACCCTGAAACCCTAAGACACTGAGACACTGAGACACAGAGACCCAGGGACCGTGAGACATTGTGACACTGAGACCATGAGACACTGAGACACTGAGATACTGAGACCCTGAGACACTGAGATATTGAACCCAGAGACCCTGAGAAACTGACTCCCAGAGACCCAGAGACCCAACGACACAGAGACACTAAGACCCAGAGTCCCTGAGACACTGAGACCCAGAGACACCGAGATCCAGAGAGACAGAGACAGTCAGACACTGAGACACAGAGACCTAGAGACCCTGAGACACTGAGACGCAGACACCCAGTGACCCTGAGACACTGAGACCCTGAGACCATGAGACACTGATACACAGAGACCCATCAAACCTGAGACACAGAGACACTGACACACCGAGGCACTGAGTCCCAGAGACCCTGAGACACTGAGACCCTGAGACACTGAGATCCAGACGCCCTGAGACCCAGAGTAACTGAGACACTGAGACCCTGAGACCCAGAGACCCTGAGTCACTGAGACACAGAGACCCAAGGACACTGAGACCCTGAGAAACTGAGACCCAGATACCCAGAGACACTGAGACCCTGAGAAACTGAGACACTGAGACCCAGAGACACAGAGACCCAGAGACCCTGAGAAACAGAGACCCAGAGACCAGAGACCCTGGGACCCAGAGACTCTGAGGCACTGAGACACTGAGAACCAGTGTCCCAGAGACCCTGAGACCCAGAGACCAGAGACCCTGAGACCCAGATACACTGAGACCCAATGATCCCGACACCCTGAGACCCAGAGACCAGAGACCCAGAAACCCTGAGGCACTGAGACCATGACATCCTGAGACACTGAGAGACTGAGACACTGAGACGCAGAGACCCAGAGATTCAGAGACCCAGAAACCCAGAGATACAGAGACACTGAGATCCTGAGACCCTGAGACATTGAGACCCAGAGACCCAGAGACACTGAGACCCAGAGGCCCAGAGACCCTGAGACCCAGAGACGCTGAGGCCCAATGGCCCCAACACCCTGAGACCCAGACCAGAGACCCAGAAACCCTGAGGCACTGAGACATTGAGACCCTGAGACACTGAGAGACTGAGACACTGAGACGCAGAGCCCCAGAGATCCAGAGACCCAGAAACTCTGAGACCCAGGTACCCAGAGACCCTGTGACACTGAGACACAGAAACCATGAGACCCTGAGACACTGAGGCACTGAGACCCTGAGACACTGAGACCTTGAGACACTGAGACACTGAGACCCTGTGGCCCTGAGAGACTGAGACACTCAGGCACTGAGTCACTGAGACACTGAGTCCCTGAGACACTCAGACACAGTGACCCTTAGACCCTGAGAAACGGACACCCAGAGACCCAGAGACCCAGAGACAGTGAGATCCACAGACCAAGAGACCCAGAGACAGTGAGACCCACAGACCAAGAGACCCAGGGAACCAGATATCCAGAGCCCCTGAGACCCTAAGACGCTGAGAAAATGAGGCCCAGACACGCAGTGACCCAGAGACACTGCAACACTGAGAAACTGAGGCACTGAGTCCCAGAGAAATTTAGACCCAGAGACCCTGACAAACTGAGACCCACAGACCAAGAGACCCTGAGACACTGAACCCAGAGACCCTGAGAAACTGATTCCCACAGACCCAGAGACCCAAAGATACACAGACACTAAGACCTAGAGTCCCTGAGACGCTGAGATCCAGAGACACCGAGATCCAGAGAGCCAGAGACACTGAGACACTGAGACACAATGGCCCAGAGACCCTGAGACACTGAGACGCAGAGACCCAGAGACACGGAGACTCTGAGACACTGAGACACAGAGACACTGAGACCCTGAGACCCGGAGACACTGAGACACCGAGACACCGAGGCACTGAGTCCCAGAGACACTGAGACACTGAGACCCTAAGACACTGAGATCCAGACGCCCTGAGACCCAGAGAAACTGAGACACTGAGACCCAGAGACCCTGAGACCCTGAGACCCTGAGTCACTGAGACACTGAGACACAGAGACCCAGAGACACTGAGACCCTGAGAAACTGAGACCCAGATACCCAGAGACACTGAGACACTGAGACCCGGAGACAAAGAGACCCTGAGAAACTGAGACACTGAGACCCAGAGACACTGAGGCACAGAGGCACTGAGACACAGAGACCCTGACAAAATGAGACACTGAGAACCTGAGACAATGATACACTGAGAGACTGAGACCCTGGGGCCCAGGGGACCAGAGACCCGGAGACACTGAGACACTGAGACACGGAGAGACAGTGACCATGAGACCCTGAGACCCAGAAACACTGAGATCCTGAGAGACTGTGACCCTGAGACACTGATACACTGAGACCCAGAAACCCTGAGAGTGAGAGATCCAGAGGCCCTGAGACACTGAGACCCTGTGACCCTGAGACACTGAGACACTGAGACTCTGAGACCCTGAGACCTTGCGAAACTGAGACAGTGAGGTCCTGAGCCCCTGCGAAACTGAGACATTGAGAGTCTGAGACACTGAGACAGTGAGACACTGAGACCCTGAGACCCTGAGACACTGACACACTGAGACTCTGAGACCCTGAGACCTTGGGAAACTGAGACAGTGAGGTCCTGACCCCCTGAGTCCCTGAGACATTGAGAGTCTGAGACCCTGAGACAATGAGACACTGAGATCCGGAGACACTGATACGCAGAGATACAGAGACGCAGAGACACTGTGACCATGGGACCCAGAGAGCCTGAGACACTGAGACACTGATTCCCTGGGGCCCTGAGACCCAGAGACCGAGAGCCCCTGAGACCCTGAGACCCAGAGACCCTGAGATCCCGAGACACTGAGACACTGAGACCCTGAGACCCAGAGGCCCACAGTCCCAGAGACCCAAAGACACAGAGACAATGAGACCCAGAGACTCTGAGACACCGAGACACAGAGACACTGAGACACTGAGACCCTGAGACACTGAGACACTGAGACACTGAGACCCAGAGACCCAGAGACACTGAGATCCAGAGAGCCAGAGACCCTGAGACTCTGAGACCCTGAGACCCAGGGACACTGAGACACTGAGAACCAGAGACACAGGGACCCTGAGACCCAGAGACCCTGAGACCCAGAAACCCTGAGAAATAGAGACGCTGAGACCCAGATACCCAAAGACACTGAGATCCATTGACCCAGACACCCTGAGACCCTGAGACGCAGAGACCCAGAGGTTCTGAGACCCAGGGACCCAGAGACCCTGTGACACTAAGACACTGAAACCCTGAGACCCTGACACACTGAGACACTGAGACCCTGAGCCCCTGAGACACTGAGACCATGAGACTCTGAGACACTGAGACCACGAGACCCAGAGACAATGAGACCCTGAGTCAATGAGACACTGAGACAATGAGACACTGTGACATTGAGAACCAGAGACCCTTAGACACTGGGACACTGAGACACAGAGACCCAGAGACCCAGAGACCATGAG
Source organism: Carcharhinus amblyrhynchos (assembly GCF_965287045.1). Classification (NCBI taxonomy): domain Eukaryota; kingdom Metazoa; phylum Chordata; class Chondrichthyes; order Carcharhiniformes; family Carcharhinidae; genus Carcharhinus; species Carcharhinus amblyrhynchos. The sequence continues at coordinate 634,732 of NW_027649804.1, read as the reverse complement.
AGACTGAGAGACTGAGACACTGACTCACAGAGACCCAGAGACCCTGAGAAACTGAGACACGGAGACCCAGAGACCGAGCGACCCAGAGCCCAGAAACCCAGAGATCGAGAGACCCTGCGATCCTGAGACCCAGAGACACTGAGACCAAATGACACAGACACCCTGAGACCCAGAGACCCAGAAACCCTGACATCCTGAGACACTGAGACCCAGTGTCCCAGAGACCCAGAGACTCTGAGACCCAGGGACCCAGAGACCCTGAGTCATTGAGACACTGAGGTCCTGAGACCCTGAGACACTGAGACCATGAGACCCTGAGACACTGAGACCCAGATACCCAGAGACCCTGAGACATTGCGACACTGAGACCATGAGACACTGAGACACTGAGATACTGAGACCCTGAGACGCTGAGATACTGAACCCAGAGACCCTGAGAAACTGACTCCCAGAGACCCAGGGACCCAACGACACAGAGACACTAAGACCCAGAGTCCCTGAGACACTGAGACCCAGAGACACCGAGATCCAGAGAGCCAGAGACAGTCAGACACTGAGGCACAGAGACCCAGAGACCCTCAGACCCAGAGACCCAGAGAGACAGAGACCCTGAGATCCTGAGACCCGGAGACGCAGAGACCCAGAGACCCAGAGCCACAGAGGCCCTGAGACCCTGAGGCACTCAGAAACAAAGAAGCAGAGACTCAGAGAACCTGAGACCCTGAGACAATGAGACACTGAGACAGTGAGACACTGAGACTCTGAGACCCTGAGACCTTGGGAAACTGAGACGCTGAGGTCCTGAGCCCATGAGACACTGAGACATTGATTCTCTGAGACCCTGAGACAATGAGACACTGAGACCCTGAGACAATGAGACACTGAGACCCGGAGTCCCTGAGACACTGAGACCCATAGACCCAGAGACGCAGAGACACTGTGACCATGGGACCCAGAGAACCTGAGACACTGAGACACTGATTCCCTGGGACACAGAGACCCTGAGACATTGAGACACTGAGATCCTGAGACCCTGAGACTCAGAGACACAGAGACCCTCAGAAACTGAGACACTGAGACCCTGAGAGACTGAGACCCTGAGACACAGAGACAGTGAGACCCACAGACCAAGAGACACACAGAACCAGAGACTCTGAGACACTGAGACGCAGCGACCCTGAGAACTAGAGATCCAGAGACCCTGACACCCAGTGACACTGAGACTCTGAGGCTCTGAGACACTGAGACACTGAGACCCTGAAACACTGCAACTCTGAGACACTGAGAAGCTGAGACACTGAGACACTGAGACTCTGAGACCTAGAGTACCAGAGATGCAGAGACCCTGAGACCCTGAAACACTGTGACACTGAGACCCAGAGACCCTGAAACACTGAGTCACTGAGAAGCTGAGACCCTGAGACACTGAGGCACAGAGACCCTGAGACCCAGAGACCCAGAGACCCAGAAACACAGAGACCCAGAGGCCCTGAGAACCTGAGACCCTGAGACACTGAGACACAGAGACCCTGAGACCCTGAGAAACTGAGACCCTGAGAAGCAGAGACCCAGAGACCAAGACAACCTGAGACACTGAGACACTGAGACACTGAGACCCTGCGACACTGAGACACTGAGACATTGAGACACTGCAACCCTGAAAACCTGAGACCCAGAGACCCTGAGACACTGAGACCCAAAGCCCCAAAGACCCTGAGACACTGAGACCCTGAGACATTGATACACAGAGACCCTGAGACCCTGAGACCCAGAGACAGCGAGACACTGAGACCCTGAGGCAGTGAGACACGGAGACACTGAGGCACTGAGGCCCTGAGCCCCTGATACACTGAGACACTGAAACTCTGAGTCCCTGAGACTCTGAGACACTGAGAAACTGAGACCCTGAGACACTGAGACCCTGAGGCACTGAGACAATGTGACCATGAGACACTGAGAACCTGAGACATTGAGACCCAGAGACCCTGAGAAAATGAGACACTGAGAACCTGAGACAATGACACACTGAGACATGAGACCCTGGGGCCCAGGGAACCAGAGACCCGGAGACACTGAGACCCTGAGACACTGAGACACTGAGACCCTCAGACCCTGAGAGACGGAGACCCTGAGACACATAGAAAGTGAGACCCAGAAACCCTGAGAACGAGAGATCCAGGGACCCTGAGACCCTGAGACACTGAGACCCTGTGACCCTGAGGCACTGAGACCCTGAAACACAGAGACACTGAGACACTGAGACCCTGAAACCTTGAGACACAGAGACACAGAGACCGAGACACGCAGTGACCCAGAGACCCTGAGAACCTGAGACCCTGAGGCACTGAGCCACAGAGACCCTGAGAAACTGAGACCCAGAGACCCTGAGAAGCAGAGACCCTGAGACCCTGTGACACTCAGACACTGCGACACTGAGACACTTCGATCCTGAGACATTGAGACACTGCAACCCTGAAACCCTGAGACCCTGAGACACTGAGACACAGAAAACCTAGACCCTGAAACCCTGAGACACTGAGACCCTGAGAAACTGAGACACTGAGACCCTGAGATGCTGAGGCCCTGAATCACTGAGACAATGTGACAGTGAGACACTGAGAGCTGAAACTCTGAGACGCTGATTCACGGAGACACTGAGAGACTGAGACCCTGAGACACTGAGACCCTGAGGCCCTGAGACCTTGAGAAAATGTGACCCAGAGACCCAGAGACCCGGAGATCCTGAGACCCTGAAACACTGAGACACTGTGTCCCAGAGACCCTGAGACACTGAGACCCTGAGACACTGAGAGCTGACACGCTGAGACCATGAGTCCCTGAGACACTGAGAAATTGTGACCCAGAGACCAAGAGACCCTGAGACACGGAGACACTGAGGCCCTGGGGCACGGAGGCACTAAGACCCTGAGGCACTGAGACACTGAGACCCTGAGACACTGAGTCCCTGAGACACTGAGTCCCTGAGGCACTGAGACACAACGACGCAGAGACCCTGAGAAACTGAGACACAGAGACCCTGAGACACAGAGACAGTGAGACCCACAGATCAGGAGACCCAGAGAACCAGAGATCCAGAGACCCTGAAACACTGAGACACTGAGACCCAGACACACAGTGACCCAGAGACCCTGAGACCCTGAGACACAGAGACCCAGGGACCGTGAGACATTGCAACACTGAGACCATGACACACTGAGATACTGAGACCCTGAGACACTGAGATACTGAACCCAGAGACCCTGAGAAACTGACTCCCAGAGACCCAGAGACCCAACGACACAGAGACACTAAGACCCAGAGTCCCTGAGACACTGAGACCCAGAGACACTGAGATCCAGAGAGCCAGAGACAGTCAGACACTGAGACACAGAGACCCAGAGACCCTGAGACACTGAGACGCAGACACCCAATGACCCTGAGACCCTGAGACACTGAGACCATGAGACACTGATACACAGAGACCCATCAAAGCTGAGACACAGAGACACTGCCACACCGAGGCACTGAGTCCCAGAGACCCTGAGACCCTGAGACACTGAGATCCAGACGCCCTGAGACCCAGAGAAACTGAGACCCAGAGACCCTGAGACCCAGAGACCCTGAGTCACTGAGACACTGAGACACAGAGACCCAGGGACACTGAGACCCTGAGAAACTGAGAGCCAGATACCCAGAGACACTGAGACCCAGAGACAAAGAGACCCTGAGAAACTGAGACACTGAGACCCAGAGACACAGAGACCCAGAGACCCTGAGAAACAGAGACCCAGAGACCAGAGACCCTGGGACCCAGATACTCTGAGACACTGAGACACTGATACACAGAGACACTGAGACACAGAGACACTGAGACACAGAGACAAAGAGACACTGAGACAAAGAGACACAGAGACTCTGAGACTCTGAGACACAGGGACACTGAGACTCTGAGACACTGAGACTCTGAGACAGTGAGACGCAGAGACACAGAGACACTGAGTCACAGAGACTCATTGACACTGAGACACAGAGGCACTGAGGCACTGAGACACTGAGTCTCTGAGACACAGAGACACAGAGACACAGATACACTGAGAAACTGAGACAAGAGACGCAGAGGCACAGAGACACTGAGACTCTGAGACACTGAGACACAGAGACTCTGAGACACTGAGACACTGAGACACAGAGACCCTGTGACACTGAGACCCAGAGACCCAGAGAACCTGAGACACTGATACACAGAGACCCTGTGACACTGAGACACTGAGACTCTGGGTCACTGAGACCCTGAGACCCTGAGGCACTGAGACCCTGAGGCACTGAGACCCTGAGGCACTGAGACACTGAGACGCTGTGACACCGAGAAGCTGAGACACTAAGACACTGAGACACAGAGACACAGATACACTGAGAAACTGAGACAAGAGACACAGAGACACTGAGACTCTGAGACACTGATACACAGAGACACTGAGATACTGAGACTCTGAGACACTGAGACACAGAGACACAAACACTCTGAGACACAGAGACACTGAGACACAGAGACCCTGAGGCACTGAGACTCTGAGACCCTGAGATACTGAGACACTGAGACAGTGACACAGTGAGACCCTGAGACACTGAACAGCTGAGACCATGAGACACTGAGACAATGAGACCCTGAGACACAGAGACCCAGAGACCCTGAGACCTTGAGACACAGAGACCCAGAGTCCCAGAGTCCCTGAGAAACAGAGACACTGACACTTAGAGACACGAAGAACCTGAGACCCAGAGACCCTGAGACACTGAGACCCAGAGAACCAGAGACCCTGAGACACTGATACACAGAGACCCTGTGACACTGAGACACTGAGACTCTGGGTCACTGAGATCCTGAGACCCTGAGGCACTGAGACCCTGAGGCACAGAGACGCTGAGACACTGAGACGCTGTGACACTGAGAAGCTGAGACACTAAGACACTGCGTCACTGAGAACTTTAGACCCTGAGACCCTGTGAAACTGAGAGCCAGAGACCCAGAAACTCTCAGACCCAGAGACCCACAGATGCCGAGACCCAGAGACCCTGAGACCCAGAGACCCTGAGACAGTGAGACACTGAGATCCTGAGACCCTGAGACCCAGAGACACTGAGACACAGAGACCCAGAGATTCTGAGACCCTGAGACACTCAGACACTGAGACACTGTGGCCCTGAGCCCCTGAGACACGGAGACTCTGAGACCCTGAGATACTGAGAGACTGAGACCTTGAGAAAATGAGACACTGAGACCTTGAGACCCTGAGGCCCTATGACTCTGAGACTCTGAGACACTGAGACACTGAGACCCAGAGACCCTGAGAAACTGAGACACTGAGAACCAGAGACACTGGGACACTGAAACACTGAAACTCAGAGACCCTGACACCCAGTGAACCAGAGACCCAGATACCCAGAGACCCTGTGACACTGAGATACTGAGACCCTGAGACCCAGAGATCCAGAGACCCTGAGACACTGAGATCCTGAGACACTGAGACCCTGAGACCCAGAGATCCAGAGACCCTGAGACGCTGAGACCCTGAGACACTGAGACACTGAGAAGCTGAGAACCTGAGACAATGAGCCAATGAGAGGCTGACACAATGAGACACTGAGACGCTGTGACGCTGAGATCCAGAGAACCAGAGACCCTGAGACACTGAGGCACAGAGACCCTGAGACACTGAGAAACTGACACCCTGGGACATTGAAAAGCTGAGACACTGAGAAAATGAGACCCTGAGACACTGAGGCCCTGAGACCCTGAAACCCAGAGATCCAGAGACCCAGAGACCCACACACACAGAGACCCGGAGACCCTGAGACACTGAGACCCAGAGAACCAGAGACCAAGAGGCCCTGAGACACTGTGACAGTGAGACCCAGAGACCGAAAGACTCAGTGACCATGAGACACTGAGACACCAAGTCCCTGAGACCCTGAGACCCAGAGACTCTGAGTCAAAGAGACCCAGAGACCCTGAGAACCTGAGACCCAGAGACCCTGAGACACTAAGACACTGAGACCCAGAAAACCCAGAGACCCTGAGACCCAGAGAACCCAGAGACCCGGAGACACTGAGACACTGAGACACAGAGAACCTGAGACCCTGAGACCCAGTGGCCCATAGACCTAGACTCCCAGAGGCCCTGAGACACGGCGACACTTAGACACAGAGACGCAGAGACACTGAGACACTGAGACGCTGAGACACTGAGACCCTGAGACCCAGAGGACCTGAGACACAGGCACCCAGAGGCCCTGAGACACTGAGGCACGGAGACCCTGAGACCGAGAGGCCCTGAGAACCTGAGAGAAAGTGACCCAGAGGCCCTGAGACAGTGAGACACAGAGACCCAGAGGCCCTGAGATCCTGAGACCCTGAGACACAGAGACCCAGAGGCCCTGAGACCCTGAGACACAGAGAACCTGAGACCCTGAGACACTGAGAAATTGAGACCCAGACACCCAGATGCCCTGAGACCCTGAGACATTGAGACACTGAGACTCAGAGACACAGAGACCCAGAGGCCCAGAGGCCCTGAGACCCTGAGACACAGAGACCCAGAGCCCCTGAGACCCTGAGACCCAGAGACCCAGAGACCCAGAGGCCCTGAGACCCTGAGACACAGAGACTCAGAGACCCTGAGACCCTGAGACCCATAGGCCCTGAGACCCTGAGACGCTGAGGCACTGAGACCCTGAGAGACAGTGACCCAGAGGCCCTGAGACACTGAGACACAGAGACCCAGAGGCCCTGAGAACCTGAGACACAGAGACCCAGAGGCCCTGAGACCCTGAGACCCTGAGACACTGAGAAACTGAGACCCAGAAACCCAGAGGCCCTGAGGCCCTGAGACACAGAGACCCTGAGACCGAGAGGCCCTGAGACCCTGAGAGACAGTGACCCAGAGGCCCGGAGCCAGTGAGACACAGAGACCCAGAGACCCTGAGACCCTGAGACACAGAGACCCTGAGGCCCTGAGACCCAGAGACCCAGAGGTCCTGAGGCCCTGAGGCCCTGAGGCCCTGAGACACAGAGACCCTGAGGCCCTGAGACCCTGAGACACTGAGACACTGTGACTCAGAGACCCAGTGAGCCACAGGCCCTGAGACCCTGAGACCCTGAGACACAGAGACCCAGAGCCCTGAGACACTGAGACCCAGAGACCCAGAGACCCTGAGACCCTGAGACCGATAGGCCCTGAGACCCTGAGACCCTGAGGCACTGAGACCCTGAGACCGAGAGACCCTGAGACCCTGAGAGACAGTGACCCAGAGGCCCTGAGACAGTGAGACACAGAGACCCAGAGGCCCTGAGAACCTGAGACACTGAGACACTGAGACGCTGAGACCCAGAGGCCCTGAGGTCCTGAGACCCTGAGACACAGAGACCCAGAGACCTGGAGACCCAGAGACCCTGAGACCCTGAGAGTCTGTGACACTGAGACACAGAGACCCTGAGACACTGAGACCCTGAGACCTAGAGGCCGTGAGACCCTGAGAACCTGAGACACTGAGACATTGAGACTCAGAGACCCAGAGGCATTGAGACCCTGAGACACAGAGACCTCGAGACCCTGAGGGACTGAGTCCCTGCGACCTAGAGGCCCTGAGACCCTAAGACCCTGAGACACTGAGACCCTGAAACCCAGAGGCCCTGAGACCCTGAGACAATGAGACGCAGAGACCCAGAGGCCCTGAGACCCTGAGACATAGAGACCCAGATGCCCTGAGACCCTGAGACCCTGAGACACAGAGACCCAGAGGCCCTGAGGCCCTGAGACCCTGAGACACTGAGGCATTGAGACTCAGAGACCAAGAGACCCAGAGGCCCTGAGACCCTGAGACAAACGGCCTTGAGACCCTGAGACACAGTGACCCTGAGGCCCTGAGGCCCTGAGACAGTGAGGCCCTGAGACACAGAGACCCAGAGGCCCTGAGACCGTGAGACACTGAGACATTGAGACTCAGAGACCGTGAGACCCAAAGACCCTGAGACCCTAAGACCCTGAGACCCAGAGGCCCTGAGAACCTGAGACCCAGAGACCCAGAGGCCCTGAGACCCTGAGACACTGAGACACAGAGACCCAGAGGCGCTGAGACCCTGAGACACTGAGACACAGAGATCAGAGGCCCTGAGTCCCTGAGACCCTGAGGCACTGAGACATTGAGACCCAGAGACCCAGAGGCCCTGAGACCCTGAGACACTGAGACATTGAGACTCAGAGGCACAGAGACACAGAGGCCCTGAGACCCTGAGACACAGAGACCCAGATGCCCTGAGACCCTGAGACACAGAGACCCTGAGACCCAGAGGCCCTGAGACCCTGAGACACAGAGACCCAGAGGCCCTGAGACACAGAGACCCTGAGACCCAGAGGCCCTGAGACCCTGAGACAATGAGACGCAGAGACCCAGAGGCCCTGAGACCCTGAGACATAGAGACCCAGATGCCCTGAGACCCTGAGACCCTGAGACACAGAGACCCAGAGGCCCTGAGGCCCTGAGACCCTGAGACACTGAGGCATTGAGACTCAGAGACCAAGAGACCCAGAGGCCCTGAGACCCTGAGACAAACGGCCTTGAGACCCTGAGACACAGTGACCCTGAGGCCCTGAGGCCCTGAGACAGTGAGGCCCTGAGACACAGAGACCCAGAGGCCCTGAGACCCTGAGACACTGAGACATTGAGACTCAGAGACCGTGAGACCCAAAGACCCTGAGACCCTAAGACCCTGAGACCCAGAGGCCCTGAGAACCTGAGACACAGAGATCAGAGGCCCTGAGTCCCTGAGACCCTGAGGCACTGAGACATTGAGACCCAGAGACCCAGAGGCCCTGAGACCCTGAGACACTGAGACATTGAGACTCAGAGGCACAGAGACACAGAGGCCCTGAGACCCTGAGACACAGAGACCCAGATGCCCTGAGACCCTGAGACACAGAGACCCTGAGACCCAGAGGCCCTGAGACCCTGAGACACAGAGACCCAGAGGCCCTGAGACACAGAGACCCTGAGACCCAGAGGCCCTGAGACCATGAGACACAGAGACCCAGAGGCCCTGAGACCCTGAGACACTGAGACCCTGAGACCCAGAGGCCATGAGAACCTGAGACACAGATACCCAGAGGCCCTGAGACCCTGAGACACTGAGATACTGTGACTCAGAGACCCAGTGACCCAGAGGCCCTGAGACCCTGAGACCCTGAGACACAGAGACCCAGAGCCCTGAGACCCTGAGACCCAGTGACCCAGAGGCCCTGAGACACAGAGACCCTGAGACCCTGAGACCTATAGGCCCTGAGACCCTGAGACCCTGAGGCACTGAGACCCTGAGACCCTGAGAGACAGTGACCCAGAGGCCCTGAGACAGTGAGACCCAGAGACCCAGAGGCCCTGAGACCCTGAGTCACAGAGACCCAGAGGCCCTGAGACCCTGAGACCCTGAGACACTGAGAAACTGAGACCCAGAGACCCAGAGGCCCTGAGACCCTGAGAAACTGAGACACTGAGACTCAGAGACACAGAGACCCAGAGACGCAGAGACACTGAGACACTGAGACGCTGAGACACTGAGACCCAGAGACCCAGAGACGCTGAGACACAGACCCAGAGACCCAGAGACGCTGCGACACTGTGACACTGAGCCATTGAGACAGAGAACATGAGACCCTGAGACACTGAGACACTGAGACCCAGAGACCCTGAGACCCTGAGACACAAAAACCCTGAGACACTGAGACACAAAGACCTGAGACATTGAGACACTGAGGCCCTGAGAAATTGAGACCCTGAGAATAAGAGACACAGAGGCACTGAGTCACTGAGACACTGAGACACTGAGACCCGGAGACCCTGAGTCACACAGACCCAGAGACCCTGAGATCCTGAGACACTGAGACACTGAGACCCTAAGACCCATGAACCGAAAGACCCTGAGACCTTGACACCCTGCGAACTGAGGCACTGAGACCCTGAGACGCTGTGACCCAGAGAACCAGAGACCCTGAGACACTGACACACTGACACACTGAAACCCTGAGACCCAGAGACCCAGAGACCCTGAGACACTGAGACCCAGAGACACAGAGAACCTGAGACACTGAGACACTGAGACCCAGAGACCCAGAGTTCCTGAGATACTGAGACACTGAGACCCAGAGACCCAGAGGCACAGAGACCCTGAGACACTGAGACACTGAAACCCAAAGACCCAGAGACCCAGACCCTGAGACACTGAAACACTGACACACACAGACAGAGAGACCCAGAGACACTGAGACACTGAGACCCAGAGAACCAGAGACCCTGAGACCCTGAAACCCTGAGACACTGAGACACTGAGACCCCGAGACACTGAGGCACTGAGACCCAGAGAACCAGAGACCCTGAGACACTGAGACACAGGGACCCTGAGACACTGAGACACTGAGACCCTATGTAACTGAGACCCTGAGACCATGAGGCACTGAGAATCTGAGGCACTGAGACCGTGAGACACTGAGACACTGAGACCCAGATACACTGAGACCATGAGACCCTGAGACCCTGAGACACAGACCCAGAAACCAGAGACCCTGAGACACGGAGACACTGAGACCCTTGAACACTGTGACACTGAGGCCCTGAGACCCTGAGACACTGAAACACTGAGACCCTGAGAAACTGAGAAACTGAGACACTGAGACCATGAGAATCTAAGACACTGAGGCACTGAGACACTGAGACCCTGAGACCCTTAGACAATGAAACCCTGAGACCCACATCGCAGAAGCACTGACACCCTGAGACCCTGAGTCACTAAGACCCTGAGACACTGAGACCCTGAGACACTAAGAGCCTGAGACACTGAGACACTGAGACCCTGAGACACAGAGTCCAAGAGACCCAGAGACTCAGGGACACTGAGACCCTAAGACACTGCGACCCTGAGGCACTGAGACCCTTTGACACTGTGACCCAGAGACCCAGTCCCTGAGACACTGACACACTGAGACACTGAAACACTCAGACCATGAGACACTGAGACATAGACACACTGAGACCCAGAGACCCAGAGAACCAGACACCCAGATACGCAGAGACACTGAGACCCAGAGACCCTGAGACACTGAGACACTGAGATACTGAGACACAGAGGCCCTGAGAAACTGAGACACTGAGACCCAGAGAATCAGAGACCCTGAGAAACTGAGACCCAGAGATCCTGAGACCCAGACATCAACAGACCCACAGACCCAGAGACCCGGAGAACTGAGACCCTGAGACCCAGACACACTGAGACCCTGAGACACTGAGACACTGAGAAACTGAGACCCTCAGACACTGAGACACTGAGACTCTGAGACACCAAGACACTGAGCCCCTGAGACACTGAGACGCTGAGACCCTGAGTGACTAAGACACTTTGGCCCTGAGACACTGAGACCCTGAAACACAGAGGCACTGAGACACTGAGACACAGAGACCCTGAGACACTGAGACCCTGAGACACTGAGACTCAGAAACCCAGAGATGCTAAAACCCAGGGAATCAGAGACCCCGAGACCCTGAGACACTGAGACACTGAGACCCAGAGGCCCAGAGACCCAGAGACCCTTCGACACAGAGACCCAGAGAACAAGAACATAGAACATAGAACATAGAACATTACAGCTCAGAACAGGCCCTTCGGCCCACGATGTTGCGCCGACCAGTTACAAAAACAATGACCCACTAGCCTATACCAATCCCTTTTCGTCCATAAACCTATCCAGAGATCTCTTAAACGCCCCCAAACTAGACGCATTTACAACTGCAGCAGGCAGGGCATTCCAATCCCTCACCACCCGCTGGGTAAAGAACCTACCCCTGACATCCGTCCTGTAGCTACCCCCCCTTAATTTAAAGCCATAAAGAGACCCTGAGACAATGAGCCACTGAGAACCGGAGACACTGACACGCTGAGACCCTGAGAAATTGAGACCCAGAGACCCTGAGACCCTAAGACACAGAGACACAGAGATCCAGAGACCCAGAGACACAGAGACCCTGAGACACTGAGACCCTGAGACACTGAGACACTGAGACACAGAGACTCTGAGACACTGCGACCCAGCGATCCAGAGACCCAGAGAACCTGAGACAATGAGGCACTGAGAAACAGAGACCCAGAGACCCTGAGACACTTAGACCAAGAGACCCTGAGAGGCTGAGAACCTGAGACACTGAGGATCTGAGACTCGGAGACACTGAGACACTGAGACAATGAGATTCTGAGACACAGAGATACAGAGACACGAAGAGTCTGAGACATTGAGACTGAGACTCTGAGACTCTGAGACACTGAGACACTGAGTGTCTGAGACACTGAGACACTGAGACTGAGACTCTGAGAGTCTGAGACTCTGTGAGTCTGAGACACTGAGACTCTGAGACACAGAGACACTGAGAGTCTGAGACACTGAGACAAAGAGACCCTGAGACCCTGAGTCTTTGAGACCCAGAGACACTGAGACCCAGAAACCGCGAGACACTGAGACCCTGCGACCCTGAGACACAGAGACCCAGAGACACTGAGACCCAGAGACCAGAGACGCAGAGAACCTGAGACACTCCGACACTAAGATCCTGAGACCCTGAGACACAGTGACCCACATACCCAGATATCCAGAGACCCAGAGACCCAGAGACACAGAGACGCAGAGACACTGAGATGCTGAGACCCTGAGACACTGAGACCCAGAGACACTGAGACCCAGAGACCGCAAAATCCAGGGACCCAGAGAACCTGATGCCCAGAGAACCTGCGACCATGAGACGCAGAGACACTGAGACCCAGAGTCCCTGAGATGCTGAGACCCTGAGACACTGAGACCCAGAGACCCTGAGACACTGAGACGCTGAGAATCAAAGATTCAGAGACCCATTGACCCTGAGACCCAGAGACCCAAAGACACTGAGACCCAGAGACACTGAGATACAGGGAACCAGAGACCCTGAGACACTGAGAGACAGAGACCCAGAAACCCAGAGAACCAGAGAACCAGAGACCAAGGGACCCAGAGACTCTGAGGCACTGAGACCCTGAGATCCTGAGACACTGAGTCACTGAGACACTGGGACATAGAGGCCCAGAGGCCCAGAAACACTGAGACCCAGAGACAGAAAGACCTAGAGACCCAGAGACCCTGAGACACTGAGACACTGAGGCTCTGACACACAAAGACCCAGAGACCCAATGACACTGAGACCCAGAGACCCTGAGACCCTGAGACCAAGAGACCCAGAGAACCAGAGACCCTGAGACCCGGAGACATTGAGACATTGAGACCCTGAGACCGTGAGACGCTGAGACACTGAGAACCAGAGACCCAGAGACCCTGAGACCCTAAGACACTGAGACCCTGAGACACAGACACCCAGAGACCCTGAGACACTGAGACCCTGATACCCAGACACCCAGAGACCCAGAGGCCCTGAGGCCCTGAGACCAGAGACCCAGAGATCCAAACACCCAGAGACACAGAGAAACTGAGACCCAGAGACCCTGAGACAGTGAGACGCAGAGACCCTGAGACCCTGAGATACAGAGACACGGAGACCCAGAGACCCAGAGATGCAGAGATCCTGAGACACTAAGACAAAGAGACACAGAGAACCCTGATACGCAGAGATGCAGTGAACCAGAGACCCTGAGATACTGAGACCCAGGGACCCTGTGTCCCTGAGACAATGCGACACTGAGACCCAGGGACGCAGAGACACAGAGACCCAGAGAACCTGAGACAATGAGACACTGAGACACAGAGACCCAGAGACCCTGAGACACTGAGACCAAGAGACCAAGAGACCCTGAGACGCGTTGACAGTGAGACTCTGAGACACAGAGGCACTGAGATTCTGAGGCACTGAGACTCTGAGACTCTGAGTCTCTGAGACACTGAGACACTGAGACACGAGACACTGAGACTCTGAGATTCTGAGACACTGAGACACTGAGACACTGAAACTCTTAGACTCAGAGACACTGAGACACTGAGAATCTGAGATTCTGAGACACTGAGACTCTTAGACTCGGAGACAATGAGACACTGATACTCTGAGACTCGGAGACACTGAGACACTAAGACTCTGAGGTCCTGAGACACAGAGACACAGAGACACAGAGACCCATAGACACAGAGACCCTGAGACATTGAGACACTGAGACACAGAGACTCTGAGACCCTGAGACACTGAGGCTCAGAAACCCAGAGACGCTAAAACCCAGGGAATCAGTGACCCAGAAACGCTGAGACCCTGAGACACTGAGACCCTGAGACTCAGAGACCCGGAGACCCTTAGACACAGAGACCTTGAGACACTGAGACACAGAGACGCACAGACTGAGAAATCGAGAGACCCTGACACCCGGAGACCCAGAGATATTGAGACCCTGAGACACTGAGACCCAGAGACTCTGAGACCCTGACACCCAGAGACACTGAGACACAGAGACCCCGAGACCCAGAGACCAAGAGACGCAGAGACCCAGAGATCAAGAGACCCCGAGATCTTGAGACCCTGATACACTGAGACACTGAGACCCTGAGTCCTGGAGACACTGAGATACAGAGACCAAGAGACACAGAGACCCAGGGACCAAGAGACACAGAGACCCAGGGACCCAGAGAACCTGAGACACTGAGACCCTAAGATCCTGAGACACTGAGTCACTGAGACTCTGAGACACTGAGACACAGAGACCCAGAGACCCAGAAGCACTGAGACCCAGAGACCCAGAGACCGAAAGACCCAGAGACCCAGAGACCCTGAGGCCCAGAGACCAAGAGACCCAGAGAACCAGAGACCCTGAGACAATGAGCCACTGAGACTCTGTGAGTCGGAGACATTGAGACACTGAGACCCTGAGACGCTGAGACACTGAGGCCCAGAGACCCAGAGACGCTGAGACCCTGAAACACTGAGTCCCTGAGACCCAGAGACCCTGAGACCCTTAGACCAGAGACCCAGAGATCCACTAACCCAGACACCCAGAGACCCAGGCACACAGAGAAACTGAGACCCAGAGACCCTGAGACACGGTGACCCAGAGATGCAGTGACCCAGAGACCCTGAGACACTAAGACAAAGGGACCCAGAGACCCTGAGATGCAGAGACGTAGCGACTAGAGACCCTGAGATACTGAGACCCACTGACCCTGGGTCCCAGAGGCAATGCAACACTGAGACCCAGAGGCGCAGAGACACAGACACCCTGAGATACTGAGACACAGAGACCAAGAGACTCTGAGACTCTGAGACACAGAGGCCCAGAGACCCTGAGACACTGACACCCTGAGACCCTGAGACACTGAGACACTGAGACACAGAGGCACTGAGACTCTGAGGCACTGAGACTCTGAGACACTGAGACATTGAGACTCTGAGTCTCTGAGACATGAGACACTGAGACTCTGAGATTCTGAGACATTGAGACACTGAGACTCTGAGACATGGAGACACTGAGACTCTGAGACACTGAGACGCTGAGGCACAGAGACACAGAGACACTGACTCTGAGACATGGAGACACAGAGACAGTGAGACACTGAGACTCTGAGTCTCTGAGAAACAGAGACACTGTGACTCTGAGACTGTGGGGCACTGAGACACTGAGGCACAGAGACACTGAGTCTCTGTGACTCTGAGACACTGAGACACAGAGACACAGAGACACAGAGACACTGAGAATCTGAGACACTGAGACACAGAGACACAGAGACACAGAGACGCAGAGACCTCGTGACCCAGAGACCCAGAGACCCGGAGACCCTGACTCCTGGAGACCCTGAGAACTGGAGACCTGGAGGCACTGAGACGCTGAGACCCAAAGATCCAGAGACCAGAGACCCAGAGACCCTGTGACTCAGAGACCCTGAGACCCTGAGACACAGGGACACAGAGACACAGCGACCCTGAGACCCAGAGACCATTAGACCCAGAGACCCTGAGGTCCAGAGACTCAGAGACCCAGAGACCTGAGACACTGAGATCCAGAGGCCCAGAGACCCTGAGACACAGAGACACGGAGACCCAGAGAACCAGAGACCCTGAGACACAGAGACCCAGAGACACTGAGGCCCTGAAACCCAGAGATCCAGAGACCCAGAGACACAGAGACCCAGAGACCCACACACACAGATACCCTGAGACCCTGAGACTCTGAGACACTGAGACACTGAGACCCAGAGAACCAGAGACCCAGTGGCCCTGAGACACTGCGACACTGAGGCCCAGAGTCCGAAAGACTCATTGACCCTGAGACACTGAGACACCGAGACCCTGAGACACTGAGACTCTGAGACTCTGAGACAAAGAGACCCAGAGACCCTGAGACACTGAGATCCAGAGAACCCTGATCCTGAGACACTGAGACAAAGAGACCCAAAGACCCTGAGACCCTGAGATACTGAGACACTAAGACCATGAGACAATGAGACGCTGAGACAATGAGACCCTGAGACACAGAGACCTAGAGACCCAGAGACCCTGAGACCCTGAGATACTGAGACACTAAACCCTGAGGCATTGAGACACTGAGACCCTGATAAATTGAGACACTGAGAACAAGAGACCCAGAGACCCTGAGACCCTGAGTCCCAGAGACCCAGAGACACACAGACCCAGAGACCCAGAGTCCCTGAGACCCTGAGACCCATGAACCCAGAGACCCTGAGACCCATGAACTCAGAGACCCTGAGACCTTGAGACCCTGCGACACTGAGACCCTAAGACACTGAGACGCTGAGACACTGAGATGCTGTGACACTGAGACACTGAGACCCTGAGACACTGAGACGCTGAGACACTGAGATGCTGTGACACTGAGACACTGAGACCCTGAGAACCAGAGACACTTAGACACTGAGAAACTGAGACCCTGAGACACTGAGATACTGAGACACTGAGAAACTGAGACCCAAGACACTGAGACTCTGAGGTCCAGAGAACCAGAGTCCCTGAGACACAGAGACCCTGTGACACTGAGACACTGAGGCCCTGGGTCGCTGAGACTCTGAGGCACTGAGACTCTGAGGCACTGAGACACTGAGACACTGAGACACTGAGACGTTTAGACCCTGTGAAACTGAGACCCAGATACCCAGAAACTCTCAGACCCAGAGACTCATAGACGCCGAGACCCAGAGACACTGATGCCCAGAGACCCTGAGACCCAGAGACCCTGAGACACTGAGAAACTGAGGCCCTGAGACATTGAGACACTGAGACCTTGAGACCCTCAGATCCTATGACACTGAGATCCTGAGACACTGAGACCCATGAACCCAGAGACCCTGAGACCTTGAGACCCTGCGACACTGAGACCCTGAAACCCTGAGACACTGAGACGCTGAGACACTGAGATGCTGAGACACTGAGACGCTGTGACACTGAGGCACTGAGGCACTGAGACCCTGAGAACCAGAGACACTGAGACACTGGGACCCGAGACACTGAGACACTGAGACACAGAGATCCTGTGACACTGAGACACTGAGGCCCTGGGTCGCTGAGACCCTGAGGCACTGAGACCCTGAGACACTGAGACGCTGAGACACTGAGACGCTGTGACACTGAGAAGCTGAGACACTAAGACACTGAGACACTGCGACACTGAGGCGTTTAGACCCTCAGACCCTGTGAAACTGAGACCCAGAGACCCAGAAACCCTCAGACCCAGAGACTCACAGACGCTGAGACCAAGAGACACTGAGGCCCAGAGACCCTGAGACCCAGAGACCCTGAGACACTGAGACACTGAGACACTGAGACATTGAGACCCTCCGATCCTATGACACTGAGATCCTGAGACACTGAGACCCAGAGACCCTGAGACCCAGAGGCCCCGAGACGCTGAGAGCCAGAGACCCAGAGACCCAGAGACACTGAGACACAGAGACCCTGAGACACTCAGACACTGGGACACTGGGACACTGAGACTCTGAGACCCTGAGATACTGACACACTGAGACCCTGAGGACCTATGACTCTGAGACTCTGAGACACTGAGACCCTGAGACCCAGAGACCCTGAGAAACTCAGACACTGAGAACCAGAGACACTGAGACACTGAAACACTGAAACTCAGAGACCCTGACACCCAGTGAACCAGAGACCCAGATACCCAGAGACACTGAGGCATTGAGATACTGAAACCCTGAGGCCCTGAGACACTGAGACCCAGAGACCCAGAGACACTGAGACACTGAGACCCTGAGACACTGAGACACTGAGAAGCTGAGATCCTGCGACAATGAGTCAATGAGAAACTGACACAATGAGACACTGAGACGCTGTGACGCTGAGACCCTGAGACACTGAGACACTGAGACCCCGAAACACTGAGATCCAGAGAACCAGAGACCCTGAGGCACTGAGACACGGAGACACTGAGACACTGAGACACTGGGACAATGAGACACTGAGACCCTGAGACAATGAGACACTGAGACACAGAGACCCAAGACCCTGAGACACTGAGACACTAAGACCCTGAGACATTGAGACGCAGAGACCCTGAGACCCTGAGACAATGAGACACTGGGACACAGAGACCCAAGACCCTGAGACACTGAGACACTAAAACCCTAAGACATTGAGACACTGAGACCCTGAGACCCTGAGAAATTGAGACCCTGAGAACAAGAAACCCAGAGACACTGAGACACTGTGACCCAGAGACCCTAAGACACTGAGACCCAGAGAACCAGAGACCCAGAGGCCCTGAGACACTGTGACACTCAGACCCAGAGACCGAAAGAATCAGTGACCCAGAGACCCTGAGACCCTGAGACCATGAGACACTGAGACACTGAGACCCTGAGAACAAGAGACCCAGAGACCCTGAGACACTGAGACCCAGAGACCCATGAAACCAGAGACCCTGTGACCTTGAGACCCTGCAACACAGAGACCCTGAGACACTGAGACCCAGAGAACCAGAGACCCAGAGACCCAGAGCACCAGAGACCCAGAGGCCCTGAGACAGTGCGACACTGAAACCCAGAGACCGAAAGAATCAGTGACCCTGAGACACTGAGACACCGAGGCCCTGAGACACTGAGACTCTGAGACAAAGAGACCCAGAGACCCGGAGACACTGAGACAATGAGACCCAGAGACCATGAGACACTAAGACTCTGAGACCCAGAGAACCCAGAGACCCTGAGACACTGAGACAAAGAGACCCAGAGACTCAGAGACCCAGAGACCCTGAGACACTGAGACAATGAGACACTGAGACACTGAGACCCTGAGACAGAGAGAGCCAGAGACCCAGATACCCTGAGACCATGAGACACTGAGACACTAAGACCCTGAGACATTGATACACTGAGACCCTGAGAACGAGAGACCCAGAGACCCTGAGACACTGAGACACTGAAACCCTGAGACCCTGAGACCCTGAGACCCCGAGACACTGAGACAGAGAGACCCTGTGACACTGAGACACTGAGACTCTGGGTCACTGAGACCCTGAGACCCTGAGGCACTGAGACCCTGAGGCACTGAGATGCTGAGACACAGAGACACTGTGACACTGAGAAGCTGAGACACTAAGACACTGAGACACAGCGACACTGAGAACTTTAGACCCTGGGACCCTGTGAAACTGTGAGCCAGATACCCAGAGGCCCACAGATGCCGAGACCCTGAGACCCAGAGACCCTGAGACAGTGAGACACTGAGATCCTGAGACACTGAGACCCAGAGACCATGAGACCCACAGACACTGAGACACTGAGACACAGAGACACAGAGACACTGAGACACTGTGGCCCTGAGCCCCTGAGACACGGAGACCCTGAGACCCTGAGATACTGAGACACTAAGACCTTGAGGAAATGAGACACTGAGACCCTGAGGCCCTATGACTCTGAGACACTGAGACCCAGAGACCCTGAGATACTGAGACACTGAGAACCAGAGACACTGAGACACCGAAACACTGAAACTCAGAGACCCTGACACCCAGTGAACCAGAGTCCCAGATACCCAGAGACCCTGTGACACTGAGGTACTGAGACCCTGAGACCCAGAGATCCAGAGACCCAGAGACACTGAGACACTGAGACCCTGAGACACTGAGACAGTGAGACCCTGAGACATTGAACAGCTGAGACCCTGAGACCCTGAGACACTGGGACCCTGAGACACTGAAACCCTGAGACCCAGAGATCCAGAGACCCAGAGACCCTGAGACACTGAGACCCTGAGACACTGAGACCGTGAGACCCTGAGACACTGAAAAGCTGAGACCCTGAGACACTGAGACAATGAGACCCTGAGACACAGAGACCCAGAGACCCTGAGACCTTGAGACACAGAGACCCAGAGACCCTGAGACACTAAGACCCTGAGACATTGAGGCACTGAGACCCTGAGTCACTGAAAACAGGAGACGCAGAGACACTGAGACCCAGACACACTGAGACCCGGAGACCCAGAGACCCCGAGACACTGAGACCCTGAGACGCATGAACCCAGAGACCCTGAGACCTTGAGACCCTGCGACACTTAGACACTGAGACCCTGAGACACTGAGACGCTGAGAAACTGAGACCCTGAGACACTGACACACTGAGGCCCAGAGACCCAGAGACCCAGAGTCCCTGAGAAAGAGAGACACTGACACTTAGAGACACGAAGAACCTGAGACCCAGAGACCCTGAGACACTGACACACAGAGGCCCAGAGGCCCAGAGACCCAGAGAAACTGAGACACTGAGACACTGAGACCCAAAGAACCAGAGACCCTGAGGCACTGATACACAGAGACCCTGTGACACTGAGACTCTGGGTCACTGAGACCCTGAGACCCTGAGGCACTGAGACCCTGAGGCACTGAGACCCTGAGACACTGAGACGCTGAGACACTGAGACGCTGTGACACTGAGAAGCTGAGACACTAAGACACTGAGACACTGAGAACTTTAGACTCTGAGACCCTGTGAAACTGAGAGCCAGAGACTCAGAAACTCTCAGACCCAGAGACCCACAGATGCCGAGACCCAGAGACCCTGAGACAGTGAGACACTGAGATCCTGACACCCGGAGACCCAGAGACACTGGGACACAGAAACCCAGAGATTCTGAGACCCTGAGACCCTGAGACACTCAGACACTGAGACACTGTGGCCCTGAGCCCCTGAGACACGGAGACTCTGAGACCCTGAGATACTGAGACACTGAGACCTTGAGAAAATGAGACACTGAGACCTTGAGACCCTGAGGCCCGATGACTCTGAGACACTGAGACCCTGAGACCCAGAGACCCTGAGAAACTGAGACACTGAGAACCAGAGACGCTGAGACACTGAAACACTGAAACTCAGAGACCCTGACACCCAGTGAACCAGAGACCCAGATACCCAGAGACTCTGTGACACTGAGATACTGAGACCCAGAGATCCAGAGACCCAGAGACACTGAGACACTGAGATCCTGAGACACTGAGAAGCTGAGAACCTGAGACACTGAGTCAATGAGAGGCTGACACAATGAGACACTGAGACGCTGTGACGCTGAGATCCAGAGAACCAGAGACCCTGAGACACTGAGACAATGAGACCCTGAGACACAGAGACCCTGAGACCCTGAGACACAGAGGCCCAGGGACCCTGAGACCCTGAGACATTGAGACACTGAGACCCTGAGTCCCCGAGAACAAGAGACGCAGAGACCCTGAGACACTGAGAACCAGACACCCTGAGACACTGAGACACTGAGACCCGGAGACCCAGAGACTCCGAGACACATAGACCGAGGGACCCAGAGACCCAGAGACCCTGAGACACTAAGGCACTGAGACCCTGAGACGCATGAACCCAGAGACCCTGAGACCATGAGACCCTACGACACTGAGACCCTGAGACGCTGTGACACTGAGACCCTGATACACTGAGACCCAGAGAACCAGAGACCCTGAGACACTGAGAAACTGAGACCCTGAGACCCTGAGACACTGACACCCAGAGACCCAGAGAGCCAGAGACCCAGAGTCCCTGAGAAACAGAGACACTGAAACTCAGAGACACAAAGAACCTGAGACCCAGAGAGCCTGAGACACTGACACAAAGAGGCCCAGAGACCCAGAGAAACTGAGACACTGAGACACAGAGACCCAGACACCCTGAGACACTGAGACCCAGAGACCTAGAGACCATGAGACACTGAGACCCAGAGACACAGAGACCCTGAAACCCAAAGACCCAGATACCCAGCGACCCTGATACACTGAATCCCAAAGACCCAGAGACACTGAGGCCCTGAGACCCTGAAACCCAGAGATCCAGTGACCCAGAGAGCCACGCACACAGAGACCTGGAGACACTGAGACACTGAGACCCAGAGAACCAGAGACCAAGAGGCCCTGAGACACTGCGACAGTGAGACCCAGAGACCGAAAGACTCAGTGACCATGAGAACTGAGACACCAAGTCCCTGAGACCCTGAGACCCAGAGGCTCTGAGTCAAAGAGACCCAGATACCCTGAGACACTGAGACCCAGAGACCCTGAGACACTAAGACACTGAGACCCAGAAAATCCAGAGACCCTGAGACCCAGAGAACCCAGAGGCCCTGAGACACTGAGACACTGAGACAATGAGACACTGAGACACTGAGACACAGAGAACCTGAGACCCTGGGACCCAGTGGCCCATAGACCTAGACACCCAGAAGCCCTGAGACACCGCGACACTTAGACCCAGAGACGCAGAGACACTGAGACACTGAGACGCTGAGACACTGAGATGTTGAGACACTGAGACAGAGACACAGAGACACTGAGACACTGAGACCCTGAGACCCAGAGACCCAGAGTCCCAGAGACGCTGAGACACAGACCCAGAGACCCAGAGGCGCTGCGACACTGTGACACTGAGCCATTGAGACAGAGAACATGAGACCTTGAGACAATGAGACACTGAGACCCAGGGACCCTGAGACCCTGAGACCCTGAGACACACAGGCCCAGAGACCCAGAGACCCTGAGACACACAGACCCAGAGACCCAGATCCTGAGACACTGAGACCCATGAACCGAGAGACCCAGAGACACAGAGACCCTGCGAACTGAGACACTGAGACCCTGAGACACTGAGACGCTGTGACCCAGAGAACAAGAGACCCTGAGACACTCAGACACTGACACACTGAAACCCTGAGACCCAGAGACCCAGAGATCCAGAGACCCAGAGATACTTAGACCCAGAGACCCTGAGACACTGAGACCCAGAGAACCAGAGACACAGAGAACCTGAGACACTGAGACACTGATACACTGAAACCCAGAGACCTAGAGTCCCAGAGTCCCTGAGAACCAGCGACACAGAAACTCAGAGACGCAGAGAACCTGAGACACTGAGACACTGAGACCCAGAGACCCAGAGTTCCTGAGATACTGAGACACTGACACCCAGAGACCCAGAGACACAGAGACCCTGAGACACTGAGACACTGAGACCCAAAGACCCAGAGAACCAGACCCTGAGACACTGAAACACTGACACACACAGACAGAGAGACCCAGAGACACTGAGACACTGAGACCCAGAGAACCAGAGACCCTGAGACACTGAGACACAGGGACCCTGAGACACTGAGACACAGGGACCCTGAGACACTGGGGCACTGAGACCCTGTGTAAATGAAACCCTGAGACCGTGAGGCACTGAGACACTGAGGCACTGAGACACTGAGACCCAGATACACTGAGACCATGAGACCCTGAGACCCTGAGACACTGAGACACAGACCCACAAAACCAGAGACCCTGAGACACGGAGACACTGAGACCCTTGAACACTGTGACACTGAGGCCCTGAGACCCTGAGACACTGAAACACTGAGACCCTGAGACACTGAGACCCTGAGACAGGGAGACACTGAGACACTGAGAACCATAGACACTGAGACCAAGAGACACTGAGACACAGAGACCCTGAGACACTGAGACACTGAGAAACTGAGACACTGAGACCCTGAGAATCTAAGACACTGAGGCACTGAGACACTGAGACCCTGAGACCCTTAGACACTGAAACCCTGAGACCCACATCGCAGACACACTGATACCCTGAGACCCTGAGTCACTAAGACCCTGAGACACTGAGACCCTGAGACACTAAGACCCTGAGACTCTGAGACACTGAGGCCCAGACATTCTGAGACCCTGAAACCCTGAGACGCTGAGACCACGAGACACTGAGACGCTGTGGCCCTGAGCCCCTGAGACACGGAGATCCTGAGACACTGAGACACTGGGACCCAGAGACCCAGTCCCTGAGATACTGACACACTGAGACACTGAGACACTGAGACACTCAGGCCTTGAGACACTGAGAAACTGAGACACAGAGACACTGAGAAACGGAGACCCAGAGAGCCTGAGACCCTGAGAGCAAGAGACGCGGACACCCAGCTACCCAGAGAACCTGAGACCCTGAGACCCAGTGACATTGAGGCACTGAGAACTTCAGACACTGAGACCAAGAAACCCAGAGACCCTGAGACCCTGAGACCCTGAGACCCTGAGACACTGAGACCCAGAGACCCTGAGACACTGAGACCCAGAGACCCTGAGACACTGAGACCCAGAGACCCTGAGACACTGAGACCCAGAGACCCTGAGACCCAGAGACCCAGAGACCAAGAGACCCAGAGACCCTGAGACACTGAGACACTGAGACCCACAGACCCACAGACCCACAGACCCACAGACCCAGAGAACTGAGACCCAGGCACACAGAGACCCAGAGACCCAGAGACACTGAGACCCTGAGTCTCAGAGACCATGAGACCAAGTGTACCTGAGGCCCAGAGACTCAGGGACACCAAGGCCCTGAGACCCAGAGAACCTGAGACTCTGATAAACTGAGACACTGAGACCCAGGGACCCAGACACTCAGAGACCCTGTGTCCCTGAGACCCAGAGACTCAGGGACACTGAGACCCTACGAAACTGAGACCCTGAGACACTAAGCACTGAGACACTGAGACTCTGAGACCCAGAAACACAGAGACCCTGAGACACTGAGACCCTGAGACACTAAGCACTGAGACACTGAGACTCTGAGACCCAGAAACACAGAGACCCTGAGACCCAAACACCCTGTCCCCCTCAGACCCAGATACCCATGGACCCTGAGACCCTGAGCCACTGAGAACCTGAGACTCAGAGGCCCTCAGACCCAGAGACACTGCGACCCACAGACCCTGAGACACTGAGACCCTGAGACTTTGAGACACTTAGACCCAGAGACCCTGAGACAATGAGACACTGAGACCCGGGTACCCTGAGACACTGAGACCCTGAGACCCAGAGACACAGAGACCCTGAGAAACTGAGACCCTGAGACCCTGAGAAACTGAGACCCTTTGACACTGAGAACCAGAGACCCAGTCCCTGAGACACCGACACTCTGAGACACTGAGACACTGAAACACTCAGACCATGAGACACTGAGACATAGAGACACTGAGACCCAGAGACCCTGAGACAATGAGACACTGAGACCCGGGTACCCTGAGACACTGAGACCCTGAGACCCAGAGACCCTGAGACCCTGAGACACTGAGACTCTTTGACACTGAGAACCAGAGACCCAGTCCCTGAGACACTGACACACTGAGACACTGAGACACTGAAACACTCAGACCATGAGACACTGAGACATAGAGACACTGAGACCCAGAGACCCAGAGAACCAGACACCCAGATACCCAGAGACCCTGAGACCCTGAGACACAGAGACACTGAGACCCAGAGACCCTGAGACACTGAGATACTGAGACACAGAGGCCCTGAGAAACTGAGACACTGAGAACCAGAGAATCAGAGACCCTGAGAAACTGAGACCCAGAGATCCTGAGACCCAGACACCAACAGACCCACAGACCCAGAGACCCGGAGAAATGAGACCCTGAGACCTAGACACACTGAGACCCTGAGACACTTTGACCCTGAGACACTGAGATCCTGAAACACAGAGACACTGAGACACAGAGACCCTGAGACACTGAGACCCAGAGACCCAGAGACACTAAGACCCTGAGACATTGAGACACTGAGACCCTGAGACTCTGAGACCCTGAGACTCTGAGTCCCTGAGACACTGAGACACGGAGACACTGAGACCTAGACACCCAGAAACCCACAGACCCTGAGACCGTGAGACACTGAGACCCTGAGACACCGAGACCCTGAGACACTGAGACGCTGAGATACTGAAACATTGAGACACTGGGACCCAGAGATCCTGAGACACTGAGAGCCTGAGACCCTGAGACCCAGACACCCAGAGACCCAGAGACCCAGATACCCATGGACCCTGAGACCCTGATGCACTGAGACCCTGGGACTCAGAGTCCCTCAGACCCAGAGACCCAGAGACCCTGAGACACTGAGACCCTGAGACAGTGAGACAGAGACCCTGAGATCCTGAGACACTGAGACCAAGAGGCCCAGTGACCCTGAGACCCTAAGATACTGAGACCCTCAGAGACTGAGACACTGAGACCCAGAGACACAGAGACTCTGAGACAATGAGACATTGAGTCCCAAAGACCCAGAGACCCTGAGACACTGATACCTTGAGACTCAGAGACCCGGAGACCCAGTTTCCCAGAGACCCTGAGAAACTGAGACCCTCAGACACCGAGAGAGTGAGACTCTGAGACCCTGAGCACCTGAGACACTGAGACACTGAGACCCTGAGACACTGAGATACTGAAAGACAGAGACCCAGAGACCCTAAGACACTGAGACACTGAGACCCAGAGACCCAGAGACCCTGCGACCCTGAGACACTGAGACACTATGACCCTGATACACTGAGACCCTGAGACCCTGAGACACTGAGACCAAGAGACACTGAGACCCTGATACACTGAGACCCTGAGACAATGAGACACGGAGACACAGAGACCCTGATGCCCAGAAGCCCAGAGACCCTATGACCCTGAGACACTGTGAACCTGAGACCCTGAGACCCAGAGACCCTTAGACGCA
Source organism: Carcharhinus amblyrhynchos (assembly GCF_965287045.1). NCBI lineage: Eukaryota > Metazoa > Chordata > Chondrichthyes > Carcharhiniformes > Carcharhinidae > Carcharhinus > Carcharhinus amblyrhynchos. The sequence goes on along the minus strand of NW_027649804.1, from coordinate 607,662 downwards.
GAGACCAACAGACCCAGAGACACTGAGACCCTGAGACACTGAGACACTGAGACACTGAGACCCTGAGACACTGAGACCCTGAGACCCTGAGACACAGAGACCCTGAGACATTGAGACACTGTGGACCCAGACACCCAGACTCTGAGACACTGACACACTTAGACACTGAGATACTGATGCACTGTGACCCTGAGACACTGCGACACTTAGACATTGAGACACTGAGATCCAGATACCCAGAAACCCAGAGACACTGAGACCCAGAGACCCTGAGACACTGAGATATTGAGACCCTGAGACACTGAGACCATGAGTCCCTGAGAAACAGAGACCCAGAGCCCCAGAGACACTGTGATACTGAGACACTGTGACACTGACACACTGAGACACTGTGACACTGAAACCCTGAGACATTGAGACCCTGAGTCCCTGAGAGACGAAGCACTGAGACCCAGAGACCCTGAGAACCTGAGACCCTGAGACCAAGAGACCCAGAGCTCCAGGCACTCTGAGACTCTGAGACACTGACACCCTGAGACCCTGAGACACGAAGCACTGAGGCCCAGAGACTCTGAGAACCTGAGACCCTGAGACCAAGAGACCCAGAGCTCCAGGCACTCTGAGACTCTGAGACAATGACACCCTGAGACCCTGAGACCCTGAGGCACGAAGCACTGAGGCCCAGAGACCCTGAAAACCTGAGACACTGAGACCAAGAGAACCAGAAACCCAGAGACCCGGAGACCCAGAGACCCAGAGACCCTGAGGCACTGAGGCCCTGAGACCCAGAGCCCTCAGACCCAAAGACCTTGAGACCCTGAGAACCTGAGGAAATGTAACCCTGAGACACTGAAACCCTGAGACACTGAGTCCCTGAGACCCTGGGACACTAAGCACTGAGACATTGGGACACAGAGAGCCTGAGACACTGAGACCCTGAGACACTGATTCCCTGAGATCCTGAGACACTAAGCACTGAGACATTGGGACACTGAGAGACTGAGACACTGAGACTCTGATGCGCTGAGACACTGAGCTCTGAGACACTGAAACACGGGGACACTGAAACCCAGACACCCAGAAACCCAGAGACCCTAAAACCCTAAACCCCTGAGACACTAAGACTCAGAGACCCAGAGACCCAGTTTCCTAGAGACCCTAAGAAACTCAGACCCGAAGACACCGAGACACTGAGACCCTGAACCTCTGAGACACTGAGACCCTGAGACACTGAGACGCTGAAATATTGAGACACTGAGATACTGAGACCCAGAGACCCAGTGAGCCTGAGACCCAGAGACCCTGATACACTGAATCCTTGAGACCCTGAGACACTGAGATCTGTGACCCTGAGACACTGAGACCTTGAGACTCTGAGACCCTGAGACCCTGAGACACTGAAACACTGAGGCCCAGAGACCCAGACCCTGAGAAACTGACACACTGAGACACTGAGACAGTGAGGCACTGAGACCCTGAGACACTGAGACACTGAGACACTCAGACCTTGAGACACTGAGACCCTGACACCCTGAGAACCTGAGACACTGAAACCCTGAGACACTAAGCACTGAAGCACAGAGATCCTGAGAGCCTGAGACCTTGAGACACTGAGACGTTGAGATCCAGAGACCCAGAAACCCAAAGGCCCTGAGACCCAAAGGCCCATAGACGTAGAGACCCTGAGACCCAGAGACACTCAGACGCAGAGACCCTGAGACCCAGAGACACTCAGACGCTGAGACTCTGTGACCCTGAGACACTGAGAGACTGAGACACTGAGACCCTGAGGAACTGAGACCCAGACACCCAGACACCCAGAGATCCTGAGACACAGAGACACTGAGACCCTGAGGCCCTGAGACACTGAGACCCAGAGACCCAGAAACCCTAAGAAACAGAGACCCAGACACCCTGAGACCCAGAGACCCACAGACCCAGAGACCAATGAACTGAGACACTGAGACCCCGACGCACTGAGACCCTGAGACACTGAGACATTGAGACCCTGAGACACAGAGACCATGAGACCGCGAGACCCTGAGACCCAGAGGCTCAGAGACCCTGAGACCCAGAGACCCTGAGACTCTGATAAACTGAGACACTGGGACCCAGAGACCCAGATACTCAGAGACCCTGAGACTCAGGGAGCCTGAGACCCTGCAACACTGAGACGCTGAGACACGAAGCACAGAAACACTGAGACAATGAGACACAGAGACCCTGAGAAAATGAGACTCTGAGACCATGAGACCCAGAGCCCCAGAGACCCTGAGACACTGAGACACTGTGACACAGAGATCCAGAGACCCAAAGACCCAGAAAACCTGAGACCCTGAGACCCAGAGACCCTGAGTGTCTCAGAGTCTCAGGGTCTCAGGGTCTCAGGATCTCTGGGTCCCTGCGTGTTTTGGTCTCAGGGTCTCTGGATGTCTGGTTCTCTTGGTCTCTTGGTCTGTTGATCTCACTGTCTCTGTGTCTCAGACTCTCTGTGTCTCTGGGTAACTGCGTCTCAGTGTCACAGTGTCTCAGCGTCTTAGTGTCTCAGGTCTCAGTGTCTCAGGGTTTCAGAGTCTCAGTGTCCCAGGGTCTCAGCATCTCAGTGTCTCAGTGTTTCAGGGTCTCAGTGTCTCAGGGTTTCTGGGTCTCAGGGTCCCTGGGATCAGTGTCTCACTGTCTCAGTGTCTCTGGGTATCTGGGTCTCAGGGTCTCAGGGCCTCTGGGTCTCAGTGTCTCAGGGTCTCAGGGTTTCAGGTTTGCAGTGTCTCAGTGCCTCAGTGTCAGAGGGTCTCAGTGTCTCAGTGTCTCAACCTCTCTGGGTCTCAAGGTCTCTGGGTCTCAGGGTCTCAGTGTCTCAGGGTCTCTGGGTCTCAGTGTCTCATGTCTCAGTATCTCAGGGTCTCAGTGTCTCAGTGTCTCATGTCTCAGTATCTCAGGGTCTCAGTGTCTCAGTTTCTCATTGTCTCCGGGTCTCTGGGTCTTGTCACAGTTTCACAGGGTCTCAGGGTCTAAGGGTCTCAGTGTGTCCGTGTCTCAGGGTTTCTGTGTCTTTGGGTCTCGGTGTCTCAGTGTCTCAGTGTCTCAGTTTCTCAGGGTCTCAGTGTCTCAGTGTCTCAGTGTCACAGGCTCTCAGTCTCTCAGTGTCTCAGGGTCTCTGGGTGCCTGGTTCTCTGGGTTTCAGGGTCTCTGAGTCTCTGGGTCTCAGTGTCTCAGGGTCTCTGAGTCTCTGGGTCTCAGTGTCTCAGGGTCTCAGGGTCTCTGGGACTCAGTGTCTCAGGGTCTCAGTTCGTCAGGGTCTCAGGGTCTCTGGGTCTCAGTTTTTCATTGTCTCATTGTCTCAGTGTCTCAAGGTCTCTGGGTCTCTGGGCCTTTGCGTCACTGGGTCTCTGGGTGCCTGTGTCACACTGCCTCAGTCTGTCACTGTGTCAGGGTCTTTGGGTCCCGTGGTCTCAGGGTCTCTGGATCTCTGGTTCTCTGGATCTCTTGGTCTGTGGGTCTCACTGTTTCTGTGTCTCAGGGTCTCTGTTTTTCTGGGTCTCTGGGTTTCAGTTTCTCAGGGCCTCTGGGTCTCTGTGTCTCTGTGTCTCAGAGTCTCAGGGTCTCAGGGTCTTAGGATCTCTGGGTCACTGCGTGTCTGTGTTTCAGTGTCTCAGGACCTCATGGTCTCTGGATGTCTGGTTCTCTGGGTCTCTTGGTCTGTTGATCTCACTGTATCTGTATCTCAGAGTCTCTGTGTTTTTGGGTAATTGGGTCTCAATGTCACAGTGTCTCAGTGGCTCAGTGTCCCCAGATCTCAGGGTCTCAGTGTCTCAGGGTCTCAGTGTCGCAGTGTCTGAGGGTCTCTGGGTCTCTGTGTCTCTGTGTCTCAGGGTCTCTGGGTCTCAGGGAATCAGTGTCTCGGGGTTTCAGGGTCTCAGGATCTCAGGGTTTCAGGGTTGCAGTGTCTCAATGTCTCAGCGTCTCAGTGTCTCAGTGTCGCAGGGTCTCAGTGTCTCAGGGTCTCAGGTTCTCTTGGTCTCAGGGTCTCTGCTTCTCAGGGTCTCTGGGTCTCAGTTTCTCAGGGTCTCAGGGTCTCTGTGTCTCAGTGTCTCAGGGTCTCAGGTTCTCAGGGACTCTGGGTCACTGCATGTCTGGGTCTCTGTGTCTCTGTGTCTCAGGGTCTCAGGGTCTCAGTGTCTCAGTGTCTCAGGGTCTCAGTGTCTCTGGGTCTCTGGTTCCCTGGGTCCCAGTGTCTCAGTGTCTCAGTGTGTCATTGTCTCAGGTTCTCAGTGTCTCATTTTCTCAGAGTCTCTTGGTCTCGAGGTCTCAGTGTCTCAGTGTCTCAGCGTCTCAGGGTCTCCGGGTCTCTGGTTCCCTGGGTCCCAGGGTCTCAGTGTCTCAGTGTGTCATTGTCTCAGGTTCTCAGTTTCTCATTTACTCAGTGCCTCTGGGTCTCAAGGTCTCAGTGTCTCAGTGTCTCAGGGTCTCATGCTCACATTGTCTCAGTGTCTCAGGTTCTCAGTGTCTCAGGGTCTCAGTGTCTCAGGGTCTCATTTTCTCAGTATCTCAGAGTCTCCGGGACTCAGAGTTTCAGTGTCTCAGGGGCTCAGGGCCTCAGTGCCTCAGTGCCTCAGTGTCCCAGTGTCTCAGGGTGTTGGGTCTCTCGGTCTCTGGATTGCTCGTTCTCAGGGTTTCTGGGTCTCAGTGTATCAGTGTCTCAGTGTCTCATGGTCTCAGTCTCTCTCTGTGTCTCAGTGTCTCAGAGTCTCAGCTCTCAGTGTCTCAGGGTCTCAGTTTCTCACTGCCTCAGTGTCTCAGTGCTTAAGGGTTTCTGTGTCTCAGTGTCTCAGGGTTTCAGGGTTGCAGTGTCTCAGGGTCTCAGTGTGTCAGTGTCTGAGGGTCTCTGGGTCTCTGTGTCTCTGTATCTCAGGGTCTCTGGGTCTCTGGGTCTCAGTGTCTCTTGGTCTGTGGGTCTCACTGTCTCTGTGTCTTAGGGTTGCTGTTTCTCTGGGTGTCGGGCTCTCAGTTTCTCTGTGTCCCTGGGTCTCAGTGTCTTAGCGACTCAGGGTCTCAGGGTCTCAGGATCTCTGGGTCCCTGCATGTCTGGGTCTCAGTGTTTCAGGGTCTCAGGGTCTCTGGATGTCTGGTTCTCTGGTGTCTTGGTCTGTTGATCTCACTGTCTCTGTGTCTCAGACTCTCTCTGTCTCTGGGTAACTGGGTCTCAGTGTCACAGTGTCTCAGTGTCTCTGGAGCTCAGGGTCTCAGTGTTTCAGTGTCTCAGGGTCTCTAGGTCACATTTTCTCAGGGTCTCAGTGTCTCTGTGAATCAGTGTCTCAGGGTCTCAGTGTCTTAGGGTCTCAGTCTCTCAGTGTCTCAGGGAATCAGGGTCTCAGAGTCTCAGCTCTCAGTTTCTCAGGGTCTCAGTGTCTCACTGTCTCAGTGTCTCAGTGTTTCAGGGTCTCAGTGTCCCAGTGTCTCAGGATCTCAGGGTCTCTGGGTCTCTGGGTCTCATGGTCCCTGGGAATCAGTGTCTCAGGTTCTCTGGTTCCCATGGTCACACGGTTCTGCGTCTCTGGGTCTCTGGGTCTCAGTGTCTCAGGGTCTCCGGGTCTCAGTGCCTCAGGGTCTCAGTGTCTCATTTACTCAGGGTCTCAGAATCTCAGTGTCTTGGTGTCTCAGAGACTTATGATTTCAGTATTTCACTTTATCTAGGTCTCACGGTCTCAGTTTCTCAGTGCCACACTGTCTCAGTGGCTCTCTGTCTCAGTGTCTCTGGGTCTCGCGGTCTCTGGGTCTCAGTGTCTCAGGGTCTCAGGGTTTCAGGTTTGCAGTGTCTCAGTGTCTCAGTGTCAGAGGGTTTCAGTGTCTCAGTGCCTCAGCCTCTCTGGGTCTCAGGGTCTCTGGGCCTCAGGGTCTCAGTGTTTCAGGGTATCTGGGTATCAGTGTCGCAGTGTCTCAGTGTCTCAGGGTGTCAGGGTCTCAGGGTCTCAATGTCTCAGGGTCTCAGTGTCTCATGTCTCAGTATCTCAGGGTCTCAGTGTCTCAGTTTCTCAGGGTCTCAGTGTCTCCGTGTCTCAGGGTCTCTGAGTCTCTGGGTCTCGAGGTCTCTGTGACTCAGTGTCTCAGGTTCACAGTGTCTCTGTGTCTCAATGTCTCAATGTTTAAGTGTCTCAGCGTCTCAGTGTCTCAGGGTCTCTGGGTCTCAGTGTCTCAGGGTCTCCGGGTCCTGGGTCTCTGTGTCTTTGGGTCTCAGTGTCTCAGTTTCTCAGTGTCTCAGTGTCTCAGGGTCTCAGTGTCTCAGGGTCTCTGGGTGTCTGGTTCTCTGGGTATCAGGGTCTCTGAGTCTCTGGGTCTCAGTGTCAGAGGGTCTCCGGAAACCTCGGTCTCAGTGTCTCTGGGTCTCTGGGTCTCTTCGCCTCAGTGTCTCAGTGTCTCTGGGTCTCAGGGTATCGGTGTCTCGGTGTCTCTGGGTCTCAGGGTTTCTGGGTCTCATGGTCTCTGGGTCCCTAGGTCTCTGGGTCTCTGGGTCACAGTGTCTCTGGGTCTCAGTGTTTCAATTTCTCAGGGTCTCTATGTCTCTGGGTCTCAGTGTCTCAGTGTCTCTGGGCATCTGGGTCTCAGTTCCTCAGGGTCTCTGGGTCCCGTGTTCTCTGGGTCTCTGGGACTCTGGGTCACTGGGTCTCAGTGTCTGAGGGTCTCAGGGTCTCACTTTTTCATTGTCTCAGGTCTCACGGTCTCTGGGTCTCTGTGCCTTTGCATCACTGGGTCTCTGGGTCTCTGTGTCAAACTGTCTCAGTGTGTCACTGTGTCAGGGTCTCTGGGTCCCGTGGTCTCTGGGTCTCTGGGACTCTGGGTCACTGGGTCTCAGGGTCTCATTGTCTCAGCGTCTCAGGGTCTCTGGGTCTCAGTGTCTCAATGTCTCAATGTCTCAGTGTCTCATGGTCTCAAGGTCTCTGTTTCTCAGTGTCTCAGGGTCTCAGGGTCTCAGTGTCTCAGGGTCTCTGGTTCTCAGTGTCTCTGGGTATTGGGTCTCAGTTTCTCAGGGTCTCAGTGTCCCTGGGTCTCTGTGTCTAAGTGACTCAGGGTCTCAGGGTCTCTAGGTCTCAGGGTCTCTGAGACTCAGTTTCTCAGGCTGTCAGGGCCTCTGGGTCTCAGTGTCTCAGGATCTCAGGGTCTCTGGGTCTCTGGGTCTCTGTGTCTCTGGGTCTCAGTGTCTCAGTGTCTCTGTGTATCAGTGTCTCAGTGTCTCAGGGTCTCTGTGCTTCAGTTTCTCAGGGTCTCAGGGTCTCAGGATCTCAGTGTCTCAAGGTCTCTGGGTCTCAGTGACTCAGTATCTCAGGGTCTCTGGGTCTCAGTGTCTCAGTTTGTCAAGGTCTCTGTGTCTCTGGGTCTCAGAGTCTCAGTGTCTCAGTGTATCAGATATTCTGTACCTCAGTGTCTCAGGTTCTCTGGGCCTCAGTGTCTCAGTTTCTCAAATTCTCAGGTTCTCAGGTTCTCTGGTCTCTCAGGGTCTCAGGTTCTCAGTGTCTGAAGGTCTCTGGGTCTCAATGTCTCAGTTTCTCAGGGTCTCTCTGCTTCTCTGGGTCTCAGTGTCTCAGGGACTCTGGGTCTCAGTGTCTCAGTGACTCAGGGTCTCAGTGTCTCAGGGTCTCAGTGACTCAGGGTCTCTGGGTCTCTGGATCT